>NC_136061.1:1560667283-1561177283 GCF_964261635.1 Lissotriton helveticus | reverse complement strand
ATGACAGATGAGGACACTCTTCACTTAGAAGCTTCGTATTGCGGGATTGAAGAAGGTACCCTCCGGTTGCCTGTGTCTTCAACCGCTGAATGCATTCCGCAAGAGATTGGTATCTCTCCGCCTGCTTCTTCGGTGTAGAAAAGCTCCGGGCGCCGCCTGTCCCTTTACAGTCACACACAAACGGTCATTAAGGCGCGCTCGCTGCTGGTTCGGCTTGCAGGGGAATGACCACACCCCTGTAGTCATGTGTTCACAAGAAGAATACGCCGAACACCCAGAAGTAAATTCATCTATTGCTTTATTGGCTGAGAGTCTGTTGTTATGCCACTACGCGTTTCCAACTTCCGTTTCATCAGGTGGCAACGATTCTCTGGTAGCCGTGCCTTATATTTGGTGCTAGGCATGTTGGGATTTGTAGTCCCTGTTACAAGATGTGTGGAGAGCGTGTCACAAAACGTTGTATCCGATGTCATTTTTGCGTTCCACACCCACTTGTGTTCTTATTTCGGCTGCATAATTTCGATTTGCTTATTGTTTGAATTCTTCTGCGCTCTTTAGTTTTCATTTTCGAGCCGCATCGGTGTCACTTTTCAACGAACATCCCCACCTCATTGATGACAGATGAGGACACTCTTCCCTTAGAAGCTTCGTATTGCGGGATTGAAGAAGGTACCCTCCGGTTGCCTGTGTCTTCAACCGCTGAATGCATTCCGCAAGAGATTGGTATCTCTCCGCCTGCTTCTTCGGTGTAGAAAAGCTCAGGGCGCCGCCTGTCCCTTTACAGTCACACACAAACGGTCATTAAGGCGCGCTCGCTGCTGGTTCGGCTTGCAGGGGAATGACCACACCCCTGTAGTCATGTGTTCACAAGAAGAATACGCCGAACACCCAGAAGTAAATTCATCTATTGCTTTATTGGCTGAGAGTCTGTTGTTATGCCACTACGCGTTTCCAACTTCCGTTTCATCAGGTGGCAACGATTCTCTGGTAGCCGTGCCTTATATTTGGTGCTAGGCATGTTGGGATTTGTAGTCCCTGTTACAAGATGTGTGGAGAGCGTGTCACAAAACGTTGTATCCGATGTCATTTTTGCGTTCCACACCCACTTGTGTTCTTATTTCGGCTGCATAATTACGATTTGCTTATTGTTTGAATTCTTCTGCGCTCTTTAGTTTTCATTTTCGAGCCGCATCGGTGTCACTTTTCAACGAACATCCCCACCTCATTGATGACAGATGAGGACACTCTTCACTTAGAAGCTTCGTATTGCGGGATTGAAGAAGGTACCCTCCGGTTGCCTGTGTCTTCAACCGCTGAATGCATTCCGCAAGAGATTGGTATCTCTCCGCCTGCTTCTTCGGTGTAGAAAAGCTCCGGGCGCCGCCTGTCCCTTTACAGTCACACACAAACGGTCATTAAGGCGCGCTCGCTGCTGGTTCGGCTTGCAGGGGAATGACCACACCCCTGTAGTCATGTGTTCACAAGAAGAATACGCCGAACACCCAGAAGTAAATTCATCTATTGCTTTATTGGCTGAGAGTCTGTTGTTATGCCACTACGCGTTTCCAACTTCCGTTTCATCAGGTGGCAACGATTCTCTGGTAGCCGTGCCTTATATTTGGTGCTAGGCATGTTGGGATTTGTAGTCCCTGTTACAAGATGTGTGGAGAGCGTGTCACAAAACGTTGTATCCGATGTCATTTTTGCGTTCCACACCCACTTGTGTTCTTATTTCGGCTGCATAATTTCGATTTGCTTATTGTTTGAATTCTTCTGCGCTCTTTAGTTTTCATTTTCGAGCCGCATCGGTGTCACTTTTCAACGAACATCCCCACCTCATTGATGACAGATGAGGACACTCTTCACTTAGAAGCTTCGTATTGCGGGATTGAAGAAGGTACCCTCCGGTTGCCTGTGTCTTCAACCGCTGAATGCATTCCGCAAGAGATTGGTATCTCTCCGCCTGCTTCTTCGGTGTAGAAAAGCTCCGGGCGCCGCCTGTCCCTTTACAGTCACACACAAACGGTCATTAAGGCGCGCTCGCTGCTGGTTCGGCTTGCAGGGGAATGACCACACCCCTGTAGTCATGTGTTCACAAGAAGAATACGCCGAACACCCAGAAGTAAATTCATCTATTGCTTTATTGGCTGAGAGTCTGTTGTTATGCCACTACGCGTTTCCAACTTCCGTTTCATCAGGTGGCAACGATTCTCTGGTAGCCGTGCCTTATATTTGGTGCTAGGCATGTTGGGATTTGTAGTCCCTGTTACAAGATGTGTGGAGAGCGTGTCACAAAACGTTGTATCCGATGTCATTTTTGCGTTCCACACCCACTTGTGTTCTTATTTCGGCTGCATAATTTCGATTTGCTTATTGTTTGAATTCTTCTGCGCTCTTTAGTTTTCATTTTCGAGCCGCATCGGTGTCACTTTTCAACGAACATCCCCACCTCATTGATGACAGATGAGGACACTCTTCACTTAGAAGCTTCGTATTGCGGGATTGAAGAAGGTACCCTCCGGTTGCCTGTGTCTTCAACCGCTGAATGCATTCCGCAAGAGATTGGTATCTCTCCGCCTGCTTCTTCGGTGTAGAAAAGCTCCGGGCGCCGCCTGTCCCTTTACAGTCACACACAAACGGTCATTAAGGCGCGCTCGCTGCTGGTTCGGCTTGCAGGGGAATGACCACACCCCTGTAGTCATGTGTTCACAAGAAGAATACGCCGAACACCCAGAAGTAAATTCATCTATTGCTTTATTGGCTGAGAGTCTGTTGTTATGCCACTACGCGTTTCCAACTTCCGTTTCATCAGGTGGCAACGATTCTCTGGTAGCCGTGCCTTATATTTGGTGCTAGGCATGTTGGGATTTGTAGTCCCTGTTACAAGATGTGTGGAGAGCGTGTCACAAAACGTTGTATCCGATGTCATTTTTGCGTTCCACACCCACTTGTGTTCTTATTTCGGCTGCATAATTTCGATTTGCTTATTGTTTGAATTCTTCTGCGCTCTTTAGTTTTCATTTTCGAGCCGCATCGGTGTCACTTTTCAACGAACATCCCCACCTCATTGATGACAGATGAGGACACTCTTCACTTAGAAGCTTCGTATTGCGGGATTGAAGAAGGTACCCTCCGGTTGCCTGTGTCTTCAACCGCTGAATGCATTCCGCAAGAGATTGGTATCTCTCCGCCTGCTTCTTCGGTGTAGAAAAGCTCCGGGCGCCGCCTGTCCCTTTACAGGCGGAAATTATGCAGCCGAAATAAGAACACAAGTGGGTGTGGAACGCAAAAATGACATCGGATACGTTTTGTGACACGCTCTCCACACATCTTGTAACAGGGACTACAAATCCCAACATGCCTAGCACCAAATATAAGGCACGGCTACCAGAGAATCGTTGCCACCTGATGAAACGGAAGTTGGAAACGCGTAGTGGCATAACAACAGACTCTCAGCCAATAAAGCAATAGATGAATTTACTTCTGGGTGTTCGGCGTATTCTTCTTGTGAACACATGACTACAGGGGTGTGGTCATTCCCCTGCAAGCCGAACCAGCAGCGAGCGCGCCTTAATGACCGTTTGTGTGTGACTGTAAAGGGACAGGCGGCGCCCGGAGCTTTTCTACACCGAAGAAGCAGGCGGAGAGATACCAATCTCTTGCGGAATGCATTCAGCGGTTGAAGACACAGGCAACCGGAGGGTACCTTCTTCAATCCCGCAATACGAAGCTTCTAAGTGAAGAGTGTCCTCATCTGTCATCAATGAGGTGGGGATGTTCGTTGAAAAGTGACACCGATGCGGCTCGAAAATGAAAACTAAAGAGCGCAGAAGAATTCAAACAATAAGCAAATCGAAATTATGCAGCCGAAATAAGAACACAAGTGGGTGTGGAACGCAAAAATGACATCGGATACAACGTTTTGTGACACGCTCTCCACACATCTTGTAACAGAGACTACAAATCCCAACATGCCTAGCACCAAATATAAGGCACGGCTACCAGAGAATCGTTGCCACCTGATGAAACGGAAGTTGGAAACGCGTAGTGGCATAACAACAGACTCTCAGCCAATAAAGCAATAGATGAATTTACTTCTGGGTGTTCGGCGTATTCTTCTTGTGAACACATGACTACAGGGGTGTGGTCATTCCCCTGCAAGCCGAACCAGCAGCGAGCGCGCCTTAATGACCGTTTGTGTGTGACTGTAAAGGGACAGGCGGCGCCCGGAGCTTTTCTACACCGAAGAAGCAGGCGGAGAGATACCAATCTCTTGCGGAATGCATTCAGCGGTTGAAGACACAGGCAACCGGAGGGTACCTTCTTCAATCCCGCAATACGAAGCTTCTAAGTGAAGAGTGTCCTCATCTGTCATCAATGAGGTGGGGATGTTCGTTGAAAAGTGACACCGATGCGGCTCGAAAATGAAAACTAAAGAGCGCAGAAGAATTCAAACAATAAGCAAATCGAAATTATGCAGCCGAAATAAGAACACAAGTGGGTGTGGAACGCAAAAATGACATCAGATACAACGTTTTGTGACACGCTCTCCACACATCTTGTAACAGGGACTACAAATCCCAACATGCCTAGCACCAAATATAAGGCACGGCTACCAGAGAATCGTTGCCACCTGATGAAAGGGAAGTTGGAAACGCGTAGTGGCATAACAACAGACTCTCAGCCAATAAAGCAATAGATGAATTTACTTCTGGGTGTTCGGCGTATTCTTCTTGTGAACACATGACTACAGGGGTGTGGTCATTCCCCTGCAAGCCGAACCAGCAGCGAGCGCGCCTTAATGACCGTTTGTGTGTGACTGTAAAGGGACAGGCGGCGCCCGGAGCTTTTCTACACCGAAGAAGCAGGCGGAGAGATACCAATCTCTTGCGGAATGCATTCAGCGGTTGAAGACACAGGCAACCGGAGGGTACCTTCTTCAATCCCGCAATACGAAGCTTCTAAGTGAAGAGTGTCCTCATCTGTCATCAATGAGGTGGGGATGTTCGTTGAAAAGTGACACCGATGCGGCTCGAAAATGAAAACTAAAGAGCGCAGAAGAATTCAAACAATAAGCAAATCGAAATTATGCAGCCGAAATAAGAACACAAGTGGGTGTGGAACGCAAAAATGACATCGGATACAACGTTTTGTGACACGCTCTCCACACATCTTGTAACAGGGACTACAAATCCCAACATGCCTAGCACCAAATATAAGGCACGGCTACCAGAGAATCGTTGCCACCTGATGAAACGGAAGTTGGAAACGCGTAGTGGCATAACAACAGACTCTCAGCCAATAAAGCAATAGATGAATTTACTTCTGGGTGTTCGGCGTATTCTTCTTGTGAACACATGACTACAGGGGTGTGGTCATTCCCCTGCAAGCCGAACCAGCAGCGAGCGCGCCTTAATGACCGTTTGTGTGTGACTGTAAAGGGACAGGCGGCGCCCGGAGCTTTTCTACACCGAAGAAGCAGGCGGAGAGATACCAATCTCTTGCGGAATGCATTCAGCGGTTGAAGACACAGGCAACCGGAGGGTACCTTCTTCAATCCCGCAATACGAAGCTTCTAAGTGAAGAGTGTCCTCATCTGTCATCAATGAGGTGGGGATGTTCGTTGAAAAGTGACACCGATGCGGCTCGAAAATGAAAACTAAAGAGCGCAGAAGAATTCAAACAATAAGCAAATCGAAATTATGCAGCCGAAATAAGAACACAAGTGGGTGTGGAACGCAAAAATGACATCGGATACAACGTTTTGTGACACGCTCTCCACACATCTTGTAACAGGGACTACAAATCCCAACATGCCTAGCACCAAATATAAGGCACGGCTACCAGAGAATCGTTGCCACCTGATGAAACGGAAGTTGGAAACGCGTAGTGGCATAACAACAGACTCTCAGCCAATAAAGCAATAGATGAATTTACTTCTGGGTGTTCGGCGTATTCTTCTTGTGAACACATGACTACAGGGGTGTGGTCATTCCCCTGCAAGCCGAACCAGCAGCGAGCGCGCCTTAATGACCGTTTGTGTGTGACTGTAAAGGGACAGGCGGCGCCCGGAGCTTTTCTACACCGAAGAAGCAGGCGGAGAGATACCAATCTCTTGCGGAATGCATTCAGCGGTTGAAGACACAGGCAACCGGAGGGTACCTTCTTCAATCCCGCAATACGAAGCTTCTAAGTGAAGAGTGTCCTCATCTGTCATCAATGAGGTGGGGATGTTCGTTGAAAAGTGACACCGATGCGGCTCGAAAATGAAAACTAAAGAGCGCAGAAGAATTCAAACAATAAGCAAATCGAAATTATGCAGCCGAAATAAGAACACAAGTGGGTGTGGAACGCAAAAATGACATCGGATACAACGTTTTGTGACACGCTCTCCACACATCTTGTAACAGGGACTACAAATCCCAACATGCCTAGCACCAAATATAAGGCACGGCTACCAGAGAATCGTTGCCACCTGATGAAACGGAAGTTGGAAACGCGTAGTGGCATAACAACAGACTCTCAGCCAATAAAGCAATAGATGAATTTACTTCTGGGTGTTCGGCGTATTCTTCTTGTGAACACATGACTACAGGGGTGTGGTCATTCCCCTGCAAGCCGAACCAGCAGCGAGCGCGCCTTAATGACCGTTTGTGTGTGACTGTAAAGGGACAGGCGGCGCCCGGAGCTTTTCTACACCGAAGAAGCAGGCGGAGAGATACCAATCTCTTGCGGAATGCATTCAGCGGTTGAAGACACAGGCAACCGGAGGGTACCTTCTTCAATCCCGCAATACGAAGCTTCTAAGTGAAGAGTGTCCTCATCTGTCATCAATGAGGTGGGGATGTTCGTTGAAAAGTGACACCGATGCGGCTCGAAAATGAAAACCAAAGAGCGCAGAAGAATTCAAACAATAAGCAAATCGAAATTATGCAGCCGAAATAAGAACACAAGTGGGTGTGGAACGCAAAAATGACATCGGATACAACGTTTTGTGACACGCTCTCCACACATCTTGTAACAGGGACTACAAATCCCAACATGCCTAGCACCAAATATAAGGCACGGCTACCAGAGAATCGTTGCCACCTGATGAAACGGAAGTTGGAAACGCGTAGTGGCATAACAACAGACTCTCAGCCAATAAAGCAATAGATGAATTTACTTCTGGGTGTTCGGCGTATTCTTCTTGTGAACACATGACTACAGGGGTGTGGTCATTCCCCTGCAAGCCGAACCAGCAGCGAGCGCGCCTTAATGACCGTTTGTGTGTGAATATATATATATATATATATAAACAATTTAACTTTATCATCCATTTCTTTTCTCTGCAAATTAATATCGTCCTGTTATAATTAATTCAGGGCTTACCTCTATCCTCTGATCTGCTGCTTGTGTTAGGCATTTACTTACGGCCTCCCAGAATTCCCTGATGTTCGGACATTCCACTAATATATGCAGATCATCTCTGTTGAGACACCTGCACATCTGGCATTCCACCAGTCCACCAGCTTTAAATTTGGAAAGTCTACGAGGGGACCAGTACGCCATGTGAATTGAAAACAAGTGGTTTCGCCTTAAATTTGCAGGTTTGACTATTTTGTAAAGCATAGCCATAGTCACTTGCCATTGAGTTTCCGTTGCGATGTTCGGCAAGCAGTCGCCCCATAGTACATCAGGAAGTGAAAACACGCCGTTCTCCGTCTCAAGAATCGACCAATACCATAAGGACACTTCCTTCTTATATAATTGTGCTGAGAAAAGTTTTTCTTCTAGGTCATTCCAGAGTCCAACCGTGTTTCCACTTTGCTCGCCCAACTGTGAATTTGCATATACTTAAATTTTGAGAAGCCCCTATCCCAGATGGCCTGTCCTTGCCCCCAGTCAATCAACTTCCCATCCGGAAATAAGTCACCCCATCGCTCCAAAACCCGAAAGTCTCAAAGGAATAGCCAATGCATCCATAGACCAAAGGGGTGACCCTGGACCTTCCCATATTGGGGCCATGTAGCCATAATAGGGAATCTTCAGTGCTCTCCTTATCCTGTACCACAACTCCGCCGCATCATGCAGTGTCTTGAGCCTTACTTTCTTGAGAAACCTTAGGTCAGAAAATTTACACAAAAAGCCAGACTCGTTATATTTACAAGATTTAAGCATTGCCGTTAATAGTCTACCGATAACTGAAGCCGTCGGAGTGTTCATCAGCATTCTCAAGTTCTTTAACTGAAAAGCCCAAAAATATAACTGAAAATCCGGGCCAGCCAAACCCTCTTTAACCAGCCATCGTCTTATCTTCTTCCAAGACAAACGGGACCCCTTCGAAGCCCATATAAATGAACAGATCTCGCTCTGCAGCCTTTAAACCAGTCTTTTTTTAATGCTAAGGGAATAGTTTCAAACAAAAATGTCAATTTTGACAGAATCATCATTTTTACCATATTCGTACGGCCGTACAGGTTAAGTGATAAATGTGCCCATCCTCGCAGCATAACTCCTATTTCTCTTTTTATCTTTAAAAAGTTTATTTTTGTTAGATCTTCAAGTTTATGTGTGATCCTCACCCCCAGATATCTCATCTCAGGCTTGCAATTTACCCCTCGTGTATCCAAATTCCATGACATTATCTCAGTCTTGTCTTCATTTATCTCATAGCCTGAGACAAGACCAAACTCTTTAGTTATTTCTAACAAACATTGCATTGATTGTTGTAGACTAGGGGTGTAAATAATTATATCGTCCGCATATAGACCTATTTTCTTAGACCATGTTTCAACAACAAAGGGAGAAATATTCTCAGTATTCCTTATCCTGCAGGCAAGGGGCTCTATATACAGATCAAACAATAGAGGGGAGAGTGGACATCCCTGTTGTGTGCTACGCATCACCTTGATGGACTGGGTTAACACCCCATTAATCAGTACTTTAGAAGTATATGAGTTATATAGTGCTAGTACTGAATTAGTGAGCCGGGTCCCAAGTTCAAGGTGGGCCAATAAAGCTTTTAAAAAAAAACAATTGACCCGATCAAAAGCCTTGGCGGCATCAAGTGCAATAACCGCCAAAGGAAGTTTATATTCCGTAGCCATATCTATCGCGCCAATTAGAGAGAAGGTAAGCACCTTTGGGAATCTGCCCTTTATGAACCCCTTTTGATCCTCATGCACCATTTTGGGGATGACCATGCTTAACCTATCAGCCATTATTTTTGCAAAAAGTTTATAGTCGCAATTTAGTAGCGATATGGGTCTATAAGAATCTAAGTACTTAGGTGATTTCCCTGGTTTTGGGATTAAAACAATGGTCGCCTCGTTCCATGATTCTGGCAGTGCCGCCTCTCCCTGGAAAATACTATTAAACAGTTGAAAAATTACGGGCGTTATAATCTCACTCAAAACTTTTTACACCTCAACCGGAAGACCATCCGGCCCTGGAGTTTTGCCTCTCTTTCCTGATTTAATAGCATTTGCCACTTCGGTTAAAGAAATTTCACTATTTAAAGCCTGTTTAAGCTCAGTTGGAAGTGGATCCATCAGCTGTAGCCATCCCCTTATTGCTAAAGGTTCCGGATTTAGATCTTCCCTGTAAACTTTTGAATAATAGTCAAAAAAAGGATCCGCTATTCCTTTACTCTCTGTTATAATAGTATTCGTCTCTGCTGGCATCACTTCCTTAATAAAATTACGGACCTGATCTTTCTTCGCCTTCCACGCTAGAAGTTTACCGCAACCCTCACCATAGTCAAAATGCGCCAAATGACTGGCTTCCCACTTTTCTTTAATTCTATAGGTGAGAACTGCCATTAGGTCCGATTTCAACTCTTCCAAATCATGTGTGGCCCGCTCCTCTATAGTAGAAACCCCAGTATTGATAATCTTAGCCTCACACAGGCGAATCTTCTCTTCTAACTCTGAGATTTTACTAAAATACACTCAACGTTTCTTAGCTCCCAAAGCACCCAGTCTACCTCTCAAAAAAGCCTTACAAGTTTCCCAGACCATCTCAATCTTTGCTGTGTCAATGTTATTTTCTAGAAAAACCTCTAACTCTTCTCTAACTACCTTTAAGCATTTTTGGTCTAGGAGAACTGCCGATCTAGCCTCCAGGTTGAATCCGCCTGACTCATTTTCAACTTCAAACTCAATGTGATAGCCGAGTGATCCGAAATGTGGATGCCTACATGCCCCACCTCCGTTTAGAAATCCTTTAATCTGGAGTCCAAGAGAAAATAATCAATTCGGGATCTATGCCTATACTTTTTATTGTAATACGTGTACCCTAGCTGTTGGCCCCACTTTACCCTCCAGATATCGCACAACCCAAACTGAGTCATTAGCAGCCTAATTCTGGTAGTCATTTTAGGATTCGTCAGCCCATAAGCTTTTACTGACCGATCTAAATTATAATCTAGTACTGCATTAAAGTCTCCTGCCATAATTATTTTCCCCGTAAGACCCAGTGCCTCCCAAGCCAAGATATCTAAGGTCCATCATCATCCAAATTTGGACCGTAATAACCGATTAAAATTAAAGATTCTCCTGCCACTTTCATTTTCAAAATTAACCTTCTACCTTTTGGATCTGCCATTAAAAATTTGACACAAATTTATAGACCGTGCCTAACCAAAACTGTCACACCTTTTGTAACTATGGTTTGAGGTGTATAAAATGAATATGCAATCCACTTTTGGGCCAACATAATTTCCTTGCACTCATTTGCAGTTAAATGCGTCTCCTGCAAAATAATAATATGGGCCCGTGAATCTTCTAAATATTTTAATATTGCCCGTCTCCTCGATTTCACACGTAAGCCGTTGACATTCCACAACAGAAATTTCAAATCCATTATATTAGCCCCACTCATCAGAATCAAAACAATAAATCGTTGAGAAAAAAAGGCTTCTGAGGAAATTTTGTTCGTGTTTTCTCCCTTACCCTAACCCTAAACCACCCCCTCCTCCACCCCCTCCTACCTACCCCCTGCTGCACTCTCCCTCTCCCCACCCACCCATGGAAAACCCAACCGACTTCCCCATTGGCCACGGCCCTTAGGGTGCCTGCCGTGGAGGTGTAGTATAAATGTAATCAATCACAATAATTAATATAGTATATTCAGGGTTCAGTGTAGGCTAAACACTTTTTTATTTTTTTATTTTTTAGCCAACTTTTTGCGTTTCCACCTTATACTATTACAAAGCTTCCTGTTGCGCCATCTCCTGGCACTGTTCTATAAATGCATCGACATCTTCAACCACCCGAAAAGAGTGCATCTTATTTCGCCACATCACTTTCAAAAATGCTGGAAAATTAAGTTGGACCGTTGCACCCAAAGCCCTTAAAAGCTCGAACCGCTTTCCTAGTTCCCACTGTCTATTTGCAGTGGCAGGTGACAAATCAGACCTTACTTCGATTCTCATCCCGTCAACTAAGAAACTCTTTTTTTTCAGGGCTACTGATAGAATTTTCTCTTTTAGATTATATGTCTAAAAGTTCACTAAAATCTTTCTCGGTTTGGTGGGATTCGGATTCAACCTGAAGGGATCTCAGAGAACTCTCTGGATGTCTGCTAGGATCGCGCCTTCATCCTCGTCCAATTCCAATTCACTTTTAAGAAGATGTGCCACATATTTCTTTATATCTGAACACTCCTTGCCTTCAGTTAGTTTCAGATTTTTTAAATTATTGTGCCTTTGCATGTTCTTAAGCCTCTCCACTCTGTCTTCTTGTGCCCTCTCTCTAAACTTAATTTCTTCTATTTCCCTGCGATTTTCTGTAACACAGTCTCGGAGCTTCTTAACCTCAACTTCTAACTCTTCTGTGCGGGAGCTTAACGCATTAAATTTGGCTTCTAATAGACTGCATGAAGCTTGAATACTTTCTTGATTAGTTTTTGAAATCTCAAACCCTTCATGCATGTCCTTATCCAATTTTTTTAATCATGCGATTACTTACCTGTCCGAGTTGTCCAGCTCTTCTTCCTTATCTTCTAAAAAGTTTTGCTCAGGACATCGATATTAGCACTCACTACTTCATCCATGGCCTCTCCAGACCCATTTGATTGGGCCATATTAGGTATCATCTGGTCTGTAGAAGCCACCAACTCTTTTTCAGACTCCCCTAGTCCCTGCCCCTCCATTTCTGGCATAAGAGCTTGATAACGATTAGGACTAAGGTGAGATGACCAGTCCAGTAACCCTTCAACGCCTGGGGCAGACCCACTGCTTTCGTCCTCAGATTGTACAAGTCCAAATGTCTGCCCAGAGTTAGGCTTTAGTATTAGAGTCTTAGGAATTGTTTTAAAAAATGAGTTGAGAGAGGGGGTTATCTTAAGTTTGGATTCCAGAATATTCTGCTTTCCCGTTTTATTCAGCTTTTTAGAACAATTCCTTTTTTTGTGCGTTTTTAAAATTTTGTAAGTTAGTATATTGTAGACTCCTGTCATTGGGCTTAAGGGAACCACTATATTTTGCTATTATCTTATCTCCCACTCCCTTCCCTGCACTTCTCAGTGTGTAGCCAGCGGCACCTGTATTTACAACCTCAGCCTGAGTGTTCAAACCAACTGAGCCCTATGATGTCTGAGCAGCATTGCCTTCCTGACCTTTATTTGCACCAACCTTACTCTCCCCTAAAACAATGTCTGCTCCCCTTCCACGTCACGCCACACCTCTGTATCCAACTCTTGCTGCGGCTCGTCGGCCTCTCCCTAGTTCATGCGCTGCTCTCCCCCAACAACCCAGCTCAGCACTGCCTGGAGCTACCGCTGCTGCAGACTCCACCCCGAGTTCTCAGCTCCCATGCTCCGGAGTCCTTTCACCTCCCTGGCCGCCATACAACACCAAGGCTCCATCGCTGACCCCCGGGACTATCTCGCCAAAGTCCCCCGTAGATTTCGAAACCCGTACCTTGTCCTGGCGCTCACCGCTGCACACCTCTCGATATCCCGCGGTCCTGCTCACCGCAACCTGACTTCCATACCGAGACTCGGCGACCGAGCCCCTGGATCTGCGCGCCAAACGGCTTACCGTGTCACAAACAATCACGGCGGGAACTGCTCCTGTATCTATAGTGCACCACTGGGAACCGAAGAGAGAGGGACAAAACCTCACCCGTAAGTACTAATAGAGGCTTGAATTGGTAAACTCCACCACCACTATGCTCCGCACCCGCGACCCGCTGCTAGCCGGCCGCTATGTTTTCCCTGCACGAACTTCAATGTTTTTGAGGAAATTCCTGCAAATCAGCATTTAAAAAACCTTTGAAATTCACTGAAAAAACCATAGGTTTCAGGCCTGATATAGTTAGGAATTAGCATTTAAAAAACCTTAAAAATTCACTGAAAAAACTTTAGATTTTAGGGGTGTTATAGTTAGCTGGACATTTCACTCATACAAAACCATTGAAATTCCTCCGATATAGTTAGTTGTACTAACTATATCTCGCGCACCCGCAATCCACTGCTGATTTCACATATTACATCATTCATGACATAGTCAGTGACATCACTGATGACAACTCAAACGACATCACTGATGACATCATCCAGTGAATGCGGTTTGCTTTGTTATTTAAATATGTATTATATATATAGCAATTTGCATTGAAGAATGTGTGGATATATTTATATATAAATATCTGGATGGAGGATTTAGTAGCAGTGTGATTGACTGTTTAGTTGACTAATTTAAAGTGTCTCTCTAAATATATTGGATAGTGACTAAACTGTGTGAACATCTGTATCACTTTGTCAGTTGTTGTAAAAACTACTTCTCCAGTTGGTTACTAGCT
The DNA here is from genome assembly GCF_964261635.1 of Lissotriton helveticus. NCBI lineage: Eukaryota > Metazoa > Chordata > Amphibia > Caudata > Salamandridae > Lissotriton > Lissotriton helveticus. The sequence goes on along the minus strand of NC_136061.1, from coordinate 1,561,163,496 downwards.
ATTTGAAAGTCTATATTAGTTATTGATTAGTTAACTAAGTATTTGTATGGGAGAGTGAATATGTGTGTGGTTCGGTGGGAGGTGTGTGACTGCTCAAAGATGTGTGAATTGTTGATTTAGTAGGTATATGACGTTAGGACTACAGGTTATAACAGTTGTTTGGGTGAGTGAATATCTTTATGGGTGTGGTGATGAGCAAATATCTCTCTTAATGGTACATGTCCAACAAAGTAGAAAAATAAAAGGCAATGTATGTGTCAGTTGTTGTTCATAAATAGGTATACGTAAGACTCACTGATTGTATGCGTGACTGTATAGATAACTGTATACTTGTAATAGTGATTTTATAAGACACTAAGTATAATTTACTATCTATATGAATAGATAAAGCGGTGTTTGTATAAGTGTATAGCTAGGTAAATGTAAGTATGATTCATTTTTGCATAAGTGAATAAGATGACTTTATAAGTGAATAGGCTGTGTGCTGTGTGTAATGTCGATATAGGTGTACATGTATATTTGATAGTGTTCTATTGATCATTGACTACATGTATGAGTGAATCTGTAGGTAAGTGATTAGATGTGTGTATAGATCTAGGAATCACTGAGTGGTTTTTTAGAAACTTGTATCGGTGTGTCAATGGATTTAAATATGGTACTCTGTAATTTACAGTGAGTGCCGAAAGGTTATACTAGTGTTTGATGAGGTGTATCGTCACGTGGATGATGTAATCAGTGATGTCGTTTGAGATGTCATCAGTGATGTCACTGACCATGTCATGAATGATGTAATATGTGACATCATCAGCAGTGGATTGCGGGCGCGCGAGATGTAGTTAGTACAACTAACTATATCGGAGGAATTTCAATGGTTTTGTATGAGTGGAATGTCCAGCTAACTATAACACCCCTAAAATCTAAAGTTTTTTCAGTAAATTTCTAAGGTTTTTTTAAATGCTACTTCCTAACTATATCAGGCCTGAAACCTGTTTTTTTCAGTGAATATATATATACATATATATATATATACATATTACCTACTGGCGGTCGCCAGTAGGTATATATAGTTAGGATTTTTTCCCTATGGGATTTTTGAAAATTCTATGTCTAATAACTTTGGCGTTTGTGGACGGAATTGGCTGAAATTTTCTGGAAAATGGAACATTTTGTTTCTGAGCAGCCCCTGGAAATTTGGGGGGGGTTCGTCAAGGGGGGGGCCGAGAAAAAAGGGGGGTCCCAAAACGTGTTTTTAACATTGAGTTTTCCATAGGGCGGTCTGTCGCACTTTTAGCCCGAACGGCTGAATGGATTTGCACGAAACTTGGCAAAATTGTAGAGACTGGTAGCCCGATGTGCCTTTTGTAGGTCTCAATATATGTGCTCCAGTGGATTTTGAGAAATTAACGTTTAAAAAAAGATATATATCTGTAACAGCGGACTGGGCAGCTCCCGGTTCGCGGACCGGGGCGCGTACCAAAACTTCGCGTAGCGAAGCTGATTGGTTATCCGGCGTCTGTAAACATTCCAAACAGTCCGGAGCGGCCGCCATCTTGTCTCTCGGTAGGATTGAGAGACAAAAGGAGGCCAAAACAAAGGTGGAAATAACCATAAGGGGGCATAGTAGATCCTCCCTGACCCCTTAGGTTTAATGTGGAGGCTTTAAAAGGGCCCCGCAGGGCAAAAAAAAATAAAAAAAAAATTTTGTTTTTTTGCGTGGGTAGCGCCCGGTCCGCGAACCGGGAAGCGTTCTGGGCAGCGTACTGCAATGAAAAATGAATGATAGACTTTTCAAATGCTGTATGTTAATTGATTGTTGGTTTTGTTGATTATTTTTTATTTTTTTTTATTTTTTAAGCATTTTTTATTGTGTTTCATAATTTATTAAACTTTCTAACATTTCATTGTCAGAAATTTCATAATTATCATGGAATATACATTGTAGTCTCTGAGGTTGTAAAATGTCCTCATTTGCAAGGAGGTTATCTACTGCTTGTACACATTGCAGTAGTTCTTGGTCCCAAGTTTCATCCATAAATTCAATCTCATTTGGATCAATGATTTCTGTGTTGGACTCTGGAAGGACAATTTCAAATGAAATTTTTTGTTCGCTTTCCATTTTCCCTGAAATTTGCATAAAAAAAAAATATATTAGTAGAGGTAGGGCACTGTTGGGATTAATTTTAGATAGGCAGTTTTTAACAGTGAATTTATCTTTGGGCAGTGTATAGTATCAGAGTGGAAGTAGGAATATAAAAAATTGTATCTAAATTTATAAGTACTACAGAGGGATAGTATATAACTAACAGAAAAAGTTTGCCATATTAACTTAAAGTGCACAATATACTTCAGTTTTAAAAATAACAACTTACCTTTAAAAAGAAGTTGAAGTTATTAATGAAAATCCTATTGAAATGTACACCAGGAAGTAGTAGTCAAAATGGCTGTGTTTCCTTCTCTTCCTTTATATATATTCGGGTACATAACCAATCAAATGTCAGGTAAAAAAAGTAGAAAATGAAAGTAACATTTTAATTGGTTGTCAATTCCAACACTTCAGATGTGTTTTGTGAAGTAATTTACCTCACGGTATTTAGAGAGGTCTACAGGCTAAATGGCTAAATGGAATTCCAATCAAATTTGTGAAAATGGTAGGGATTGGTATGTAGTATGAGCTAATCTATATTTGGTGAAATTGTCTCAAGTGGCTTTTGTGTGAACTACTTTCCCACCTTTTTTGATGGTGCGCTTCCCAGGGAGCGACCCGGAACGCGAACCGTTGAGCGCCCCGGTTCGCGGACCTTAAGCGTTCCGGGAGTCCACCATTTTGTGTTTCGGTCGAATTAAGATACAAGATGGAGGGCAAATAATGTTCAGAATGGGTAGAAGGGGGCACGGTAGAGTTATCTTGACCCCCTAGGTTTTCTGAGGGTGGCTGAGGAGGCTTATATGTGCGAAAAAAAAACATTTTTAAAAAAAATTTCGCGAGGTTAGCTCCCGGTTCGCGTACCGGGTAGCGGCCCCGGTAGCGTATTTTGTTGAAAATTAGTGAAAAATGTTAGAGTTAAATAATAATTGTGAGTGATCAGATGTAGGGTAGCTCTGAGAAGAGCTTTTGGGTTTATGGTACATTTAGGTACTTATAAGTAGGTACCAATGCACATTCTTAAATTCAGAGTGAAAATTCTGTTGCCCTCATCTGAGAAGTGAACTCCATCTCCTCTGTAGATATCTTGCATGTAGTAACGCAAGTTATTGTTGTACAGGGAGCCCATTCCATGGTCTCTCATGTAAGCTGAAACAGATTTGTTTACATGCTTCCTCGACTTCTCAATTTGTGGACAAAATTGGTTTGACCACCTCCATTTCTGTCTTTGGCATATATTTGAATATACCAAGGCAGTCTGAGGAAAAAGTGCCATTAATTGCTCAAAGGTGTCCTTTAAAAGCATTTCCAGACCTACACCAGTCAAAGTGCCCAAGTCATTACCTCCACAGTGCACAATTAACAGGTCAGGTTTGGGCAAATGCATAAAGGTTTTCACCAATGGTATCAATTGGTGACATTTTAATCCTCTGTGGCCAAACCACTTAATTTCCACATCTTGTAAATTGAGGTTAGGTAATTTCCTGTTTTCAACGTACCTTTGAGCCCAGTGAATATAACTATGTCCAACAATCCAGACAGAAAACATGGTGAGAGAAGGTTCTCCTGCAGTCAGATGAAGTGTGGCAATGAAATGGCAGTTGAAAAAATGAGAGTTTGAAATGAAAAAAACTGTGGAGTTTCTGTGTTCATGAAGCAGTAACAGTGATTGGTGGATTTTGATTGCTGAAAACAAAAAGTTAGGGTGCACGGATGTGTTCTTTGAAAGATGTATTTTGAGTGGTCAATAAAAAATCATTAAATGAAAGAATGCACTGGATATGCAGGTGCACTGAGAGTTCAGAGTTCAATTGCAACATTGTTGTGTGAACTTGCAAACAACAGAGGTCTTCCAGGAGGTGGTTGCCATGCAGATAAGGCAGAAAGGGCAGAGGGGGGATGGTTTTTCATTTGAAAAAAGTGAGGGAAGACTTTTGATTGGGTGACATGAGAGATATGTGTGAAGAATTACAGCATTTCTGTGCTTTTCATAGCTGCAGACTCTGGAGTGCATACCTTTTGCTCTGCTGCAGACAAATTGGTGTGTTTCTGAGACTGTTTTCAAACTCAAAGTATTTGCTAAGGTGAGAAAATATTTCTTTACTTTAGATAGAGAATAGTGTGCTTTAAGGAGAAAATTATGATTTATGTGGCGCAAATTGCTTGTAAATATGCTCTCACATGTGTATGGAAAATTTTGATTTTGAATGTTTGTGTTACATAGCCATGTTAAAAGTGACCCAACCATGCTGGAAAGGCAATCAAAAAATGCTTTCATGTGTTTTAATGACATTTTAAGTCATTTTCCCATGTGCAGTGTTTAGAAATTATGATTTGAAAATCGTTTTTGGGGAAAAGGAATTGTTTTTAAAATCATGACAAGGAGATAATGGTGTATACTTCTTTATAAGGCTATTGACTGTCCCTGATGTTATTTTTCTCATTTTAGTGTAAGACCTTTCTCTGTGGCGCAAATTGCTTGTAAATATGCTCCCACATGTGCATGGAAAATTTAGAGTTTGAATGTTTGTGTTACATAGCCATGTTAAAAGTGACCCTACCATGCAGGGAAGCCAATCAAAAAACGCATTTATGTGTCTTAAGGACATTTTAAGTCATTTTCCCATGTGCAGTTTTTAGAAATTATGATTTGAAAATCGTTTTTGGGGAAAAGGAATTGTTTTTAAAATCATGACAAGGACATAATGGTGTATGCTTCTTTATAAGGCAATTGACTGTCCCTGATGTTATTTTTCTCATTTTAGTGTAAGACCTTTCTCTGTGGCGCAAATTGCTTGTAAATATGCTTCCACGTGTGCATGGAAAATTTTGATTTTGAATGTTTGTGTTACATAGCCATGTTAAAAGTGACCCAACCATGCTCGAAAGGCAATCAAAAAACGCTTTCATGTGTTTTAATGACATTTTAAGTCATTTTCCCATGTGCAGTGTTTAGAAATTATGATTTGAAAATCGTTTTTGGGGAAAAGGAATTGTTTTTAAAATCATGACAAGGACATAATGGTGTATGCTTCTTTATAAGGCAATTGACTGTCCCTGATGTTATTTTTCTCATTTTAGTGTAAGACCTTTCTCTGTGGCGCAAATTGCTTGTAAATATGCTCCCACATGTGCATGGAAAATTTAGATTTTGAATGTTTGTGTTACATAGCCATGTTAAAAGTGACCCTACCATGCAGGAAAGCCAATCAAAAAACGCTTTTATGTGTCTTAAGGACAATTTAAGTAATTTTCCAATGTGTAGTGTTTTGAAGTTATGATTTGAAAATCGTTGTTGAGGTAAAGGAATTTTGTTAAAATTTATGTGCGCCATATGCCCCCAAATTTCTTTTTCAGGGGTGCAGCAGGGTGTTCTTGAGATACCCCTGCACGCTTGAAAAAAATCCTATTTTGTGATGAGCTAATTGCTAATCACAAATTGCAACCTTCATTCCTATGAGCCTCCTAGCCCATGGAAATGAATGGTTAATTTGCAATTAGCAATTTGCTCATTGCAAATTAGGAATAGTAAAGAATTGCTATTTATTCCTTAAAATTTGGTATTTAGGAAATGCAAAATAGTTTGATGGTACATATGGTGGTTCATCTGTAACAAGATAAGAAGCTTAGGGATACATTTATGATGACTAGCGCAAAAAAGTGCACATTACTTACTTCATTGGTAGGCCTTTACATGTATTATCTCCTCTGTATTCTTCATCAAGCGTAACTTTAATCTGCAATCCTGAGTAGGCCTCACCTTAAACAAACCTCTGGATAGGACACACTTTATTGTCATCCTGGATTAATCATTTAAAATGGTAGGGACAGATTTATGATAGGTGTATGCCTCTTTTGTGCCACTGTGCGTCACTTTTATGATGCAGCGGTGGTGCAAAAGATTTGCTATGAGGCGACAACATTACAAATTGATGCATTTAGGCAGATATGTCATGGTGTAAAAAAAACGTACCACATAAAACCCAAGCAGCAGTGATGCAAAAGATGCACCATGCCGCAAGACAGGCCTCACTTGGGGCCATATGTATGAAGGTAATTAGCATTTGCAAAGATCAAAATTCTACGAATTTCGGCCTTTGTGAATGTTAATTAGACAAATGGTATGTATCAAACAAGTTTGATGCAAAATAAGGAGTAGCAAAATTTGCTATTCCTTATTTTGCAATTGCACTGAAGGATTTGCAAATTTTGTGACTACGTGAATGCAATGTATCAAACAAAAACTATGTAAAAAATGACATTAAGGATTTGGAAACTATTGTGGTAAATTGGTGGTAATTTGTGAATTCTTTTCAAAAAGCTTTTTTTCAAAAAAACAAAAGGTGCCATATGACGCCAACACATGCCCTTAGGGCATGTATGTGTGCCATATGCCCCCAAATTTCTTTTTCAGGGGTGCAGCAGGGTGTTCTTGAGACACCCCTGCACCCTTGGAAAAATTCCTAATTTGTGATGAGCAAATTGGTAATCGCAAATTAAACCTTCATTCCTATGAGCCTCCTAGCCCATGGAAATGAATGGGTAACTTGCAATTAGCAATTTGCTCATCGCAAATTAGGAATGGTAAAGAATCGCTATTTATTCCTTAAAATTCGCTATTTAGGAAATGTAAAATATTTTGATGATACATATGGCAGTTCATCTCTAACAAGATAAGAAGCTTAGGGATACATTTATGATGACTGGCGCATCACCAGGGATGTGACAGTCATCCTGCGCCGCTGTTCCGCCACCCATGGTGTGCTGCATTTACAATGCGGCGCAGCATGGGGCAAAAATGGCACAGATGCGTGACGCATATGTGCCGTAAAGGTGGCGCATTGCTGGAGTTGTATGGCAAGTGCGATGCAGCTCCAGCAAGGCTCAGGGGTGCCGCATCTCCACAATGCTGTGTCAAGACCTATGCCAGCTTCAAGCAGGCGCAGGGTTTTGACGCAGCTTTCTCCTATCTGATTGTAAATGCGGCACACCATGGGTGGCAGAGCAGTGGTGCACGTTAACTGGTGCATGCCTGGGGATGTGCCATTTAATATAAATCTGCCCCTTTACATTTAAGTATGTGCAGGGGACACAGAGTCGGTGAGGCTTATCCAAGGTTAAGAAGAGATGAGTCCTGTTCAGTGAATAATTAGACATAGGTTTCACCTGCTCAGCATTGCTGGACATGGCTAAATAATAGCTGCTAAATGTTAATCTTGTTAAACAATTTTACTATTATAATCTCTGAGATTTGTCTCTTACTCTGCAACATCTCATTGTTGTTATCTTTCTTTAAAGATAAAGACAACCTCAACATGAGCGACAATCTGCAATCAGTTGATTTTGACCTCATCATTGAACTTGTAATTGAAACATCAGTGGATGTTGATCCTTTGGATGATTTAAATCCTGAGGATGAAGAAGAGCGTGATGAGGATGCAGATTTGTCCGAACTATATGATATAGGATGGGAAGCTGACCTGCTTGAGCCTTTGGAAATATAAACATTTATTTTTAAATTTTATAATTAATAAAAAGTAAAAAGGTAAACCGTTTAATTTAAAAATAAAGACCCCTTCAAAAACAGGTTATGTGTAGTGTCTTCAATAAAATATTAAAATATGTTCATAAAATTAGATCAGATTCACATATAAAATAGCATAGGTAACATACATATAAATGTCATTTCTTTTCTGGTATTTTTGTATTGTAAGATTGCCAATGACTAAAAAATCTTCAAATTAAAATGTCAAGTAGTGTGTTAAGTTTTTGATCACTGTTACTGATTTACTGTTTGGTAATAATGTTTATTAACATTTTTTATTATATTTTTCCTCAGATTCAACTGCAGATCATTTCAAGATTTCACCATGCCTACAATACAAAGACAGATAAAGGCTGCAAAACGTCAAAGACAGCAGGTGAAAACAAAAACCCAGCAGTCCTCTAACAAAAAGATTTCTCAAGCCACGAAGAAAGCACCGGGTAAGAGCTCTAAATATTTCATAAGAAATATTTGTAATAAAAAAAATATTACTACAGAAAATGTTTCAGTCCATAACACGAGAAGGAAATCAAATGGAAAGAAAAGGACAATGAAAAATGTTACTGCTAGAGCAAGAGATAAATCTGTGCATGATAGTAGAAGGAAACAACAGTTTAGGGAGATTCGTAAACGAATGTTCCGCAACAGGATAATTGGCAATTTGTTAAAAAATATTAAGAAAGGTCAACAGAAACTAGTTTTTTATAAGAGAAAAAAAAAAGTTGAGAAAGTTATTGATCAGGCATTTGAAATTAAACGTAAGTTATTTATTTTGATAATCAATAGAATTAGGAAGCTAAACAAGGCAATTTTTGATTTCAAAAGAAATAGTAGATGGAAGAGAATAGTTAATCGTAGTAATTTTTGTGAAGTTTTTTCTGGAGAATGGATGCATAGTTCAAGCTGTGAGGCATTTTTTAATGAGGAGAGTTATTTCCAGGATAATGATTTGGTGCATGCAGTTGACACCAGTGGTCGTGCTTATGAAGTGAAAGATGGTTGTCCAGTTGAAAAAGAAAAACTTGTGACAACAGAGGCAGAAGAGTTGTTAGGTAATGAGGTTTTAGGAAGACGTGCTAAGGGTCCTGTGTACACCTGGAAGTGTAGTAGTATTTGCAGTGTGCGACAGGATTCCATCAATTTGCTTTGTGATTTTGTACGGTCATTTAACAAAAAAAGTTTGAAGCAGAAAATGATGTTGTTGCAAGAATTAGATCCTTGCAGAGTAAGAGAAGTGACAGGTTTGCATGGTCATTCACTGGCTTGTCTTTCCAGGAGAGTATGCCAGAGTGTTTTTCATCATTTCAGGATGCTAGCAGTGCATCATAACAAAGTGAGGAAATTAGTTAGAATGTTGTATTATGCTAAGAGTCCAGCAATTATGCTGAAACAATTATGCGCTGCTCTTTTGCATGGTTCTGAAATAGATGTGAAGAATATATGTGAAGAAATTGAGTTTTGTTACTTTGGAAGTAAAGAGGAGAATGTTGAAATTGAGCAAGAAGTAGAGGGTCATGTGGAAGATAGTGTACAGGTTTCCAGTACAGATAATTTCCAGAGGGAAATTGCAACGTTTGACGTGAAATCAAGTGAGAGGCCTAATTTCACTTGTGTGTGTTGTAGACGCACTTATTATAAGAATCAGACTAAGTTAGTGGATTTATATGCAAAAAGTGAAAGGGAAAATAATAGTGAATGGAAGGATTTTGCAACATACTTGATGGTAGAAAATTGTTTTGATTTGGGATTGGATCAACGTGTGTGTACTTATTGTTGTAACAAATTAAAACAAAACCAGATGCCTGCTAGAGCAGTTCATAATAATCTGGAATTGGTTGAGATTCCTTCTGAATTGAAGGACTTAAATACTTATGAATCTATTTTGATTCAAAGTATCCATCCCTTTCAGGCTATTGTAAGAATGGAGCCAAAGACAGGGAAATTGCCTCCATCAGATTTACAGAGAGGATTAAAGGGAAGAGTTGTTTATTTGCCTCTAGATTTCAAGAAAAACATTAACACAATTGGAGTAGAAAAAGTGGAAGAGGAACCTCTGGTTATCTTAGTTAATGGGGTTCCGACAAAGAATAAGAAAATATGGCAAGATTTAGTAGATGTTAGGAAAGTTAAAAAGGCAACATTGTATTGGAAAAAAAATAATAAATACTATAAGAATGTATATGTTGCAGAAGAGGAAGTAAGTGAGGAAGAGGATAGCGATTTGTGTGCTGGTCAAATTGAGAAAGTAGAACCCTCTACTAGTGAAGAAATATATGAACATTATAGTGTTCATCCTTTGCATTCCAAGGAAGTCATGGGGAATGCTATTGAGTTGTTTCAAATGAAACAAGCCAAAGGGAGTCCCATTAGTGTTTGGGAGGAAAGTTTGGAAGCTCGGTGTTTCCCACAGCTTTTTCCAACAGGTCAGGGAGGAAGATATGATGAGCGACCTCATCAAATTCCTGCTTCTGAATACCGGACTTTGCGATTGTATGCAGGAGATGCTAGGTTTCGACAATGCATTCCTTATTTGTTTCATCTCCTGTTTGAAAGCGATCTGTCTGGACTGTCATATGCAGTGAACCACATCTTGAAAAGTGGTATACACATGCAAAACATCTCGGCAAGTGATTTTATGGATAAAGTGAATGTCCAAGATAGTATTTTGGATTCTCACCTGATTAATCTCATGGCGTGTCAGCGTGGTACTAATGAGTACTGGTACCGTCGTCATGGTGATTTAAAATGTATGCTGAGGAACTTAGGTACTCCCACATGGTTCCTCACTCTGAGTTGTGCCGAGTATGGCTGGGAAGACTTACTTCAATTTCTACGAGAGGCAAATGCTAACGTAGATAACATCGAATTCAAGACACCCGGAGAACTGTGCTCTTTGGATCCAGTCAATGTATGTAGGTACTTCAATCATAGATTTGAAGCTATGATGTCTTTCATCATGAATAAGAAGAATCCACCTCTTGGAGAGGTGTTGGATTTCTTCTGGAGAAAGGAGTACCAAGGAAGAGGTGCTCCTCATATACATATGTTGCTGTGGATCAAGGATGCACCTAAATTTGGAACGGATCCAGAAGACTCAGTGATGAGTTTCATCCAACAGTATTCTACGTGTGCTGTTCCAAACGCAAAAGGAGAAGAAAAGCCTAAGAGAAAAAGTTCTGCGTTTCCAAAGCCATCGATGTGGAAAGTACTGCCGTCGTAAATTCCGAAACAAAGACAAGTTCTACACCAAATGTCGTTTCGGCTTTCCACGACCGGTGATTTCTAAAGGAAGAGTAAACAGTTTGATGTCTTCGCTGCGACATAATGTGATGAAGAAATCACCTAAAAACACATACAATTTGAAGAGGAACGAAGAGTCCAAGTACATCAACGACTACAACCCGGTGATTTTGTCCATGTGGAATGCTAACATGGATATACAGTTTGTGGCTGATAACTGTATGGCTGTGGCTCGGTATGTGACGTCTTACATCACCAAAAAAGAGAAGACAGAATTGAAGGATATGTGGGAGGACATTTCCCATGAAAAGAGCCTCAGCAAGAAGTTGTACAGTTTCAGTCTGAAGATGTTGTCGCATCGAGAAATCGGAGCGTACGAATGTTCTGACCGGTTGTCTTCAGCAAGTCTCTATGCCAAGTCCAGGAGTATCGTTTGGGCGAGTCTTGGTCTTGCTGCAACGCGTAATCGAGTTCTCAAACCTGTGCGGGAAATTGAGTATTTGGCGGAAAAGGAGCCAAACAGTACTGACATTTTGAAGACAAACATGTTGGATACATATTATCCAAATCGAAGCAGTCACCTCGAGAATGTTTGTCTGTATGAGGTTCTGCAAAATTACATATTCAAGAGGAACATCAAAGAAGATACTGAGAAAGGAGTGTATGCTGTAATAGGAAGTGAGGGATGTCTGGTCAAGCAAAGAAAATGCCACTTGATAAACCATCGAAAATTGAGTGGCGAATCTCCTGAAAAAAAGGAGTTTTTCTATTTAGCACTTTTGCAACTTTTCAAGCCTTGGCGTGCAGAAGAGGAACTGCTTGGAGATTTCCTCTGTTACGAAGACTCTTTCAATGCCGCCAAGGAGACCATAGAATGTCCTGCTTTTCCCAAATATGTAGAAATGTTGAATGCGGAAATTGAGCAGGAAGCAACGATTGCAGCCGAGATTGCCAGAGACAGTTCTCAGGACAGTCAGAGTTCTGCTTCATTGAGTCAGGATCCACTAGGAGGACCTCTTATCGAAAATGAAGCTGCCACTGCTATGAATGAAGTGGAAAGAGCCATGGCACATGCTCAAGAGGATGCGGTTAACTTAGAAGAGTTGGAAAGGCAACTCAACGTTGAGCAGAGGAAAATATATGACGAAGTTACCATGCAAATTGATCATGGATTAAGTCATGATAAGAAAGAGTGCTCATGTACGTCGTTGAAGCCTGTCCGACTGTACGTGAGTGGAGAAGCGGGAACTGGAAAAAGTTTCCTCATTAAAGCAATTTCATGCTATTTGCAGGAAAGGACAGAGTCATCGCTGTCTTGTGTTGTCACTGCTCCAACTGGACTGGCAGCACATAATATTAAAGGGATTACTTTACATCGTTTACTGATGCTGCCAGTGGAGCATGACAACAAATTAGAATATCACAAGCTATCTGGAGATGCTTGTTTTGAAGTTTCAAGAATCTTGAGGAAAATGAAACTTCTTATCATTGACGAAGTAAGCATGGTTTCCAATGTCATGCTTGCCTTTGTGCATTTGAGGATGCAAGAAGTTCTCAAAACAGAGTATGATGTGTTATTTGGTGGCAAACACATCATTGTTTTCGGAGATCTTTTGCAGCTGACACCAGTGAAAGGGCAACCTGTGTTCAAAATGCTCACGCATGAAGATACCAGGAAGTGCCTAGGCAGCATTGGCAACGTCAATATATGGTTAAACTTCAATTATGCTGAACTGCATGAAAATATGCGTCAGGCGAAGGATGAAGTTTACAAGACTATTCTACAAGATGTTAGAATTGGAAAAGTGACCGAGCATGGGAAAGAAGCTTTACATGCACGATTACTGTCAAATTTATATCCAGAACAAGATGTTGTGCCTGAGAATATTTTTCAGAAAATTACTGAAAAGAAATCTGGAATATGTTTGATGCCAACTCTTGCAGAATGTGCCAAATTTAACAACAAAATGTTGCATTTAGAAAAGCAAGAGATTGTGAAACTGGAAGCTATTGATAGAGTAGAGCATATGGGATCAACAATTATTTTGTCTGAGAATCTGAAAACAAAATTGGATTCATTAGAGAAGAGTATATCTAAAACTGCAGGTTTTGAAAAGACTCTGAATGTGTGCTTGAACTGCCGTATAATTTTAAGAAGGAATTTACATGTTGAAAGAGGTCTGGTAAATGGATCAATGGGTAATGTTGTTGATTTTGTGAAATACAGAAATAGAGATGGAATTGAATTTTTAAAAATTAAATTTGATGGCATTGAGGAAGTACAGCTAATTGCTCATTGTTCTGCTAGATTTTTGCTTGTAAAAGACTTATATGTTCGCCGTAAGCAGTTTCCTGTTTGCTTGGCATATGCGGTGACAATCCATAAATCGCAAGGTTTAAGTGTAGACAGTGCATTGGTGAATATTGGCAGTTCTGTGTTCAAGGAGGGTATGGCATATGTGGCATTGTCACGAGTTAGAACTTTATCGGGATTGTACTTGATTGAGTGTGATGTCACAAACATTTGTGCAGATCTAGATTGTGTTAAGGAATACAATAGGTTAAGAAGAGAGTATGCGCCACATTTGCCTCAGTTTCCTTTGTTTGAGAAACGTCTGGTAGGCCGGAAACGAAGAAATGAGAACAATACTGGGGAGGTTATAGCAAAAAGACAAAAAGTGAATGAACCTAAAATTACAAGCAGAAACAAAAAGGATTCTGTTGAAGATGTTGTTGGTTTTCAGTTTGAAAACAGTTCTGGTGTCAACTGCTATGCTAATGTAGTAATTAATGTTTTGTTTTCTCTAAAAAATGTAAAAGAAGAGATTGTGGTCAATTCTGATCAAAGATTTTGCGGTTTGTTAAATTCTGTGTTAGAGAAATGTACCACTGATAGAAGAAACATAGAAAGTGTGTCTGAAATTCGAAATCTGTTAGACAGATGTTCAGGCCAAACACAATTCTCTCAAAATATTCAGCAAGATTGTCAGGAGTTTTTAATGTATATGCTTGATGTATTACATGCTGAAGGTGTAGATGTAGATCAGCTGTTTGGGCTTTCTTATCAATGGCAGCATGACTGCGAGAACTGTATGATATCAAGTACTACTAGTGTAGACTCAGAAAGATTTATATATTTAACTTTGCCAGACAGTAAATCAGTCTCCTTTAATAAGCTAGTAAAAGCTGCTAAACACAACATGGAGTGTAGCCAATGTAAATCTGAAATGATGTCCACATTATTTATACGAACATATGGCCAGTACGTCATTTTAATGTTCCAACGATGTAGGCCTGATGGAACAAAATTGACAACTTTAATAAAAAAATTTGTAGCTTCGCAGTTGTCAATATCAGGAAGGACTTTTGTAACTACAGCAATTATATATCATGACGGCCCTTCAATATCATCAGGACATTACACAGCTTATTTAAAGTCTAGAAATGGCTGGTCATTCTGCAATGATTCTGTTTTAATTTAAAAAAAAAAATTGCCGTATGACCTTAAAAACTCTTACCTGGTGTTTTTAAAACCAAAATTTTAGGGAAATAATCTCGGGATGTGCTCTGTGGAATTTCAAGAAGTTCTAATGGCTCCTACACAATTTGGCCTTGAGGATAAGTGTAGTTCAGAGACATAACTTCTAATCATAGGACTGGACATCATGGAGATATATATGCACTTTGAATGAGTTCAGTAAAACTGTTTCTTTTTATAAGCTAATTGAAGCAGCCAATCAAAACATGGAGTAGAGGGAATGTAAGTCTGCAATGCTGTCTACTGTTTTACATTGCTTTGTGATTAAAAGTGATGTAGAGAATTAAATAATTGTTGTAGTCATAGAGGTAGTGTAAGTCTGCTTCATATTAAGCAGTATCAGTGTCATAGGAAATGTAGAACATGACTGAGCAAGAAGGGGAAGATATTACTATTCCAGGATTGTGAAAATGATCTTCAACATTTTAATTCTGAAAGTTGCGGAAATGCCAAATGATGGGATTGGCTAACAAGAAATCCAAGAGTTATACATGGCTCTGACAAGATTTGGCCTTGTGGAATCTTGTGGTAGAGAGCAAGAAGTCATTTATTGTATGTAACATGTTTTTAAAAACGATGGAGATTTTCTTTCAGAAAGTGGCGGGCTGAAAGTAATAACAGCACAAAAGAGTGTAAGCTATTCATAGGACATCCTTGGACGTCATGGAAAGTAAGTTAACTTTAAGGAGTTCTGATTTTTGATTTCTGATGTTGTATGGGTTTTTTAAACACAATCATTTTGATTGTGTTTTTTTTTCCCCGCTGTTACATGATGAATACCTTCAAGTCACTGTTTTTAGTGAATTTTGATACATTCTGAGAACAGCAAAAATAAACCATTTAACATGTATAATTAATTCTGTACTGTTTGCATTTATGATGTATATGTAGAACTGTGTAGGAGGCATGGAGAAGGTGAGGCTTCTGTAAGTGTCAAAGTTGTTGCATGCAGTGCTGCACTTCTGCGTATTCTTTCATATGCTAGACTACATCTGCACAATGAGATACCTAAGCAAAGGAAACACAAGTGATGTGATTGTGAAATGAGCAAAATAAATTGCATGTATTTCAATTACATCACCTGTGTTTCCTATCATTACGAATCACATTGTGCAGATCAAGTTTAGGTCTGTCCAGGGAAACATAGGAGGTTTGGACTTTGTTGAAGAGTGCAGTGGACATGACTCACTTCATTGGTAGACCTTCACATGTATTATCTCCTCTGTTCTCTTCAACAACTCGAAATTTCATTTGCAACCCTGAGTAGGCCTCACCTGAAACAAAACTCTGGATAGTAGACATCTTATTGACATCCTGAAGCAATTATTTTAAATTTTAGTGTCTTGCGACACTTTTCTGAGACAACAGCAATGCAAAAGATGCACCATGTTTTAAGATAGGCCTCACTTCATCTGCATCAAGATAGTGTTAGTTTAAAATGTATATCTTTAGGACTGTGTAGCTTCTGTAAGTGTCAAAGTTATTGAAAAACTGTTTGTCCTTCAATCTTTGCCCTTGTCTTTTGTAATTTTTTAATACATGTTTTAATATTTTTCAAATGTTTGTTCTCTCTTTCACAGATTGAAAGTATAAAAATAAAAAATGAGTAATTTAACGACAATTATAAGGTAAATATTTTGTACTCTTTTCGTTACATTTCTATCACATTGAACTACTATTAGTTCCACTGCTTCATTTCTTTAATCCTCAGTTTCCTGCCTTTGCTACTTCCCTCATTCCTTTCTCTATTACCTACTTACTCAACTCCTTCCACTCTTTTTCTCAGTCCCTTTCTTCTCATAGTTCCTCACTCTTGTTCACTCACTCCGTCTCTATTACTCTTAGTGTCTTTGACTGATTACTGTATCACTATTTGTTCATAATGCTTTCTCTGTGTAGTTGAAGCACACTAAGGGGCATATTATGAATGCAGCCAATAAAATTATTGCTCTTTTTATTGGCAGAAAACTGGTGCAAAAGCGGCTTTAGCGGCAGTTTTCTGCCACAAAAGCAGCTTTAGCGACACATTTCTGCCGATAAAAGCTGCAAAACTTTTATTGCCTATGTTGATAATATGCCCCTATGTTATTTACATTAGGGCTATATTGTCCAGTATAACAATCAAAATTGCTCTCCAAAGACACCAGGCAAAGCAGACGCTCCCTCAAACAGATCACCAAGCGCAATTTACCTTAGTTATAGCCTAGCCTGTTTTCTGTCGAGACTTTAGCAATCTTTAGAGCACAAGATAAGATCTTTTCACATGGAAGAGCCAGACGTATTGCAATTCTACTTAAGAAACAAGAATTGGCATAGACAATAGGTCTCGCCTTTGGGACCTTATACGTGTTTAGCCATGCAACAGTTGATGTTGCTGCACCAAGGATATTATGCTGCATAACTAAATACTTAGAAGGTCCCAAAGTCGATACGTATTGGCTATGCCAATGCTTGTTTTTCTTTCACTTCGTTATCTATTTTGTTTTTCACAATTATACCCTCTTCTGTCTGTTCTTTGGTAAATAGATCTATTAAACAGTATCTCTTCTTTACTCCCTATAGCTGTCTTTCTTGAAACATCACTCTCTGTTTACTTTCCTTATACTTACACTTTTTTAAAAAAAAATTTTTTTTTTTGGTTAGCTCCCGGTCCGCGTACCGGGAAGCTAACCCGGGAGCGAACCAAAAGAAATAGAGCTTGCCAGAGTGCTAAACATTGTAGCAATTTTTTTGGAAAGGGAAGGTAGTTCTGAAAAGAACTTTTTTTTTAATATTTTTGTTGTTTTATATATTTTTTTTATTTTTTGAACATTTTTTGTTTTTTTTGTATTTTTTGAACGATTTTATAATTTTTTTTGTTTTTTTTGTGGGGGGAAACAACAAAAAACAGGCGTTGAAAAGGGCTCAACAGGAGCAAAAAAAAATTACTGGGGGCGGTTAGGGCAATCATGGTGTTCATACGCCAGGTTCAGTGCATTGATGCTCATGTTGCCACAAGCTAATAATGCACGACAGCGCATACATAAATGTATCATGTTCCCAAAATTTGGTTGGATATTTGGCACAGTTTCCCGTGCCTCCTCTGGTGATAAAGAAACCGATGTTGTTGGTCTCGCCACAGGAGTTGGTCGAGGATTGTCCATCATATCCCTTAATTCCGCCCGGCTGTAATTTAGGGGATGTTTCCTCGTCATGTGCCTATGCATGGTATGATTACCATAGCTGTATTTTTTGTCCGTCCCTCTGGACAATTGTTCCTTGCATATGAGGCATGTTGCGTACCTGGCATTGACCTTTTTTTGGCCACGAGGGATGGAAAAAAACTGCCAGATGAAACTGGGTTTCTTTCTTGAAACCCGGGGCAACTCTTCCAGGAATTGTGGTTGTTCTCCCTCCTCATCCATCTCTTCATCTTCCTCCTCAGTGTTGGTAACCACCTGGGGAGGTGGTCCTCTCTTCCCATGAGGAGGTGGAGGTGGTGGTGGGGGTGCACCAGCTGAAGCAATCAGTGAAGCCATTTTCATACAATCAAAATAGGTCTTCCAAGAAGCAAAATAGGTCTTCCTCTCACAATAATGAAAGTCAGAGTGAGGAAAGAAGGAGTGGTTTTCATCATTTGGAAAAAACAATACTTCTTAACCAATGAAAAGTGTTATTTTTAGGTCACATGACCTAGCCTTCCATAATTATGAAACTAAAAGTGAAATGAACCAATGAAAAGTTTTATTAACAAGTCACATGACCTCTCACGCTCATGTTACGCGCTGCGGAACGCTCCCCGGTTAGCTTCCGGGTCGCTCCCCTTCGCGCGCCGGTCCGCGCCCCGGGACACTTCCGGGTGCGCTAACGCGAAACGTCACAAGACGCATTTCGCGGCAACGCGATACGTCGCGCTTTCGCGCCGGGGATCGCTTCCGGGGAGTTGCGTTTCGCGCCTCGGTCCGCGCCCCGGGGCACTTCCGGGTGCGCTAACGCAGTACGTCATAAGACGCATTACGCGGCAACGCGATACCGTCACTATGTTGATTTGTTACCGGTTCGCGGACCGGATCGCGGAATCGAATTGAGCTAACGGGAAGCTTCCCGGTTAGCGGACCGGGAGCGAAACAAAAAAAATATAAAAAAAAAAATTATTAATAAACATATAAAATATATTTTTGGATTTAAAGAAGAATACATTTTACAGCTGTAGATATTAGCTTTTAAAAAACCAATGAAATTCACTGAAAAAACCATAGGTTATAGACCATATATAGTTAGGAATTAGCATTTACAAAACCTTGAAAATTCACTGAAAAAACCATAGGTTATACACCATATATAGTTAGGAATTAGCATTTAAAAAACCTTATTTTACTCACACAAAACCATTGAAATTCCATATATAGTTAGTTGTACTAACTATATATCGCGCACCCGCAATCCACTGCTGATGATGTCACATATTACATCATTCATGACATGGTCAGTGACATCACTGATGACATCACTGATGACATCTCAAATGACATCACTGATGACATCACTGATGACATCTCAAATGACATCACTGATGACATCACTGATGACATCTCATTTGACATTACTGATGACATCACTGATGACATCATTCATGTGATAATACGATGAAGCTCTTCAGACTCTAATATAACCTTAGATACAGTAAGTGTAAACAGACACTCACAGACTGTCACTCATCCATAGAGTTACACACACACCTAGTCAGTCATGCAAAGAATCAATCACACATCCATTTTCTCAACTATACAGTTATACACACCTTACTTATTCAAACATATACTAACACATATTTACTCTCTTATACAATCCCTGATACAAGTTCACAATGATCCATACAGCCACTCACACATTCACTGGCTCTTATGCACAGTTATTTATATATGTCAACTCTCACATGTACTGTGTTTAACATATGTACTTACTTTTACATGTAGCACTGAGATATCCATTCACTCAGCAATACACTCATGCACACAGTCAACCGCCCATACAGCTGTTTCCACATGCACTTTTGAACCCATACATCTAGTGAATCAACTGCTCACACATCTATGCACAGAGTCATACACCTCCCAGCCACCCATACACACTCTCAGTCTCCCATACAAATACGTAGGCAACCAATCAATAACGCATATAGTTAATCATATAGCTAATGATCAACACATGCAGCAGTTTATAGAACAACAGACATAATGATGCACAAATTGAGACAGTTTAGTCACTAACCCATGCACTCAGTGAGACACATTTAACCACTCACTCATACAGTCAGTCATGCACCTACTAAATCCTTCATCCAGACATTTATACATCCACTCATTCTTAAATATGTAAGACATATTTTAACTTTACAGAATTATACAGTCACTGGATGACGTCATCAGTGATGTCATCAGTGATGTCATTTGAGATGTCATCAGTGATGTCATCAGTGATGTCATTTGAGATGTCATCAGTGATGTCATCAGTGATGTCACTGACCATGTCATGAATGATGTAATATGTGACATCATCAGCAGTGGATTGCGGGTGCGCGATATATAGTTAGTACAACTAACTATATATGGAATTTCAATGGTTTTGTGTGAGTAAAATAAGGTTTTTTAAATGCTAATTCCTAACTATATATGGTGTATAACCTATGGTTTTTTCAGTGAATTTTCAAGGTTTTGTAAATGCTAATTCCTAACTATATATGGTCTATAACCTATGGTTTTTTCAGTGAATATATATATAGATATATATATATATATATATCTATATATATATATATATGTATATATATATATATAGATATATATATATATCTATATATATATATATATATAGAGTCACCCCATGCTGCACGGATTTACACCACATTTGGAAGGAAGGTAGATTTTGGTTTGGAAAGCTTACTATTTTTTATTCAGTGTAAATCCTTTCAGTAGTTTTTGATAAATTGAGGTGCAAAAATATCTCTGCATTTGGACGGTTGGGGTTGAGGGACAATCACTAGTGTACCTTGAACCTAATGTTAAAAAATAGTGTGCTCTGATTTGTTTAGGGTGCTTTTTTTCCCTTGGCCCAATTCACTCACAAGCAAGATATTCTCCTGCGGGAGCAAGAGCTCTGATTGGCTACCAGTAAAATAAAGAAAAATGTTGCTGGAAGCCATTACAGAGCTCGGGGTTCTAGCTCCCTGTCCTAAAAATGTTTAAATATATATTTATATATATTCTACTCTTTAATTTTTTGGGAAAACCACATTATGCTTCACTCAGTGGGTTCTGGAGAGGCAGATGAACAGCAGGGAAGAAGAAATCCCGAGGAAGAAGAAGGTGAAAGGAAAAAAGCTATAAAATGATAGCAGAGAATTCAACAGTACTGACTATTTACACCATTCCAAAAGGTGGCAAAAAACGAACTTCCATTTGTATCAGACCTTCCCTGTGTGATAGAAGGCCAGTAGGGTCAATACAGGAATGTACAGCCTTGGTACTACCTCTAGCCATAAACATCTTAATGCTTGTAATGAAAATGAGTTTATTGTAGAAAATATTGAAACAAGTGAGACCATAAAGCAAGCAGTACTTCTTCTCCAGCATTACAATAGGCCATCTACGTTGTTGATAAGTTACCAAATCACATTTTACAAGAAGAAAAAGAAGCTATCGATCTCTGGTTCCGAGCACTAGGATAACATTGCATGGTGTGAGGGAAGTTGATCTGCTCAGGAGAGCCAAACAAGACTACTCATCTGAACTAAATCCTACTGCATCAGAAATCATGCAAAAAATATTTCTTCAGTCAGTCCAGTACTTTTCACCTTAATTTTTCTCAACCATTACTGGCATACAACTGGTACTATTTTTGTTCTGTTTTCCGATTTCATTTTTCAAAACACAAAAAAGCACCTCACCAAACATGGGTAGCCAACCACTACTGTGTGGGGCACTCATCCATGTATAGTGAGAGTAGACTGAAGACTAGGTAGTTGACCAATCACTACTGCTTACAGTTTTTGGCCTTGCAGCGTGGAAATTGGTCAGCAGGGCTTGGCCTGAGGCCATACCCTTCTACCAATCCACCACCGACGGCCAATCCCACGCTGTGCACTGTAGTTGGCTGTATTAAACTGGGGTTGGCCACAGAGCCTAGCCTGTGGCTATCCTTTAGCCTACCCCCCAATGAGAACAGCTTTCAGTCATAGGCAGTGACTTTTGCGGTCAACTAGCCACATGCTGACAACCCCTGCTGCACACAGGGCCAGCTTTAGTGCTGGTGGTGCCCACTGCACCATTCTTTTTTGGTGCCACTTCATAACCTACCTCTTAAAGGATTCCTTCACTGTCACCCTCCAACAGTGCCCCTCACCTCACTGTAGTCACTTTCTCAGGTGTCATTTGTTTTATGTCACTATTGATACCCGTGTAGGGTTCCAGGGCACTTTACATCACACACACATACATAAAGTTACAATGAATCCCGTGTGTAAATCAGTCGAAAGGAAATATTTCGTAAGGCAATTAGGATTACAAGATGTAGGAATCAAATGTCATCCATACTAGTACGCAGTGTATTTTTTAAAAGTGATTGTTTAGGAGAAGCACAAACTCAAGATTTAAAACATACCACAGTGGTTTAGGTTTCCTTTACGAATAGGAATTTGTTTTTCCCAAACTATTTTTTAGCAAGATTGTGGTAATGAAAGACTGGGGGGAAAGAACTATACAATGCAGTGTGCATGCACTTATTTGATAACAGTTCATAGATCACTTTTCCTTATTAGAATTGTAACTTATGAACTGCAAGTGACAGAAGGATTTCTGTGACAAAAGTTGTAACCCACTGAGCTATTCACATAAAATACTGTTCTCGGATCTGTGTGGTACACGTTCTGTGCAGCATAACCCTCTGCCCTACTTTATGATGTGTCAAAGGTGCCTCCAGACAAACATCCATCTCGCTCCAGCAGGAACATTAATCACCAGAGTTATCTTGACATTTTCACTGTTGCCTGAAAAGTACTAAACAGACAAGGAATTCTACATATGTTGCTTTTCAACCCATATGTCAATTCTAAATACAGCGCCCCTGATATCTTAACCAACCCTCACCCCACTCCTGCCCGACCTCGTCGCCAGGTGTCGATGCACTTTGACCCTGTGCAGCAGTTTTTAAAGGGATTCCTGAAGCTCTGCTAAGAACCAACTGGAAAATGAAATAAACTAAAAAAAATAGCAACTGAAACAACATTAAAATAATTGGAGCGCTAATGCTCTATGAACTCAATTAAGAAGCTACGAAAACAGAATTGGCATGGTGTGGCCAAACTACAAGGAAAACTAAATATTCGGGACCAAAATAAAGGGCAACACAAACGCTAGTGCTCTACTACTGCTGCTGTTGGGTCCATCAAATTCTATGACATCTTAATAAATATAAATCAACAACTTAATATATTCCTACCAATGCCATGCATGAAAGAAAAGATGTGCCCATTGAAACGATTCCTGTGGGAGGCCTCACTTATTTTCCCATTGTGATGATGGAGGAGCATAGCACATGGATATGCAGCCTGGGATTTAGTCAAGTGCTGCGCCATTTTAAATTTGCAAGCCCCAAAGCACTATATTGCATTGGAGACTGGAATAGAAACCGGTAAAAGATGCAGTCTCAACAATGAGGTCTCCATGTCTGTACTTGAAATAGTTTTTGCCGTGAATATGATAAAAACCACAGTGGCTAATAATGTCATTTCCATAACAGATCATAATGTGCAATTCGAGAATTAGTAGATGCACAAGTAACACTTAATTCAAAGTTGTAGCCCTCAGAATAGGCAATTGTGTAAGACTTCCCCCATTCTGACAGGCACAAACTGCCAATTTGCATTATTTGATCATCCGAATTTTCAAATGAAACAGGGTTACCTGTGAAGTAGTAATCATGGCCTATGATTTCATTCTCTTACTGCACATCTAAAAGATATTCTTGACAATGTAGCTCTGACAAAGTGAGGAGTACCAGTGCACCCAGAGGAGAACCCAAATGTCATATTTCAGCAACAATATAAAATCCTCAGGTTTTGGTGTAAGTTATTGAATGTAGGGTTGGGGGGAGAATTCTGCTCCGCCAGCCGGGTTCGCTGAGCCTTCCCTATTCCAAGGGGAGTGCAGAGTTCCAAAAAACTTCACAAAGAGACGCGGAGCAGAGTTTTTTCTCTCGAGCAGCTCGCCAACGTTAAGTTTCCGAGTGCTCATGAGAACAAGTCGCGCAATAGACCTCCTCTCAGGTAGATTTCTTAACGCTGTTGGTCGCAGCAGGTCGCAACCACTTGCTTTGAGAAATCTGCAGCTTGCGTTGAGGAAGCTGCCACTCGAGTAGAATGTCAACTCGAGCAGCAGAGAGCAGCAGCGACCTCTGGCACGACGCAGAGTGCAGTGCGTGCTGATTTGACAGTGCAGGACAAACTCCTGGTGCTAAAAGTCAGTGCGAGCAGTGCAACTAAATAGACTATGTCGCTGGGCAAACTCGGCGGAACGCAGCAGCGTTTTTCAGAGCAACGTTGCTCTGACAAAGTGAGGAGTACCAGTGCACCCAGAGGAGAACCCAAATGTCATATTTCAGCAACAATATAAAATCCTCAGGTTTTGGTCTAAGTTATTGAATGTAGGGGTGGGGGGAGAATTCTGCTCCGCCAGCCGAGTTCTCTGAGTCTTCCCTATTCCGAGGGGAGCGCAGAGTTCCAAAAAACTCCGCAAAGAGACGCGGAGCAGAGTTTTTCTCTCGAGCAGCTCGCCAACATTACGTTTCCGAGTGCTCATGAGAAAATATTGCGCAATAGACCTCCTCCCAGTGAGATTTCTTAACGCGGTTAGTCGCAGCAGGTTGCAACCGCTTGCTTTGAGAAATATGCAGCTTGCGTTGAGGAAGCTGCCACTCGAGTAGAATGTCAACTTGAGCTGCAGAGAGCAGCAGTGTCCTCTGGCATGACTCAGAGTGGAGTGCGTGCTGATTTGACAGTGCAGGACAAACTCCTGGTGCTAAAAGTCAGTGCGAGCAGTGCAACTTAATAGACTATGGCCCACATGCATCAAGCATTTTTGGAGTCGCAAACGGTGCGATTCCTTAAAATCGGCCGTTTGCGATTCCAAAAGTGCTTTTTGGGATGCATGAAGCAATTTTAGAATTCGTAACATTTTTGCGAGTTCTAAAATTGCGATTGCTTTTAAGAAGTCGCAGATGTGCGATTTCTTAAAAGCAATGCATCATTACTTTTAAATGTGCAAAATCGCAATTAGGGTGTCAAATTTACCGAGTGTTTGAACCACTCGGTAAATTTGGAAAAAGTGTTTAAAATGCTGAAAATGTTTTTTTTCAAAATTCATGTTTCACACACACATGTCCTTAGGACATGTGTGTGTGAAACATGATGCGAAAAATACATTTCAGGGGTGCATGGGGGGTCCTTTGGACCCCCCGCTGCAGCCATGAAATTTTCAAAGTGCCACTCGCAATTTGCTAATGCCTTCCCATTGACTCCTATGGGCCTTTTGGCCCATAGGAATCAATGGGAATTGCGAAAATTAACTTAAGAATTCGGTATTTATTTGGGATTCGGTAAAAATTGCGATTTTTACCGAATCACAAATGAATACCGAAAATAATGATGCATACCATTTTGCACTTCTTAATTTGCGATTCCTTATTTTTCGCAAATTAAGAAGTGCAAAATGTCTCAATGATGCATGTGGGCCAGTGCCACTGGGCAAACTCGGTGGAACGCGGCTGAGTTTTTCAGGCTCTTCATGGAGCTCCGTGGAGTAAAACTCCATGAACTCCGCCAAGGCCTGATTTAAATAATGAAACTAGAATGCTAAAATGATGTAGGACATAATCTTTGAATGTCCTGATGTATGGACACATGAGCACTTAGGCCTGCCTTCCCTATATTCGTGGTGCTCATGTGAACCAGCAGCATTGGCTGCTGTTTACTTGAGAGAGCACTAACATTCAGAAAGATGATAAATAAACAGACAAACATTTATTTACTGTAAACGGGAGTAAATGAAAAGAAGCAAAGACGGTGTCCTGCACCACTTATCTTTAGGAACACCACTATGCTTAAATATATCACGCATCAAATGTATAAAAATGAGGCTCTTCAAATTAAAAAAAAGTGAACTTTTCTTACATGTGGAAGCATTTCACCTTAGTAAATCAGATTATATCACTGTGCATATCCTGAACTCATGTATTTCAAGGTAATCTCTTACATGACAATGAAGCAAAAAAAGGCAAGTGAAATAAAATAATTGCTTAGGATCACACAATCTGATTAAGCAGGGAAACATTAAGCCCAGGTTTTCTGTTTTCACATTGTGCAATAAAGCAACCAGGTGGTCATTTTTCTTTTCTTAATTTCACATCAAAAATGTATGCTTTGCATTTTGCACATGAGAGTAGAGCATTAATGGTAGACAGAAACCACATGGAGGCTCAGAAAGTTTTAGGCCTGTCGATCACAGAGAATCACGAGCCAAGCCAGAGTCAGGCATCTAGCCCAAGCTTGGCTCAAAGCTTTCAGTGGCTCACCCGCAGCTATAATATAGTGGCAATTATGCAGAAAAAGCCTCAATTTGATCATGATCAAAAGATTTGGTGAAGCCTAAGTACCAATATTACCACGGCACAGGAGTCTTTTTTTCAAGGTTCACAACTTCATTATACCACACTTTAGTGAGTGGTCCATGACCCTGTGTGTTCTTTCTCTATGATAAAATCAAATGATTTCTGTTAGAAACTACCATTGTTGTCATTGTCACCCCCACTGTTTTCTCTAGATGCTGTATTTATGGATCTGGAAGTGCACAGGGACAGTCTAACTAGGATCCAGTGGCAGTGCTTTTTTCTTACAATGTAACTGTTAAATTGGTATACCCAATTGCCAAGCACGTATCACTCCTTGTAAGTACCTAGTAGATGGTAGCAGTGGTACCCAGGTTAATGGTGATAAGAGGGGTCCCCAGGGCGGCAGCACTTTATTATGCCATCCTGTGTCACCCAAATAAAAAGTATGTCTGCAGGTCTGCCATTGCAGCCATGCATTAGCAGCCTGTCTGCTTGAGAGTGACTAAACCACACACCATGTGCTGCAGAGCCACACCGCTGCCTTAATGAAAGTTAGTCACTCCCAAAGTTGTCCTCCTAAGCCCAGGTGGTAGAGTGTATTACTTTACAGTTGTGAGTATATATTTTTATACATATATATCCCTACAGTAACCCCGTAAAGCAAGGTTTTAATGTAAGTGACCGGTGGTACATAGAGTAATATGGGATGGCTACCGAGAAACCTCAAGATAGCCAGCTCCATTATGGAATGACTGTTTTGTGCCATGTTTGGCATCAAAGGTGTGCTCATTTAACCCTACATGATTCTCCTGTTGAGAGTGACTTTGCATACACAAGACACCCACCCACTGTGGGTACTCCCCTAGTATATAAAGCTCCAGTGCCTTGGCAGGCTTCCCTGAGCCATTTGCTGCCAAGACAAGAGTCTTCCCACCTGGTGATGGCCAGGAAGGAGGTCACACCATCTCCCTCCCAGGATGACTAGTCCTGTGAGACTCAAAGGCTTTCACCACCCTGTATATGAATTACCTTGCTCCCCGCTCAAGGACAAAGCCCTTCCCACCCTGTTATTCAGTTGTACACCTCCAAAAGGCTAGCAACACCTTTTGGGTAGGCTAGTTGGTCTGTACAGCTGAAGAATGGTTCTGCTATTTTGAAAGACCTTAAAATAGAGTATTCTGAGTAGCACAGTGATGTAAACCCACAGGATGGTGTCACTTTTGGGGCAGGTTAGCTGCAAGGACCAGTAGCCCATTGACCACTGACCCCCACACCCTGAACTAGGATTTAAGGGGCTGCTCTGGTACCAGAAGTTCATCTCTAACATGGAATCCAAGAAGAGGTACAGAGAAGATGCCATCACTGACAACAGAACTTTGGACTTTGCCAGAGTGCAGAGAGGATACTCAATTGCCCTGAGGGGACCACATACTGGAATCATGTGTTGACGAGTGCCCAGGTGAAAGCTTGCGGCTCCCAACAACAAGAACTCCAGTGAATGGCCAGAAATCCAAAGCAGACTCCCCTGACTTGTGGAACCAGTCAACTGCAACCTGCAGAAGAATTGATGTGCTGCATCACAAGAATTGCCACCCGCTGGGCCAGACAAGAGTGAGCCTAAATGAAGTGGCGTCCTGCAAGCCCGGAGTGGCAGCTAAGTTCATACCAGGTTTCAAGCCACTAGTCCACTCCTGTCGACCTCCAGCCGCCGAAGTACCCGAGGACCTCATTGCCACAGCCACGGCTCAGTGATTGCTAGTTGGGTGATCGACCCCTTAAAAGATATCTACAGCCCAAGAGCAACTCACAGTGACCAATGTTGGCAACAACCCCACTCCTGATTCCCTGCATCCTGAAGTTGGAGTCGTCAAGTGTGTGATAAAACATCTTTGATGCACCGGCACCGAGTAAGTTAGAAATAATCCACCTATTGCACCCGGGTCTTGGGACTGCATAGGCCTTTACTCTCCGAGTGTAGAGTGTAACTTCATCTTTAAGTGTGGTTCTGCCAAGTACTGCATTTTTGACAGCTCCTGTGGATCCCGTCAGCACCAAGGACAGCCAAATAACCTCTGCACCTGGACTCCCTGGGCAAGGTAACAAAGTAACGACTGTTGAGTCTTGGTCTGGG
This sequence comes from Lissotriton helveticus, assembly GCF_964261635.1. NCBI lineage: Eukaryota > Metazoa > Chordata > Amphibia > Caudata > Salamandridae > Lissotriton > Lissotriton helveticus. The sequence continues at coordinate 1,561,135,259 of NC_136061.1, read as the reverse complement.
GACCCGGAGAACCTTAACCACAAGAGGATTCATCTGATCTTGCCCAGCTACTATTGATTTGCTAAGTATGGTTTTCCACATTCACTTCAATGCAGAACATTTGACAGCCTTCATTGCATTTATCTTTTGATACCGTGACAATCTATAACTCTGGTTATATGCAGCATATCAAGTTCTCTTTATGAAAATACAATCAATTTATTTAAAATTGGTGTCAAGATTTCTTTTGAGTCATGTCACTTACTTATTGTCAATGTTTGTGCACTAAATGCTTTACACATGTTCCTCTGAGTAAGGTTGACTGCCATTTGCCACATTACCAGGACCGAGCTAAGGATTTCTGTGAAAGAATCAGAGGTCCACTTTTTTGTATTGTGTTAGTATTATATGATAAGGCCTCCGAGCCATATCACATAATACTTCCACCTTGCAACAGCTACAGTCCTGTCTTTTTATTTATTTATTTATTTTTACTGACCAGCCCTTTATAGTTTGATTTAAGTTCTTCCTATCCCTGTAAAAAAAAGAAGACAGACGTGTTCAAGTAGTGAATTGCCATGAGCACACAATTTGTCACAAGTGAGGCTAGAATTTTAAAAATAAAATGTCTTTTCTGATTCCATAGTTTCTATCTTGCTTATTACACAACAACTGAGATGTTAATAGTTCCAATAGTGACACTTGAGGAGTCCTAATGTTTACACATAAGAGACAAAAGGTTGATTCACAAAGGTAACTTACACTTTTGGGTAAGTTTGAGTAAGTTTACACTTTTGAAGAAGTTTACACTTTTGAGTACGTTTACTACTTCATGTTATTCACACACTGTACTTGTAAAATAATGGAGGGATGGACTTACTACAAAAGTTTAAGGGCCATATGTATCAAGCCTTTTGTGATTCGCAAAGGCCGAAATTCGCAGAATTTCGGCCTTTACGAATCGCAAACGGCCTTTTTGCATGTTTTGGGATGTATGAAACATTCCCAAAATAAGGAATTGCAAACTTGTGCCGTTCCTTATTTTTCCATAGCATTTAGGGAATCGCAATTTTGCGATTCCTTAAATGCTATGTATGTAGCATTTTTGGCTTGCGAATTTTGGTTAAGAATTCGCAAATTACCACCAACTTTTAGTTGATGTTAACTTGCGAATTCTTCCAAAAATGCACAATTTGGCATTTTTAAAGGTGGCATGTGATGCACACACATGCCCATAGGGCATGTATGTGCGCCATATGCACACACATGTTCTTTTCAGGAGTGCAACAGGGTGTATTTGAGACACCCCTGCACCCTTGCAATAATTCTCAAATTGCGATTTTGCATTCGTTCCTATGGGCCTCCTGGCCCATAGGAATGCATTGGAAATTATTCCTTAATTGCGAATTCGCAAAATGCGAATTCGCAAATAAGGAAGCTTAAGGAATCGCAAATCAAAAGCGATTGTTTTCATACATACCATTTTGCAATTCCTAAATAGCGATTCCTTAAAATTCGCTATTTAGGAAATGCAAAATAGTTTGGTGATACATATGGCCCCAAGTTACTTCAACAGTGCAATTATTTTAATAGCACTTCGTAGTATGTTTTGTAGTACTATTGAAGTACTACAAAACGTACTACAAAGTGCAGTTTGTGAATCAGACCCTAAATACATAAAGAGATTGTGAGGCCTAACATTCAGATTTCGTCCCAATTCTATAGGCAAATGACTTCCTTTTTACACTTGACTCACCAAAACCAGTGATAGCAGGCATCAAAAGCATACTTAAGGGTGTGGAAGAGGGATAGCAAATTAAATGCAGCATAACACAGTATTGTCAAATGTATGTATTTTGTAGAGACTATGGGTTTAATTTCGAGGCACTATGGAATGAAACTCTCAAAATAACTCCACGACTCACAGTTCCCACCATGTACGTATTTCGGACACCTTACGCCCAACTTACACCTTACATAAACTGATCCCTACCTTTCTAGCATCAAGGCGGCCCTTGATCACACAGATACCATCATTGTTTGGCTTCTGAGAAAATGTTTGTGAGTACCCATGTCCTAGTGACTACTTCATCAAAAGCATATATACACAGGGGTTGAAGTGGTGGATGTGAAGAACATATTTGTGGTCTCAAATGCAAAAAAGCTCAGGATCAATAGACAAAGGCATTTTTAGCCATAAACATACATTTACAAACAAAAATGGCAGCATTAACATCTACCAGGAATTTATAAAGGGAATATTGGTAGGCGTAAGTGGTTTTACAGCTCTGTGTTTCCCCGCCACATGGGATAAATAAACAGTAGTAATTCCCCTAGGGGCAGAGGGAAGTGGGTGGAACAGCCATTGTTAGTCGTGTAAGTTTCTGAATGAATATAAACTAGAATTTTTCTATGCATTTACTAACTCGGATCCAACCTTTTTCCAGTCAAAATTGTTGGAAATGTACTCCAGCTAATGGTAAAACTACTCTAAGCTTGTAGGAGATGTCGAGGAAGGTTTACTCTATTGGGAAAATATTTTTCCCATGGAGAATAAATATTGTACTGATACACATTAGGCTCCGTTACCCCAGTACAGAAGAGAGGTCTTTAAACTGTGTGGCAAGCACCCATGGGGGTCCTGAATTGATCTCAGAGGACAGTCTTTGGGCAAGAGTAACATTTACTATGCCCCTTGTGATAAAAGGCAAATATCATAGTAAAACAGTGCTTTGTTCTTAGTGAATGAAAGCAGAATGGCAGTGAGCTAATCTCTTGTAGGCTACTAGTAATTTCTTCTGACATTCATTTATTGTAGTTGTCAAAGTTGGTGGGGCTTTCAATACCCCTCAAAGACACCCCATTTCTGCCAAATTATCGCCAATTGGATACTTTGACATTTTTAAGAAGACTGGGCTGTCAATAAGATGTTGGCAATCAAGTATTTGATTGTATTTTTAAAAATGATAACTTAAGATAATTTCAGTGTTTGACTGGTCAAATATGTTCAGAGATGCAGACTTTATAGAATTATTATGAGAAAATATGCTTGCCATTCCGGGGTGGTCCGGTTTATTTTTTTTTGCATGAGATAGGTCGGCATTAAAAGGATTGAAGACCATCGCCCTAATGCTATGCAGAACTATGCATTGGGGAAATAGTAGTCCAGTGAATAAGTCCCCTTACCAGGAATACCCTGGCAGCCGTTACCTGCACAGCTTTCGAGGAGCACTGCAAGGAATTCAGGAAGTAGGAAATATACACACGTTTGTAAGAGTACTTTTTCAGGTGTTAATTTGCAACTTTAGTTGAGAATTGCCCAGTTGTATTTTGTACTATAATCATGAAATAGAGACAAGGTAATACAGGCATAGTGTATGCCTCCACGACCAAGGATTCTGTTTTCTCAAAAGCAGCAGCGGCCAGCTCAGGTAAGTGCGGTGGAGCAGTGGGGTGGGACAGGGCACGGCAGAGGGTAATCCGATGGACGACGGAATAGGCATTATTTATTTATTTAATTATACCTATTCCATTGCCTGTCTGCTTCACCCTGCTGCTCCCTGCCCTGTCCTACCATGCTTACCTGAGCCGGTCGCCACTGCTGAGAGCTGTTGATTCTCTAGTTGTCGGTCATTTTTGTTTGAAACATCTTAAAGGGTGAGAACTTGATGATTTTTACATAAAAAACCAGGAGAACAACCTTTACAACGAAACTTTTACAACGCACTACCTTTACAACACAACTTTTACAACGCAAACTATTACGCATTGCTCTGGGGGCGCTCTAGGATAGGGAATAGGTTAATTTACTATCCAATAACCTTCCCTAGTGTCCACGGGGACTGGAGTTGGAATAGTAAATTAAACTATTCACTATCCAGCACCCCAAAGCACTATGCGTTGTAATGGACTGCGTTGTAATACTTACGTTGTAAAGGCATGCGATGTAAATGCATGCGTTGTAATGACATACATCCAAAAAACCACATTCACAAACCTTTGTGCATTATAAATAGCAATCGTAGTAGTTTGCTGGGATTACAGAAAGATTGTGAGAGAAAAACATCAAAACAATATACACTCCGATTGATCAGGGAAAATATTTAACAACTGAACAACTGAACCTTTCTGTATGCACCCTACATATATATCAGTCACAACAAGTTTACTTCAATCTGTAGGTTTTCAAATCAACAGCATACCAATCCACTCAACAGAAAGGGAAAAAGAACATTGAGAGATTTAAATTGGTCCATTGCAAATCCTCCCAGGCACAACGTATAAACATCAAAAATGTGATGCTCCAAAAAGAATCCTCTGCCTAACAGTAAGAGGTCAGGCTTAAGATATGTTCAGTAGGTGCCATCTTAGGGCCTGATTCACTAAGGTAAAGTTAGACTTTTGATCTAAGTTCAGACCAAAAGATTAACTTTAGTACTTAGCAGAGTTTCTGCAAATTTGGTTGGAGTTACTGCAATCAGGTTGGAATCTCTGCACCTGGGGATTCCACCGCGAGTGCTGAGATTCCACTCTGAGTACAGAGTGGAATCTCCGCACTTGGGGCAGAGATTCTGCTCCAAGTGTGAAGATTTCCCCCCTAGTGCAGAAAGTAAACTCTACAGTTGCAAAGATACTACTCGTAACTTACCTTTCTGAATACCAAAAAGAATTGAAGTTAGACTTTTGGTCTAAACTTAGACCAAAAGTCAAACTTTACATCCGGGAATCAGACCCTTAGTGTCCATCTAGGGCATGGGTTCTCGCAAACATTTGCCCAGGGGCTGCCAAGTACATTTTGTGGTGTGACCAAGGGCTGCACTGATGCCAGCAGAGTAGTGATAGGGGGTCTATTGGGTCAGGGATTGTGTAAAGAGGTCTAAACAAATGTTAAAGAAATGGGCAAGTAATTATTTGCAGGTTAATAAATGTTTGCTCATCTATTTAACATATATTTCTGAATATTAATGTCCATCAAATAAACAGCAGCTTGTGCTGTTGTTCACCAGCGGGGCGGCAGGTAAAGGTTGAGATTGCCACAATGGGCCACCGGGCCGTACTTTAAGTATAACTGATCTAGGGCATCCCAAGTAAGGATACTAGCAACCTCACCCACCCAGGTGGCATGCTTCATCGTCTGGTCCAGTCCCCAAAGAAAAGGGGAGGTCACGTTCGGTGGGAGATCTTTTCACTGGCCAATGTTGTAATTAGTGCATAAGTGATGTGGACTGTAGATGTTAGAAAAACGTACAAGTTAAAATTGGCTCAAGAATCCCTAGTGCACATGCTTTATTTACAGCGATCCCAGCCAAGGTTAAAAATATTGTTGAGGACCCATAGAACATAAATTATGCAGTTGTCCGTCTATGATAGTATACATGTTTCAATGTATACAAGCCTAGGTCTGCCCAGTCAGGTCAGTTTGAGTTTCGGTAAAACTAAACACTATTTTCACCCTACCCTAAGGAGGTATCAACCCTATAAGCTACCATCCACTACATAGTCACCAGGGAACAATTCACCAGTGCCAAGCCCCGCAACAAGCAACTCACGTGGATAAGGCTGACCTAAAAATGTAAAAGGAAAGGAGGACTTAGAAGTTATAAGTATATGCTGTCTTTGAGAGCTATGTAAATTTAAAAAAGGCAAACTCTCTCCTTCTTAACAGTCCCAACAATGTATGTGCGGGTCTCAAAACCAGTAGTAATTCACATGTCACCTAACAACTACTGGTCATATGTTGGCCTTGACCCCTAACTGTGATGTTGTATGAAGGTTTTGTAATCAAGTCATGTTTCTGAGAGGTTCTTACATGTTGGTGTGGCACCACATGCTCAGCTGTGTACACTGGCACCCCTTTGCACTTCCTTCAAGTGTCTTTGGAGGGTGGCACTGACGTGCCAAAGTAACCCTTATTTTATCGCTCTTAGCTGTGCCAAACCCAATAAAGCCAGTCCTGTAATGGTAACTGTACTACTGAGACCTATTATTCAAGCACTGACATATGCTCAGTCAGTTTAAAAAGTGGCATTCACTTTGGTATCCAAATGGTAATTTAGGGCTACTGCATTACTATTTGAGTGGGACCAAATGTAGAGTCGACTAGGATGCCTGTGATCCTGCTTCACAATGATTTTAGTAGGACAGGAAGAAGGCCACCCTACTCACGCGGAACCATCGTTAGAAACTTATTATCAAAACACAGAGGCTCCTGTGGACACTTAATGATGTAATCTCAATGTATATGGGCACAATGGCAATATTTTAGGTTATAATGATATTGGAGAGAGAAGTAAGCAAATACAACTCTGATTTGTTTTTTAATCAAAAATATTTATATAATCCTTGAAATGAATCACTGTTACAAAGTAATACATTTGAACATATAGTTCTGAGTGAAAGGTGCCCCAGTGAAAAACGGAACCTAGAAAATTAGTGACATATATGTGAAATATATACAAGATTTCAAATGCTTCAAATAAACAACCATTTACATATATATGTACAGTATAGGCATGCTAGATACAGTGATCAGTGCTGGTGAACAATGGTTCGTTTATGCAACTTGTCGACGGCATTTTGACCCTGCGTGCAGTGTAGGGTCTCTTCAGGACCTATGATCGTAGGGACACCTGAAGGTTAATGAACCAGCTTGTGTGGAGGGTGTGGCACCGTGCAAAGGATAAGAAGGGGATACTCACATGGGTCCCAGCCGGGAGCCCAAGTGTGAGGTGGGTGGTGAGAAGGCTATTACATGAATGCGCACAATGTAAGGATCCTTGTGTGTGGAAGATGGCATGATCAAAGCGCTGTCAAGACGGGTAGAGTTCCGATTCTAAGCGCGTGCATGGAAGCAGACTACTTCCTTCTGTCGTCAATCACTACAAGGCCATACTTTTTCATATGGAGGGTGAGAATATTCTCACTTTGGTGTCTCTTATGGAGAATGAATCAACTGCAGCCTGTTCAACACTTCCAAGCAGCAGGACAGCGTGTGTCTGTCTGCTCGGCTACGATGAGGTCATCGTACCCACCTCACACTTGGGCTCCCGGCTGGGACCCATGTGAGTATCCCCTTCTTGCACTGATCACGGTATCTAGCGCTGTATACTGTACATATATATGTAAATGGTCGTTTATATATAGCATTGGAAACCTTATATATATTTCACATATATGTCGCTAATTTTCTAGGTTCCGTTTTTCACTGGGACACCTTTCACTCAGAACTATATGTTCAAATGTATTACTTTGTAACAGTATTTCATTTCAAGGATTATAAAAATATTTTTGATTCAAAAAGAAATCATAGGTGTATTTGCTTCCTTCTCTCTCCAATATCACTAATATCACTATAACCCAAATTTATTGCCATTTTGCTCATATACATCACAATGATTTTAGACACTTAAATTATTTTTACTGACCATCAAGTAGAGTGCAAACCTTTGCCTTCCTCGATTTCAACCACATACATCTTGTATAAGATCATCCAATCTATTCATTTTTTTAAATTAGGCAATATAGTAGATGTTGAGCTGTCACACTTGTTTTGGAGGAAGTCATTTACTGGGGTTTGTTTGCTGTTCGGAATGTGGGCCACTTTTGCCTTGCCTAGTTTCTTCTAAGCTTTCATCTGTGCCAAAGACAGAAAACCACATACAATGTTTATCTTCAAATAAGGAAGTGCTTTTTTGGTTCAGCAACATAAACAGCATATTTCACCTGCTCTCTGCTCAGAAGATTTTTTGTTTCCTTGTTTTCCACGGAGCCAGCAAATCAACCTTCTAGAAGTAAATCTATGCAAAAATGAAACAATGAGACACTATTCTCACCAACAAGGATGCAGGCCTCAGCACAACCAGACAAGAGAGGTTATTTAATGCATGTTAATGGCCTGTAAAATAGGGCAGCTGGAATAGTTTTTTCCAGGAGCTTCTGTATTCTGATACACTGATGTGAAATCCATTCAGCAAAATGTATGAATGCTTTTTAAATTGCTAAACCTTGAATACCATTGGTGTGTTATTTAAGAAACAAATTACCGAGCAGAGGAGTGGTCTGAGTTACATTCTCTCCTACAGTTGTGCTGACCTGAAATTACCTTTCTCTAGCTTTAAAGCTGAAGGTCTTGTCGTTGGCGAGCTATAGAGTTGCAGAATCAAAGGACAATACTTATTAATTGTATAACCCTTTGGTGCATGACTAGGTTTTGTGAAAAATGATAACGTTCGATTATGAAACAGGTTGTACACCATTGAAGTAAATTGATCACATGAGCAACAGAGTGCCTGATAGCAATTTGAAACTGGCTGGCATTGTTCTCCATCAGGGGTTGGTTGTGCTCCTCTTCGCCAGGAATATGACATAGCTCTTTCAACTGTACTGCACCTTCTTTCAAGATTAAGGGGCATATCTACTAAAAAATCATGCAACGCAGCTCAGCAAGTAACCTTGCTGCACTGCAAGATAGGGAAAGGGCAGTAATGCGCCATATCTAACATTATGCGCTGCATTCCTGACTTTTCCCAGCGCTGTTGCATAATGTGCTGCCTAGCGCCAATGCAGGCACACCATGGTGCAAGGGTGCTTGCATGGTAAGCAGGATTGTTTTTATGTAGGAAGGCACACATTTGTGCACAAAAACAGCTCTCAGAAGCTTTCTCCTATTTCAACCTGTGCTGCACAATGTAGCACACATAGAAAAAGGAAGTTATGACAAATAAAGATATTTCTCCCCGTTACGCCTCTCCTGGAGCGCCGTAGCATTTTGACGCATTCCCATTTCTACCATTAATGGTATATCAGGGAATGGACAAAATCCATGGGTGGATGCGTGGAAACACCTATGCTCTACTCATTGTACGTCTCCCTGGGGCAGAGTAACACAATGCAGTGATTTGAACTGCATTGTGTTAATCTAGATTTATCAAGCCAATCATGGTGGCCTTCGTGGACTTGACAAACACAATTTAATTGTTGTGTCGCACTTGCTCCTTCTTGCATGGCACAAGGACAATGCAACTCTTTAATAAATATGCCCCTAATTTGTAAATTGTCGGCTGACTTCCCTAAAACAGTGAGGGAAAAAATCAGCCTAGGTCACTGCATGCAATTAAATATTTGTTATTTTAAAATTACGTACCTAAACATTTAATGGTTTTTGAAAACTAATCAAATAAAACATTTTACTACTACTATGTAAATATGGTTTCACACATTGTTTCAGTTATCTGTACAGGATTTGCTCTGGTCCCCTTTGCTGAATGAGTTGTCAATTTCTAGATGTGTAGATATAGGTACCAGCACTTACAAAAGAATTGAGCCTGTGTTTTCTCTTTTTTTTCTGGTAAAAGTAACAGTAACCACAAAAAATTAGAATTGAGTGCTGCTTATTATCTCCTCTTCTGTCAAATCACATGGCTTCCCATTTGAGTAAGTGCATTCCTGGACTTTAATGTTTTTCACCATCAGAGTGTCACTTATGAGCCAGATCTTCTCTCTCTCTCTCTCTCTCTCTCTCTCTCTCTCTCTCTTTCTCTCTCTCTCTCACACACACACGGTCTTTTATTAAGGTATTCACAAAACACAGCTTGCAACCGACCAGCTCATAGGTCATGGTCCACTTAGAAAGCCCCTGGAAAGCCATTTTCCACTTATTGCTCGTCTGGGACATTATTAGGCATCTTAAAACTGTCAATTGCTTGTCTGGGGCATTATTAGTCATCTTAAAACCGTCAATCACAATAGGCTTCTCAGTTACATGCAATTGACCTCTGCTAGTCAAAACCATTGAAACTGACACTCAAGAATGCAAGCCGCTGAGGCTGGGCGGCAGAGATCTGTCTTGTGAAGTGCTACTGTATTGTCTTGTACAACTGGACGTCCTGCTCATGACTTTTCTGAATACAGTGTTCTTCAGTAACGTTCAAGTTTTAAGGTATGTTTGTACAAATCAGGTGAAAGTTGTAAATTTATAAAAAGAGTGAGTGAGAGAGGCAGAATCACTCCGCCTTTTGATTGTGAAACACTTGGAAGGAAGCAGACATTTGTTTTTGTGTACCCTTCCTTTTAAGTCTCCTATTTATCTTTGTAATGTTCTATTTTGTAATACTGTTCTCTTGTAACGTAACTGGTTCTATTGTACAGCGCTCTGACACCTTCGTGTAATTTCCGCACTTTATAAAAATGCACTAAATAAAAATAAATAAAAGACATCCTTTGCAGGCACACAGTCTCCAGTTCTGGGTAATGCCAATAGCACCAAATACTTGTTCTAGGTGCATCCAGTCGGGCCGATAGAGAAAAGAAATTGGGAAGCCAGTCATGCTGTCACCTTCGGGAAAAGTGCAGTGAGATAAAGTGACTGTCTCCCTTCTCCATACTGGAACAGAACACAATGGGGCCTATTACAAGCCCCATGCACCGCCAATACATCACTTTTTGTGACGCACCGGCGACACAGTTTGCAGCTCCATATTTACAAGGACACGTAAAGCCACCCTGTGTGGCTTTTTGTGTCCTTGTAAATATGGCCCCTTTTCATGCAGCATTTTGGGTGAAAGGGACGTGCCATGGGTGGTGTTGTGGGTGTTCCCACGCAACACCCATGGATTCGGGTGCATTCCCAGGTTAACAACCTTTCGTAAACATGGGAATACGTCAGAATGCTCCGCCTCTCCAGGGGAGAGGTAGCGAGGCGCAACAAGGAGAAATGTTTTCATTTCTCCTTGTTTTTTTTTCATCTTTCTATGTGTGCTGCATTCCGCACCTCTTGTGATTGTTTTTCCGCAGGAAGGTGCCCCTTCCTGCACATTAACGGGAAACATCCTTTACAACGCACCTTTTACCACGCAGTGCCTTTACGACGCAACTATTACAATGCATGATATTACAACGCATTGCGCTGGGGGGCGCTCTAGGCAAGGGAATAGATTTAATTTACTATCCAACACCTTCCCTACTATCCAGGGGGACTGGAGTTGGAATAGTAAATTAAACTATTCACTATCCAGCACCCCTAAGCCCTATGCATTGTAACAGCATGCGTTGTTAAAACTGCGTTGTAAAGGCATGTGTGGTAAAAGCATGCGTTGTAATGTCATACATCCCACATTAACAATCATCCCCGTCACACAGGCACCCTTTCACCATGGTGCAAGGGTGCCTACATTGGTGCATGGCAGCGAATTGTACGCCAGCGCAGGGGAGAGCAAAGGGATACGTCCTATCGTCACTCCATCATATCGTTGTAGATATGGCGCATCCCTTTGCTTCCAAAGTAATGCAGCGCAGCCAAATGGCTTGTGGCACTGCTCTACGTTCCTTTGTCGTAAATAAGGCCCATTGCCTGTTGCCATGGGAGTAACTCAGGCTCCTTCAGAACCTACAGCGCAGGGGGCCCCAAACGTTTAGGGGCCCCAAACGTTTAGGGCCCCCAAACCTTCGGGTGGCCCCCTTTCAGTCCAAGGCCAATGGATAACTGAGATGTGGGGCCACTCATCACATACTGTAGGGGGCATTATTTGGATGTAGGCCACTGAGCTCCGTCCACGTCCTACGGTTCCCAAATGGCATGCTGCTTCTTCTGACTCATCTCTGGAGGGAACCCTTTTTTTCCACATTATTTTAATTTGAACTTTCTCAGGGTTGTGACACGCTGATCCCTTTTATGACTGTGAGTTATTACTTTTGTGCCCGTGTCATAAAGCTATGCATATTAAGGTGAGTGGAGCGAACAATGATTTTGAGTTGGGCTCCAATTAGGCAACACTGGAGCTTAATTGCTTTCATTGCATGTCAACTGCATCACACTGATGAGAACTGAACAGGGCGAAACACGTCTGTCACTGTGGAAAGTTTTTGAGTGGCGTCTTCATTGGCTGACATTGAAACGTTTAAAATGTCTTGAACCTATTGTCAGACTACCTAAAGTGAAATAATATGTGCTCAACAATGGACAATGGAAAATTTCACCTTCACCTCTTCTGTCTGCGCCTGGCTTCTGATGTGAAATCACTTCCTCGCCCCATGAAAACATGTGTGGATAATTATGGGGAATGTTCGATGTCTCTGTAGTTGACTTAGTGTAACCCACTTTAAGGTATGACGTTGTAAAGTGTTCTCCGGTACTGTTCAGAGTGTGAAAACATCCCTCAAAATAAAGATTATTTTCATGCAGTGATTTTAACAGTCCTCAAACGCATCCAAATTTGGAATGTCTAGTGCCATTCAGTTCCAAATTTACAAATTTCCAACTGCGTTTTGAATTGTTTTCGTCTTGGAATAACAACTGGACAACGCGTACTGTACATTGCACGGTTACAGAGACTCATAGGAGTTTTTCCTTGGAGAAGCCCACCTGGCCAGCAGTGAAGTGCCAGATAGTAAATATTGAGTTAAATGAGGGGGTCGAGGGGGAGAGGGGGCGGGTATTGTGGAATTACAGGATGAACATTGCTTAAAGTAGAGAGGACTATATGCCTATATATGTGTCTGTGAATCTATATGTGTCTGTCTCATTTGCATGACTGTCTGCACGGTTATCCATCTATCCATCCATCAAGCTGTTTTATGTACGAGGTCACGTGCAGTCTTGAGGCCTACTTCAGAGCTCTCATTTCACCACTGTTTGGTCTAGTAGGGAAGGCTGTTTTTTTCAGGGGTGGGGTGAAATGCTCCTCAAGGGATGTCATTCTAAGTTGAAGTTGTTTAACTTTAAGCATGGGGGGTGACATAAAGGGTAGCCGTGAATACTGAGAGCTGGTGATAATGGTGGGATATAAATAGTCACTATTCATTGCACAAGACAATTGAGAAAATGTTTTAAAATGGGCTTGTAGCTTATTTTACAGCCTAATTTATGCCATCATTGAAAAAGCAATAGGCCCTAAAGGGTTGCTCATCAAGTAGCCCAACACTGTCATAATGTCAGTACCATTTTAGTGTGCCAGACATGAATGACCCTTACTGGGGATGTTAGATGTTCACCTTCACCCACTGAACTTTTTTAAAGCATTTTTAAAGCTACAAAGTGCTGCTATAGAACCAACCTCAAAGGAGCTCTGCATTCTATTTGAACAACATACAGCTCCATGGTGTTGTGTGCTCTAGGTCCACATGCTGCTAAAATCCCAAAACACTAAATGTATGCCAGATAACTGGCCTCAAGAACATGCACCGGGTCCCTTTTATTAGCAGGGTCACGTGTGCAGCAGGACACAATATTCCTCCCAAAATCTATTCAAAATAAAACAAAGTCCAACCTCTTGAAACAAACTATTAATCTAGGACACCAGGATACCACACAGTATCTTGGTCAAGAGAGGTAGTCCAGGGGACAATGGTGGACAGGTGCAGCTGGGAACACCCGAGCATCTCGACACACGTTCATAATTTAACAAGAGTCTACTGGACACAAAGGATGCATCAATGAAGTGCGGATTCCTTGGCAGCCTGTCCATCAGATCAATGTCCTCGCACACACTGCTGGATGAACTTGTGTGCTCTGGCAGTGATGCTGTTGGGGTCTGTCAACTAAACTATGGTGCATCATGAGCATCGGTGCAGTTCTGCTGCAGAGTCTTCGCTTGAGGTGTCTGGGCACAACGATGACCAGTCTGCCAGGGATGGCATGGCATCACTGATGTTCAGGACATTATCCTCTGAGGCCACAGTGCCTCCTGGTACCTTGTTGGTGGAGCCACTTCTCGACCATCTCTCGTGCGAGAATATATGACGTTACAAGGCAAACAATTATAACGCGTGCTTTTACATCGCAGTTTTTACAACGCAACTACCATTACATCGCATGATTTTATAACACATACCATTACAATGCACTTTTTAAAACTACCATTACAACGCATGCTATTACAACGCATCCCATTACAACACATACCATTACAACGCATAATAGTTTTAGTGCTAAAGTAGGGTAAGTGTTGGATAGCGTAGGGGTAAACATTTCTATTCCCCCTCTAGTGAGTGCAACAGTAGGGAAAGTGTTGGATAGTAAAGGGGTAAAAATGACTACTCCCACTCCAGTGAGTGCAATAGTAGGGAAAATGTTGGAAAGCGTAGGGGTAACAAATTCTATTCCCCCTCCAGTGAGTGCAAAAGCAGGGAAAGTGTTGGATAGCATAGGGGTAACAATTACTATTCCCACTCCAGTGAGTGCAACAGTAGGGAAAGTGTTGGATAATGTAGGGGTAAAAACTACTGTTCCCACTCCAGTGAGTGCAACAATAGGGAAAGTGTTGGCTAGCGTAGGGGTAAAAATTACTATTTACAACTATCCCAAAACCTATACCCACCCTAAAACTTAAAATTCTCCATTGCTAATCTTATAATGTGTTGTGATGACATGCGTTGTAATGGCATGCGTTATAATGGCATGCGTTGTAATGACATGCATTGTAATGGCATGCGTTGTAATGGCATGCGTTGTAATGACATGCATTGTAATGGCATGCGTTATAATGGCATGCGCTGTAATGACATGCATTGTAATGGCATGCGTTGTAATGGCATGTGATGTAAAGGCACTTGTGTTGTAAAAGTTGCATTGTAAAGGCATTGCGATGTAATGCTTGCATTGTAATGGACGTTTCCCCTCGTGCAAGGATCCCTGGGTGCAGGAATGTTCTAGAGGCCTTTGTGCGGGGCTGACCCCGATACTGCGTGGACTTTGCAGTGCTGCTTGTTGGCCACCTGGGGGCCACTGCAGGAACACTGTCAGAATCAGACGAAGTTGTTTGGGAAACCACCCAGGTGGGTGACTTAATGGTCAGTGGGTTTGCCAACAGGACACAGGGGCACATGGACTGTTGGATACTCCCTGGACACTTGGTCTGTCATTTCAATGAGGCTGTGTCGGTCTCTTAGCTCTTCTGCAGGTGCAAGGCTCCACCCCAGTGACGATGTCGCTCCTTGGTTGGATGAGGTGATGCACATGGCAGTGAATTTGTGGTTGACTTTGAACCTGAACAACAGGTGGTGACGACTTGCTGGGAGAGAGGATGTATGGAGGGACTTTTCAGCCAATATCTTCTTCTTGCTGAGGCTGTTCTTCACCCGTGGCATCTGTAGTCAGGATCAGGGATGCCGTCTGACTTAGACTGCCGATGCTCGGGAATGGACAGTCACCCTGGGAAGCATTGGAGAGAGACGTGGTTTGTGCTAGCTGCGGCCTACATTTGGTTCTTCCATTTAGCTGTCTCCAGGGACATTGGTCCGCCTTAGTGGCTGCCTGTGTCTCCAGGTGCACTCTTGGCTTGTAGCGGTATGAATCCTCATTCTTCTCCTGTTGTTGGTCTTTCCAGCGCACCCGTGTTCGTCTAGTTCTTCATGGTGATGGGATTGTCACTCTTCCTTGCGCTGACCTCTTGCCGGTTTGACCCCCTCCTCTAGGGTCTTAGTGTTGCTCCTCTACCAGGATGGCAGTCACCTTCTTCACTCAGGGCATCGTGCTTATACCTCAAGCCTGCGCTGTCATGGTGCCTGCTCCTGCCTCAGTTCAGGCATGCTTGATGAGTCGGTCTCGTCGTGTGCCGTGCTCCTTACCTGCAGTGCAATGTGGCGTTTGGCCAGCTGTTACAGTGGAGAAGTGTCGCTCACTGGTTAGAAGCGGCAGACCCTGAAGCAGAGGTCAGGCCCGGGACCAGGGTTCACTTCCCGACGTGGCAGGGTCTTGGGCTCAATGTCTGCGGACTCGATAATTCTCGCCTCGGTGCCTACTCTAATCATGGATCCCACTCTGCAACTCTGGGCAATAGCTTGCTTAATCTCCACAACGGCCCCAACAGCGCTGGGATGCCTGGCTTCACCTTGGGGGTGCCCTGGAGGGGGCATCTCATAGGGAAAGGCCAGGAAGTGTTCCTCAGCGGTATACAGCGCCAGGATGCCCCGAGATGGGGCGGCAGTGCGCTCTACAAGTATACACACATTTACATTTACATGTCTTTGGAGCACCTGTTGTGGTGGCAGCTTGCCACGTGGAGTGTGCGACTCTCCTCATGCCTGTCTTGGGCCACTGGCAACTCCGCTTTGAGGCAGTGTGAGGGATGTCACTCTTTGCTGTCTTTGGCCCACTGTGGGGCTTTGCTGGTACAGTGGAGATGTAGAGGCTACTCCTGCTTCCTTCAGCACTGCTTCTTCTCTGGGGAGAGGTCTCTCTCCTTGGCGCCTGCATGCTGTCAATCTTCTGGGCGCATGCTTCGGCGCACCTCAGACTCCCCGATCTTGGTCCTTCTTCAAGGCGCCCTCTTCTGGCGCTTGCGTGCTTGCTTTTATTTCTTGCAGTCATGGCCGTTCACCACCAGGGGCAAGTGGTGCTATTTCCTTGCTTGCAGTGGCATTGGATAGCCACTGGGGATTGTGTAGTGCTCACTTTCTCTCCTCTGTAATGTTTCTTCCTTGTTGTGTGGCCTCTTCTCTCAGGCCAGTATGCAGTGAGCCTTCACAGGGGAAGCCGATCTCTTGTTGCTGGCAGTGGCAGCGGAACATGCGGGCTTTAACAGCCTCTGTTGAAATACTATTGCTTTCTCTGGGGGGCGGGGCAACTTTGCTGATGCTGTGGGCTTTGCTGCTCCTTTTCTTCTTGAGCATTCTTTTGTGCATGGAGTTACAGTCTCTTGACCTGCAAAGGGTAGGTAACTCCCTTGAGTGTGAATGTTACTCCCTTTGGTCAGTCTCTCTCCTGACTCCGCTGTGGCAGAGTTCGGCCAGTGTGTCAGGATGCACATATTTTGTCTGTCCTTCAGGGACGGTAGGATTCCGCTGGGGGCGTGCTCTCCAGTTCATGTAGGGTAAAATGGCTGCATAGTCAAGCTTGTTTATGATTCTGCTTGCGCAGGCAATGTGAATGCTGTGCCCCTCTTTCCTAGTCAGTGCTAAACTGTTTGAATGAGGCTGTTACATTGCTGATTGAGTCAGTGCAGTGCTTTCTTTCGTGCCGTGGCCGTGCTTATCTTGCTGGCTGGTGGCCTGTAGAGAGGGTCCCTTGCCGAGGTTGACTCTCTCCTTTGCAGAGGGAGGCCAAAGGTACTCTATCTGGTCAGTTTCTTCTCCCTTGCAGTTTCATTGGGCATGATCCAGCAGGCAGTGGCTGCAACATTCCAATGGGGGGAGTGCGGCACTCTGCTTACTCATCTACTGATTGTCCATGAGCCCCGGGGGTTGGTCCCTGCCCTGTAGATAGTGTATTTTGGGGCAGTGGGGCCTTTCTCACTGTCTCTCAGTACCGCTGCTTGAGGTGCAGGCACCACATGCTCCTTGTTATTTATGAAGCTGTGGGCCGCGCAGCTCTCATATTCCGAGGGGAGGCCACCCTTGCTGCTTCAGGCCTTCCAATGAGGCCTGCCTGGGCACAGTTGGCATCGCGAGGGCAGCAGGGTGGGTGGTGTACCCTGATGGTCATCCGGTTCGGGCTCCAGCGTTAACGTCAACCAGAGCTGCTCAACGGACTGTGAGCGTTGCAGCAAGCCACCGCTAGGTGGGGCTGTGGTCACCTGCTCAGCTCTTGCTTGTCTGTCATCCCAGCGGTGCATAGAGAGGCTAAATTATCAGTTTGCAGGTGAGCAGACTAGCGCATGATGAGGCCCTCAGGATCGACCCATGGAGGCCCTTCTTCCCAACAGGTATGAAGACGCACTGCTGGACAGCTGCCTGAACTCCACTGGTAGCGCCGGCCGGCTTGCTTGCAGGAGGAGGGACGGCTCATCTGCTGAGCCCATGGCCTAGCTGAGGGATGACCAGGTGGCTTATGGAATTTTGATGTGTTCCCTCACGCTGCTCGACTTGCAGGTGCACTGCCCTCACCTCTCACCTACCTCTTAGACACTGGTTTTCAGGTAGCTCCTCCACTGTTACCACCACACACCAGGCAGGCACTTTGTCACCGGCCAGGATGCTACACTTGCGGCACTCTCCCCCCTTGCAGGCGATGAGGAGTCACTTTCTTGCACTTCTCCCTCACAGCAGTCAGACGTGAGGAGTTACGGGGAGGTGTGTGAAGTAGATGGTCAGTCTCTGTTTCTCCCCTAATGAAGAAAAGTTTAATTCTTGAGCCAGTACTGGCAGGGCACAAGTCCTAAAAAAGAAGTGGGGGGACGCTGTCACCGGAAGTGACGTCACGGCAGGAAGTGACGTCATGAAAGGTGGCTTGCACCATCGGGCTCATTGCCTCCCCTCGCTCACCCCTTAGATGCGATTGCATCAGAGAAGGACGAGGGTGATCAGCGTGCTGTGAGCTCCGAGCTCCTCATCCCAGAGAGGCCAAAGAGTGAAGTCCAGCTGTTTGGCAGGGGGGACGGTGTCCACCCAGTAAAATAAGTAGGGGGACGCCGTCCACCCGCGTGGTACCCCGACTCGAGCCCTGAGTACTGGTGATGTCTTCCGTGGGCAGGCGGTGGCGGCAGCGCTCCATCAAACAGTAGGCTCACCCACTGCAGTTGGCAGTGAAGCAGTGCAGTGCGGGGATACCATAGACGTGGACACACCCCTTCCCTACGAGTCATGGCTGAGTGGCAGTCAGCAGACACAAAGGACTAGACCCCTCATCGCCACTCTAGTGTTGTGGGCCCTAGGCCCACATGCTGCGAAAATCTTGACACATACACTAGATGTATGCTTAACTAGCCTCGAGCACGTGCACCCGGGCCCCTTTTATTAGCAGGGTCACAACACTCGTTACGCCGGTGATGGCTGGGTGTGGGGTGCATGTTTGTCTACTCAAACGAGGGAGTGGCTGACTAACTAAGTGCCTGCTAAGGCACTAGAACGTGTCCTACACGACATGACAAGCTCCAGCTAGGAGTGCATTAAAAAGATATGGTAAGCTCTCTTACTTTTTTTTGTTAATTGAAAACAAGCATAGAGAAAAACACATGGCACAGTAAGAACAACGGTGATTAGGCATCATAAGCTAGGTTGGTACAGTAGGATACAAAGGTAGAGTCAACCCATCAGGTCAACCCCCCCCCCCAATTCCCAAATGATGGTAAACAAATGTGATGTAAAGCATGGGACCCTCTCAAGTCATGTACTTCAGGAGCAAAGGGCCTAGCCCTAGGGAAGGCCAATTTTTTCGAATATTCCCAGTATTCGCTGCTCTTCGGCTCTTCCTGTGACCTGGTCTGATCACTTTCTTGTGGAGTTTAGGGTCATAATAGAGTTGACCAACTTAGATGTATCCAACCTAGGAAGTAGGATACATTTAAGAAACTGGGGTAAATTAGACATGGAATTTTTCAATCATTCTTCAATTGAAACTATGCCTGTTATGCCTGTACATTTCAGGTTTTCAGGTTTTCTCTACAGAGGCAACCTCTAAGATCCATGCCTCTCCCTATGGAGTCCCACATCGTTCGATTCTTAGCCCCTTATTATTTAACATTTATGTTAAACCATTGGCAGACATTGCTGAGCAGGTAGGACTGTCGATTGTTTCCTACGCTGATGACACCCAAATAGTATTCTCCCTTTCTGCCAAAGAATCTTCAAAGCCCTCGTCTCTCCAAGTTGAGCTTTGCAGAATTGCACAGTGGATGCAAGTAAATTCACTTAAGCTCAACGGGGAGAAGACTGAGGTATTAATCTTAGGGAAGAACAAAGAGCTTTGGGGCCCTCAACATTGCCCCCCTGAATTGGGTGCCCTCCCCCAGCCTACCAATCAAGCTCGCAACCTGGGTTTTATCATCGATGACCATCTCTCGATGAGACCCTAAGCAACTAAGGTGGCTGCAACTTGTTTTGTCATCCTTAAATGGCTGCGGAAAATCTTGTGGATGTTGCCAGATTCCACAAAAAAATTGTAATCCAAGCCATGGTCACCTCTCGCTTGGATTACGGAAACATCCTTTTTTAGGGGCTAACAAGGATGGTATTCGCAAATTGCAAGTTGTGCAAAATGCTGCTGCTCGCTTGCTTTGCCGGATCCCGAAAACAACTTTGGTCTCAAGTTCCCTGCATGAACTCCACTGGTTGAAAGTGGAAAACCGCATTAAATTTAAATCTCTAACGTATACATTTAAGATAAAGATAGGCAAGGCCCCTGAATATTTGAATTCCATTGCCAGACTTTACATCCCTTCTCGCTCTCTCCGGTCAGTAAATCAAGTAAAATTTTCGGTCCTGAGGCATAGACTGGCCAGGGTGGGCAGTCGCTCTTTTTCATACTTGGGCCCAACCTTGTGGAATTCTCTTCCTCTAGTATTGAGGAATGAGACTAGACTTGTTCACTTTCGCAGATCTTTAAAAACCTGGCTATTCAATCAATAGGTCCTGCCTACCCATTTTGTGTATATTCAAGCGGCGCCGGGAAACCCTTGGGTAGCTGTGCGCCTTATAAAAGCAAATAAATAAATATATAAAGGCATAGGGGAGGAACAAAGGTAAAAAAGCCAGTCAGGAGTCCAGAGTTCCAGGGGAAGAGTGGGGTAGTACCACTGCTACCGATACAGAAAGATCCTAATGGGCAATGCCCTCACCACACGGAGAGAAGATACCACACACTGCGATATTGTTACACAACTTCTGTCATATTGAACAAGAACAAAAACAGACAACAAAGAAAGAAGAAAGAAAGAAGTCAGAAGGAATAAAGGAGCAGAGAGAGAAGGGCTAGACTAGCAAAGGATATTGACCCCAAGATGAGGGGGAGTCAAAGCTGGATAACCCATGGGGAGTCGAGGCCCAGGATAGGGGCTGAGACGTTCGGGGGCAGAGAGACCTGTCTGCTAGATCATAGGAGTCATTCTGGGGACTCTGGTTTCCGACCCCTAGAGAAGGGCTCCAAGGAGTCCTCAAACAGCTGCAGGGCTCGCAGTCAGGGAGGCATCAGACGAGAATGTTCAGTCTTGGTGAGGTGGCGTATAAGCGGCCATCAGATGCGCTCAAATTGTGTGTCCGTGTGATTAAGCTGTGCGTAATTCTAAGGCCAGGATATCCCACAGCCGGAGAAACCAAGCAGCAATGGGAGGAGGATGAGGTTTTTTCCAGCAGGCAGCTATGGATTTTCTCGCCGCCCCCAGCAAATGAAGGAGGATCAGATGCTATTCTGCGTTAGTCATGGCTTCCAGTGTGACCGGTTTAATGCCCACGAGTGCTTAAAATGGGATAGAGGGGACTGGTAAACCCACCACCTCCTTGATGTGACTGAGGACCTCCTACCAAAACAGCGCGAGGCCAGGGCAAGACCACCAGATGTGCAGGAAATCCCCTTTATCACAATGGCACTGCCAGCAGAGTGAAGAGGAGTTTGGGAACATCGGATAAAGGCGAGTGGGGACATAGTACCAGCGCATCATTAATTTATATACTGATTCGCGCTGAGGTGTACTGCGGTAGACCTCAGGAATGTCCCTCCACAAGCGGGCCCACTCGTCCGGGGAGATGTCAGCGACCAGGTCAGAGGTCCAACGTGTCTGATAGTTATGAGGTAAGAGTGGCTGAGAGTGCTGCAAGACCAAATACGTTTTAGAAATCAAGCCCACGCCCTGCAAACCTATGAACCAAGGATTCAAAGAGAGTGAGCGGCTGAGTTACTTCCCCAATGTACGTCGGGATCTAAGACAATGCCGCAACTGGTAATATTGCATGCGCGCGCTGTCTGAGAGGCTGAAAACTTGTTTGCACTGGTCAAAGGTACGAAGGGAGGTGCCCTGGAAAAAATCCTGGATGACTCGCCGGCCTTCCACAGTCCAGGCAGCGAACACCGGAGGCTGTAGGCAGGGGGAAACAAGAGATTGCGCATAAGGGGTATGTTGGGGAGAGAAAGGTCGTAAGATCTCCGGAGACTGACAGTCTATCCCAGATTTCCAGGACAGTTCTCGTTGGAGTAGCTATATAAGCACTGTGAGGGCGAGCCTCATTGGGGAGCCAGCCGAGGTCCCACAGGGGTCTACAGGCCACCGGCCGATCCAAGTGGGACCAATTCTTCTCACTCTCTGGAACAATCTATTCAGATATGAACTGAAGATGGCAGGCCATATAGTATTCCAGCAAGTTGGGGCAGGCAAGACCCACCCCGAATCTAGGAAGCATAAGGATCTTGTGGGAGAAGCGAGGACAAGATCTCCCCCATATAAATTTGGCGAAGCCCCACTGCAGGGCCAGAATATCTGCTTGTGGTACCTGAGGTGGGAAGAGATGGAAAATGATAAAGAATTTTAGGGAGAAGGGACATTTTGACAGTGTTGAATCACCCTAACCATGCCAGGGGAACGCCCTCCCATCTACGCATTTCGTTCCGGAGTTAACCGAGGTCCCAGATGCAAATGTGGGGGTCAAATTGAGACCCAGATAGAGAACCGAAACATCGGTCCACTGCACCGAAAGCAAGTCCCGCAGCTCCTGGACTTCCAGGGCCGGAAGTGTGAGATTAAGAGCATGGGATTTTGCAAGGTTGATCCGGTACCCGGAAGCAGCTTCAAAAGTCTCCAAAAGAATCGCCACCGCAGGAAGGGAGGTCAATTGGGCTGACAGAGATAGAAGAAGATCATCAGCGAAGAAAGAGGCTTTATGCTCATATCCACCCATGGGGATACCCCTTATGGCTTGGTCACGGTGAAGAGCAATAGCCAGGGGTTCCATCTCAAGGGCGAAAAGAAGGGGAGAGAGCAGGCAGGCAGAGAGCAGGCACCCCTGGAGAGGAATTTGAGCTGTGACAGAGCCATTAAACAGGATGCGTGTGGTGGGTTTCACATATGGGGCCATCAATTTAGAGATCATCCCAGGCCCTAGCCCAACCTTCTGGAAAACCGCCCTGAAAAAGCCCCAGACCACGCGATCAAATGCCTTTTTGGCATACAGAGACTCTAAAGAGACAGGGATATCGCTGATGCGTGCCTTCTCCACTAAGTTGTCTATCCAGCAGTTAGTGTCCGCCCCCGGGCAGTGATGGATGAACCCCACTTGATCAGGGTCAATGAGACCTGGAAGATGTGGTTCCAGTCGATTTGCCAGGATGTTCGTAAATATTTTGGCATCAGTATTTAACAAGGCAATAGGATGAAAGGAGGTGGGCAGACTCGGGTCTTTCCACGGCTTGGGGATAAGCACTACTTCGGCCTCATTCATCATGGGGGAGATGCCCAATAGATCAATAAAGCTATTGAAGAGGTGGAGCAGATGTTCCCGTAGTTCCGGGTAGAAAACTCAATAGAAAGCAATCGGCAAGCCATCAGGGCCCGGAGTTCTACCCATCAGGAGCTGATTTAGTGCTTTACCAACTTCCTCATGTGAGATAGGATCATCGAGCAGCTTCATGAAATAGGGGTTGATAGGCTCCCAAGGACAGGAATCAAGGAAAGCCGTGACAGAGGCTGCAGAACAGGGAGCATGTGTATAGAGTTCCCAATAAAAGGCTTCCAGCGCAAGGCTCTTATCCGCCTCCCAGATGGCCCAAGAACCATCCGAGCGTTGGAGCTTAGCTATGTGGGATCGAGTAGTCTGAGCCCGAAGGCGCTGTGCAAGGCAGGCCCCCACCTTGTCCCCTCCCGTGTAAAATTTTTGTTTAAGATTAACAGCCGCTCCGCCTTGTTAGTGTGGTGCAAGCGTAGTTTACCGCGAAGATTAGCAAGAAGTTGCTTGTTACAAAGGGACAGCTGAATATGGTCCTTGCGTTCTAAGGCTTTAATATCCCTGGAGAGAGTGGATTCAACCAAGCGCACCACCCTAGACCGGGCTATGGATATGGACGTAATGACCCCCCGAATAGTGGCTTTGGAGGCGTCCCAATGGACACCTTCAGCGGTATCAGAAAGGGAATTGGTGAGAAAGAAGGCCTCAGTCTCCATGCGAATGCGGTCACAGTGGAGCGGAGACTCGACAGGGCCCGTCTCACTCCATTTGTATCAAAGCCACGCCCCCTTCTTACTTTTATTTTTTTAATGTTGCTGGGTGGCTGCTGCACTTCTTCCTGCATCTAACAACATAAAACATGTTTGGTGGTGCCACTGTCCCTTCTATGGGCACCACTCACATCCAAAAATATCAACAAATAGCCCTAGCAGTGCATTTTGGAGCGCTTTTTGTTTGGAGTAGTGAAAAATAAATGAGCACTTCTGCCTCTAATTTATTATTTGTATTTCATAATTTCATTTTTTGGGAACCCCAGTTCCCACCCAGGGCGCTCAAACCTTTTTTTATGTTGAAGGCTGGCTCCCCAGATACTATTATGGGCCCAGATAATGTTTATTTTTTTATGGGTGCCCAGGTGCCCATCCAGAGCAACCACAACCACACCCTCAATCCGGGCTGTGTTGGGTGCCTTGGGGTGGATCCCCAAGTACTGAGGTACTGAAGTGACCAGTGAAAGAAAAAGCTCTCCTGGCTAGTCAGAGGGCCCTATCGCTCTCCGTGATAAGAAAGGGCAGAAGTGCGCAGCACTTAACATTGCACAGCTCATTTCTGCCTTTTCCCAGCGCTGGCTCACAATGCACTGCCCAGGGCCAATGCAGGCACTCTTGCATCATGGTTCAAGAGTGCTTGCATTGTAAGCAGCATCGTTCTTGTGCAGGAAGGTGCACCTTACTGCACAAAAACTATCCCCTGAGGCATTTCGTCTATCTATGTGAGGATGACTCCTTCTTCCATCTTGATAAGGTTAGTAAAATGAAAGGCGTTAAATTTGGAAGTAAAAAAAAATCATAAGTGCTCTATAAAACGCTGTGTAAAAAAAGCATGATATATTATTATTATTGATAATAATAATTATAGTACTGATAATAATATTAATATTAAAAACTTTAACACACCTCGCACATCATGGAAGCAGAGCGTCCTTGAAAGTTCAATTTTACGCATTTGGACACTGCGTGGGGTTTCTAAGACCACATAAGGTGTGACAGGAAGACCAAACACCATAGCAACTGTTGAACCTCTTGACTTATTTATGCACTTAAAAAAACAATTGGTGAAAGACTTCTCTATGCCCGCTCTCACCCAGTTCAGACCAATAAGGCTAAAGACCTGGGGCTGTATTATGTATTGTGTCCTGGGGGCAAAATGGCTGTGTGCGCCCGCTATGTACGCCCTCTGGGCACAATGGTATTACAGAGGGGATCGCAGATGCGTGGCTCCATGCAAATGAGGGAATCACTCTGCCTCTGCACCCGCACTGTATTATGAATGCGGATACATAGGCAAACATGCTTTTACAAGGCACACTGAAAGCGTGCCACAAAGAGGTGGTACACTTTCAGTGCGCTTCCTACAAGCAGCACACTGGAGGGAAAAAAGGGTGTCCCGCGAACCTTCAGAAATCCCTCTGTAGGCGGGTGCAGGCACTCTCTGCACCTGCCTGCAAGGGGATCCCTCTCCACTCTTTAAAAAGTGCGATCGGATTTCTGCCTGCACTGTGAATCATGGAGCAGCTTTTAAACAGCTGCTCCATTTCCCCTTTAATGTGCTTCCCCCAGGGCAGCGCAAGTACGTGGCTGCCCTGGGAGCAGTGCTTTTTTTTATAATAAAGTGCACTGTTCCTGTTTGCGCTGGGCGCACCAGTTGATAGCGCGCCATGGCACAAACAGGGAAAGTGTGCCGTATTCAAAATAGGGCCTTGGAGCAGGCAGGATGCACCAAGGGGCATATTTACGAGCCCCGTTGCACCGTTCTTGCACCACAAAATGTGGTGCATGAGCAATACAACTCAAACATTTGATTTATGAAGCAACACAGTCTGGTGTGGCCTTGAGTGGCTTCATAAATCTCGATCAAAGCAACACATTGCAAATCAATGTTTTATCTTACTTTACGCCAGAAAGACATTGCATGGGTTTTATGTGGGTGTTCCAATGCAACAGCCATGAATTTTGACACATTCCCAGATTTACCAGAAGTAGTAGTCCTGGGAATGTGCTAAAAACCTATGCCGCCCCGGTGTGGCGTAATGAGAAGAAATATGTTTATTTCTCCTCGTTTTTCCCTCTCTGTGTGCTGCATTTTTTAGCACACATAGAAAGAGGAAAATATGTCAGGGGATTGTTTTGTGCAGGAAGGTGCTCCTTCCTGCAGAAAAACAATTCAGCTTACAACTTAGGTACCCTTGTACCATGGTGCAAGGCTGCTTGCCTTGGCGCTAGGCAGCCAAAATGACATCAGCACAGGGGAAAAGGCAGGATTGGACCATATTCTTTTAATGATGGTGCATTCCTGTCCTTTCCCTGTCATGCAGTGCAGTGCAGCAAGGTGACTCGCTGTGCTGCACTATGTAACAAAACTCATAAATATGTTCCTGAGGGACTTCCACAGTTTTTACTGCAGGGTAAGATGCACCAATCTACCTGTGCAGTGCACGTCCTTTGAAGACGATGCAGAATTTACAAGGATATATATGACATGAGCAGGTATTTGTTGTAGTCCTCTATAAAAAAGTTGCCAAATCAACTGGCATGCAGACCACCCAAATCAAGTCCAGAAACACAATCACAGATCGGGCACATGTGTTACCTACCCTTGCAGCTCTTTGTTCCTTAGTATTGCCCTGAGCCAGAAATCACCAATCATAGCTTCCCAGTTTGAGGTTAACAAATTGCAGTGTGAGCTGAAACAGCAGCTCCAAAGCAGTTGCATGCACATTCTCTGTCATTCAGACACACACAGGGGCGATATGCACCGACGGTGGCGTGCATTCCCCATGCCAACCCTACAACAACCACCCATCTCTGGTGGGGCTTGATACATGGAAAAACAAATTTGAAGATATTGACCAAGTAACAAACCCTGCAGATCGCAGTCAATCACTTTATATTTAAGTGTGAGTGGGCGTAACTCTTGTATTCAGTGTAGCATAATCAAGCAGAATTACCTTAAAATTCTGCAAGGTTATGCTTGAATTCCATGAGCAGAGTAGTTCTGCATTAAGAGCTATTTCTAAGCACACAAATGCCCTCTTTTGTCCAAAACGGGCACAAGGATGCATTTTGCGCTATGAAATTGTGCTAAATGCAAAAGAACCCAAATAGTGAGTGGCTGCACGTACTTGCTAAAAATGCTCTTGGGGTAGAATTTCCCCCTTCACTGTTGGCATTTAGTGCTATTTACTTAGCGTAAAATACACCCACAGGTTCAAGAATTGATGTGAGGTTGCATTGTGGGCCAAGAAACAGCGCTAAGTGCAGCATAACTCAAATAGCAAGCTCTAGCGGCAACTCGCTCCCGCTAAATGTCCTCTTGCATTAGGATGTGTCCCCCCAAATTACTTTTAATTACACAAAGAGGAGTAATTGCATAATTATTGGTAATTCCGCATCAAAGAGTAACACAGAATTTCTAACTTACCCCAATTACTCTAGTGGAATTGAAATTCTGCCCTTAAGTGTAGGATGGAGCTTGGCAGCCAAGTAATGGGTTAAGTGACACATTCAAAGTCCTTGACGGGTGGGCCATGACCCACGGGCATCAGGACTGTGAAGGGAAGCCAGGCCTGACATCTTGGCCTCCCTCTTAGCACCACGGGAGACAACTGTTACAACGCATGCATTACAACGCATGCTTTTACCCTGCATGCCATTACAATAAAAATGGTTTGCTGTAAGGTGTATAAGGTGTTGGATTTAACTCCAACACCTTCTCTACTGTTGCACAGACTGGAGTTGGAATAGTAAATTATACTATTCCAAACTCCAGCGCACCCCAACAGCAAGTTGTGGTAAAAAAATTGCGTTGTAATGGCATGCGGGGTAAAAGCATGCGTTGTAATGTCATACAACCGCGTAAATCAGTGGCTCTCAGAAGAAAACTCCTCAGATATTTAAACTGGGTACCATCGGTCCGTATAGCTCCAAATCTAGTCTAATTTAGATTAATAAAGTACACGAAGCATGGCGCAGTCATTCTGGCCAAATCGAATTAAATTAATAGCTGCCTTGTTTTGCTGTTGTTCTAAATCTGTTGATTTCAATAACAGTTTGTAAGGGAACAGGTGGTCTGCGAATTACACAATGCTACTTCATATTGTTTCAAGAAGAACTGAATGATCTTTTACGTACAACAATTCGGGGCACGGCTTTTATTAATAATTGTTTTTTTAAGGTGTTTGTTTAACCACCTAAAACAGGGAAGCAGCTCCTTGGGAACGCAGAACCGAATTATGAGGCTCGACCAAAACCCAAGCAGGAAGTCAATCGACAGTGTGACCACACCATTCGGTATGGTTCCCAGAATCTATTTCTCATTTGGATTAATGCGAATCCTAGTGAATGCCTGTGGGACTCAGGATGGAGGCGAACAAGGAACAGCCTATCTCCTCCGCACCTGCAGAATGTCAAAATGGCAGTTCTTGTCCGCCAGACATACATGAGCTAGCATGCACTGAAACAAGTGACCTCGTGCGACCTCTGTCTGTCTACTCCACCAAACGACGCAGCTATATTTCACAGAGTGGAAACTGTCCATCATAGGCAGCTTCCACTTTGGGAATTCCTACCACCACCTGGTTTGACAAGCCGTGATCCAATCAGCAGCAGCAATTGTATCCTTGAGCATTTGATAAATGGTTTTGCAGTTTGGCAAAAGTAGGGGTCACTCACTCACTCATAACCCCTCCACTTGTCAATCACAGTAATTTCCAAAGTACATAATTTTTACAACTCGCAGTCAAACATTAGTTGATTGTGAGTTGGCTTTTAACTGTCTCAAAGTCTGAGATATTGCGAACTGCAGGCTTTGAAACAGCAAAAATGGCTTGGTACCTTATGTTAAAGGGCCCAGATTTACGAGCACTTTATGTGAGGTTTTCATCCCGAAAGTGATACAAACTGGTGTAAAGCGTAGAACTGGTTTTTCATGTAAGCACAAAACGTGTTTTACGCTGGAACGTAACCCTAAAGATACATAAAATAGAGCTGTTGGAACTTTGTGGTACTTTACACCAAGGGGTTGTATCATGGGTGGGTCATGGTCATTCTCATAGAACAACCCATGCATTGTATGTAAGAACTGCAAGAGGACAGATTAATGCTTTGTACAGCAAAATAAGTAATGTTAATTATATTTTGGTAGCTAATAATTGATTTTTTTTTAGATAATATAATTGAATTTGGGAGAATCTGCATAGCTCACCAACAGACACAGAAACGTCCACCCTAAAATACTAGCAATCTAGTAATCAGGGTCTAAATAGTTAAACATCCCAAGAATTGGCAAGGTGGAACTGCCTTATGGCACTATAACAAATTACCATAAAAAGGTAAAAAAAATTGTAACAAAGAGACTTATCACCCCTGGAAAGAGAGTGCCCATCTAGTAAAACGTTATTGTGGATTGGAATCCGAAAAATCCTTGTATATGAGCAACATACTGAACATGTGTACCAAAATCAATATTTAGCTGAGTAACAGGGTCAAGATTGATTTGCATATGGCTGGGTCTGAACTGGGTTGATGAAGAGCGCTAAAGAATGATAATGGATTCAACCCAGATCTGTGACTGGGGGTGAGTGTCCGAAAAGTTTCTGTGCTCCGTCCATCATCTCCTTGTGTTTGTTTTGTTCGCTCTAAGTCGACAGGGTATGCCTAGACGTGGGTCCCTAGCTCACTTTGCCACTGGATTCAAGCTAGCCTGGCTGATGAGGGGTGATAACACAAAACCGGTCCCAGGATGCTTGATTCTAGTCCAAGGAAGACCTGGACTGTTCCCATGAGAAACAGGGTCAAGACTTATTTGCATATTGTTGGGTCTGAACTGGGGTGGCAAAGTGTGCTAAAGAATGATGATGGATTCAACCCAGATCTGTGACTGTGGGTGAGTGTCTGAAAAGTTGTAGGGTTCCGTCCATCATCTCCTTGTGTATGCTTCTTTCACTATCCACACATCCCCAATGTTGAGATGCCTATCAAGTTCCAACAATGTTTGCCTCTGAGTTTCCCCATCTCAGCCTGCACATCGCTGTCCTAGAGTGGGGTCATAGCTGTGGGCCTCTCCTTCCAACCCAGAAAACTATCTGCCACCCACCAAATGTATTCCACCCTCGTCAATGATGGAATAGACTTGCAACCTCTTCTGGAGTATAATGCTCCCGGGTTCCCTGAGATTCAACCGCGTCCCTCAGTGTGGCATAAAGTTTGATTGATGAGGGTGTATTAATATCTGCATGACTCGTCTCAACTGGGTGGTAAGTATTTTACACTCCTTATTGTGGAACAAGATCGACCTGTAAAAGGCACAATCCATATGGGGCTTCCCTTCCTTAAGGGTCCTTATAATGGTGGCCAACTTTTAGTCACCCGTGATTCCTGAGAGAGGACTATGGAGCTCCACCCAAAGAGGTTCGTAGTCTTATATCCCTCTCGTCATAATTATGGCATCCCAGAATCCTGCCAAGGATTCATGTGTAGTGAGGAAGTAATCTATTTGTGTAATGGTATGGTGGGACCCCAAGTAGCATGTGTATTGTTTTTTCCCTGGGTTAGCAGCCTACCAAATGTCTCCCTGGCTGATAGCCCCCAGAAAGGTCATCAAGACCCACTCATGTTCTTTATAACCCGGTTTTTCCCTCCACATTAACATACTAGGTCATTCCCACAAGGTTCTCTGTTGAAGTGATAATAAATGCTGCATTGGTTTGCTGTTACTGCCAGTAATGGAATATTAAAACCACACATCTTATGTACAGTTCTTCTCATTATTATCATGCAGCACACTCCTAGCATGAGCACTACAACTCTTCATCAAGACAGCACACTCTTAACAGATGCACTGCGTATCTCCACCAAACTGCACACTTACGGAAAGTGCACTAACTCATCATCAAACACAGTACTCATAACAGGGGCATGACACTGTTTCAGTGCAGGAGGTACACGTATATGAGGAGCTCTTTCATGCTTCCTTAAATGCTATGTTGAGAGCAGATGCACTCCAGGCGCCCTTCACTAAATACCACTTTCATAGCAGATGCTCTACACATCTTCATCAAACATCACACTCTGCACATGCGCACTAGCCTCTCATTGAACAGCGCACTTTTCCTCTTCTCCAAATGACAAATTTGTAACACTGCATTTCTTCACCAAAGAGTTCCCACTGAGCAAGGGCACTACCCCTCTTCATAAAACCCCACACCCATAGCAAATGCACTGCACCTGTTACACAAATAGAACATTCATATCAGGTTTCCCTCAGGGCACAAATCGAGGGTACACGTCACTGGTGTGAAGAAAAGTGAGGGGGCCTCCCTGCACGGTACTTAGGGGGGCCCTCTCCGGGCTCAATCAGGAGCTCTCCCAGCCAGAGTTCAGTGCCGAGGGGGCCCCTTGGAGCTAGGGACTCCCCCACTGTGTGGGCTGCGGGGGCCTGTGTTACACCCCTGGTACACGTGGATATACAATGTCTGCCCACTCTTTTCACAGGGTGAGTGTCTACCCTGCTAAGACATTGGGCCCCACCAAAAATATACTAAACTTATCCCAGTGTAATTTTCAGACACAGTGACACCATTAGGGGTTCCGTTGATGTTACATGAAAACTCTTCAAGATTTCCCGAAGTTCCACAAATGGGCAGCATTAAGCATGTTGCGCTGCTCGTGCTGATTTTTAGCGCCAGGAGCGGGTTCCACGCAGAAAAATCCGCTTGAATGGCATCCCTCCCTATGCCAGAGGGCGCTGCTTCTTGAGTTGATTTTGCTGCAGCTCGAGCAGATTGTTTACTCGAGTGGCAGCTATGTGACCGTGAACGGTCGTGACCACCCGGGACTGTGCGTATTGGGGAAATCTCGCTGGGTGCCCTCCGAACGACTGCAAATCACCAAATTACTGTTGGCAAGCTGCACATGGAAAAAAATCTTCCACATGGTGTTTGGAGGAATTTGGCTGGAACTCCATGTTACGCATGGCCAAAACTCAACCAACTCCACCGGCGGAGTGGAATTTACGCCAACTCCTAGACACATTCAACGGCACCTGCACATTGTCTGCTTTTGTTTTGAGCAGCTAAGTGCAGGCGAGGAAGGGGCTTATCAGATTCCAGCTGTGCCCATAACAAAGGTGGAAGTTAAGGGGCCATGAGGCCTCCTTTTGTTGGAGGATCCTAGCTTGGACCTGGGAGCCTCACACGTGAATTCAATGGAGAGGAAACAAAGACACACAGCTTAACACTTCACAGGTATTTAATTTGGAGAGGCATGCCTTTGTTCATTCCCGGTACATAAGATATATGCATACAATGTAAGAATGTCAGATGTGTTGGTCTGTCCCAAAATGTACACAAATAATTTAAATACCACTATTTTGTTTTATTTCTTTTATAGTGCTATAGTACTATTTATCCAAATGCAGGGTGTCAGAGTGCTTTACATCATATGTACACATTGAACAATGGCAATAAACTGTATGTGTGTGAATCAATTTGTAGGATGTGTTGCTTACGACAGTGAGGTTTACAAGGTGTTGGAGCCAAGTATCCTTCATAGCTCACTGTGCTGTATTAGAAGGATTTCAACGTATGAACAGCAAGTAACAAAAGGATCACTGTGTTAAAAGCAGTAACCACTTACCATTTACATAAAATAAAAATCTATCATCTGTGTGTTACATAATGTACTTTGCATGAGACATATTACCCTCTATGCTACTTTGATTCAAAACTGGGGCTAGCCAAAGCACAGATCCTCCAGCAAACATGTAAACCTGCCGAGTTATCTTACCAATATGATTATTCCCTGAGATTTAATTGCCGCATAGAGATTTCTGCAGCAGGGGCCTTAACTCCATAGATATTTTAAAATGCAGACTTTGCAAAGGATTAAGCAGAACAGATTTACTGCCACATTGCTCCTTATTGTCAGAATATTTATGGCAGGGATAAAAAAAAGGAAATGTATAAGTTGAGGGCCAATTTTTTCATTTGGATTGCCTACATTTTTGGCACAACCTGACGCAAAATCGTATTTGTTAAATATTGTAATGCAATAAAATGTAGTCATGATAGACCTGCTACACGTATGTGAGGTTTTAAGAGCTTATGCCACTTCTTCTAATGTCACTTCCTGTGAGGTCCTGGGTTGTGATGCCACTTCCTGTGATTCCACGTGTGATGTCACACGTCATAATGTCACACATGGTGTTGCATGCCATGAGATGTCACTTGCATACTGTCTCACTTGGTTAGCTCACCACTTCTTTTTCTAAGGCTTGTGTTCTGGGTGCACTATACCTTTTCATGAAACACCTCACTCATAGCCGATGCACTTTACCTCTTCACCACATTGCACACTCATAGCCAGTGTAAGACCATATCATCAAGCAGCGCTCTCAGAGAGGGCTGCCTCTCAGAAGGGTCCTGACATGCAGCCGAACAAGATGGCGGCAGCCTAGGCAAGTTCAGCTCATTGACACCCTAAAATCATCTTAGTCCTTATGACATCATGAGCCGATGAAGTGGGGCAATTGGGGAAGGTGTCTTACCAACAAGAATCGGGGTCTTGAGCAACTCTCTCGATTTCAAGTTGATTACATGCGCCAGGGAGAGGTCCCCCGGTAATGTTCTGAGCCACTTTTGTGCAGTAGACGACTAGGAAAGGTGTATCTCATCGTTTCAATAAAAGGCAGAACGACAGATGTCAGTATTTTACCTGTAAAGTGAAGCTCTCTGTATGCGTGCCATTTTATAAGCGGTGTACACTAACCTGTTCCCTCTTGCTGTAGCCCTGCACAGTCTGGGGTGAGCAAATTATCACAGTTTGTTCCCGAGGGCCTCCGAGCTGCTGCCGGTGTGTACAGAGTGAGGATGCCCAGCAGCGGCAGCAAGGCCGCTCACCCGCCGGAGAAATGAAAAAGGATACGCCATGTGTCACCTACCGTTGTTGACTTAACTTCTGCCACAGAGGCCTGTTCCACATGGTGCACCATGGTACAGGTTTGTGGGGGCTCTTGCGGGCTGCCGAAAAAAGACGCAGAGTGGAGCTCCCCAGGCACGTGGCCTGCACCACACGGTCTGTCAGAGAAGTCATGGAGGAACGTGAGGTAGGTCACAGTACCATCATGGCAAAGGTTCACCCCCCTTAGCATGCATCCCGCAAATAAATACACACCACACAAGTTTAGACTTGGGAAAAACTGCTGCAGGTTTATTACATACAACGTTATGTAATCTGTTGGGTTAGCCTACGGGCGACCCAAGGGCAGGCAGCGTTCTCGCCACCTGCCCGCCTGATGAGCCAAGCAGCACCGTGGGGAACCACCTTGTACTGCCCTTCTGGTGATCCCCTTCCCGGATCACATGACCATTGGTCCCTTATACTCACGCCCCTTTCAGGGCAGAGCGTAGCTAGGCAAGCCCCTGGTTGCTCAGGCCCACAACCGCCCGAAGGACTAATAGGGCGCAGACACAGATTCCAGGAACCTCCCATGAGGCTCCTGGGGTTAGGCTCTGGCACCCCTATGTGCTGCGTAGAGGTACCCTTCTGTACCCATTTGCTCCCAGATCGCCTGTAACTCCGCCTGCAACAAAAAAGTACAACATTATAAAGTTCTTTCCATGCCTCCTTTCGCCAACACGCTGGGTAAGCGGTAGGGTGGGAGACAGCGTGTCCAGCTCCCAGGCGTCCGTGGTATGTCTGGTGCAGCAAGATACTGAAAACATGCCGAGGGGAACTTATTTACCCCTCGCCTGGCGCACCGGACATGACGTGTCACGCCAGCGACCCTGGCGGGGACGCCTCCCCAGGTCAAACCCCCTGATAGAGGGGGGAGGTGGAGGGGGAAAGCCCGATGCCACTAGAGGGCCACCCTCCTGAGTGGCCCCCTGCGGTGGCCTCGGGCAGCCCCAGACTGCCTGCGAGCTGGCGCACTATGAGATTACCGAGCTTACTGATACTCAGTGGGAACCGAACTCTCGCGTGAGCACAGTGACACAAAAAAGACTGACAGAGTGTACAGAAAGGGGAAAGTCCAGTCACTGTGCATCTACCGATGAGAGGGTGCGTCATCTGGAAACTCACTAGAGGCAACATTGAGGGGCCAGCGCGGGACAGTTTTGTGGTCCAGCAGTAACAGAGAGAGAGGGAATAATCAGACTCTGTTGCCTACAATCCATCTGTACCTGGTATACAGCTTTTCTAGCTGAATGTTGCAATCAATGTTCACCATGTGATTGATACACAAGCCCACACCCACCAGGTTGAGAGAGGTAAGACCAACCAGGTAGCCCCTAGTGCAGTCTGGCACAATAGCTAATATCCTGGCTACAAATCCTTTTGTCCTCTCTGGGCCCCCATTGGTGCAAGCACCCCAATGGAAACTGTGGGTCGAATATCTGGAGATGTACTTTGCTATCGCAGCGGTAGAAGAAAACTGGGAGCGATCCCTGTTACTGGAGCTGCCAGGTGCAGACATTTGCAAACTGCATTTACTCTTTCTGAAGCAGGGCCCTGCAAACATATACTACCTTTGTCACAGCTCTCAGGAATCATTTTAGGCCTCTGGCTAATCCAGACTACAAACGTTTTCTGTTCAATCAGGAACCACAACAACCGGAGAAGTCAAGCTGGCATGCATATGTACAACTTGAAACGAGATAATATATAAGGGCCCAAATCATCCAAGGCGGCACATCAGTAAAGTTAGAGAGCAGATCCCTCAAGCTCCTGTAAGATATTCTGGCACTGGGCTACTCCTAAGTCCTCTCAGGAGCCTGGATATCTCACATGGAGGTAGCTTTGAGCAAACCCATTAGAGCGGAATGAGCCAATTAAGTCACGCAAGTCAAGCCTTGGATAAAGGAAAATCCGCCAATCAACGAGGCATCCACCGAGGTTCTGTGGAGGTGCTGTCCAAGGGAGTGCTCTACATGGAGTAAATTAAAACATTTTGCAAAGGCCTGTCACTCTAGCTAAAACCTCATGCCAACAACAGCCACTGTAATGAATGTGATTGCCAGACCTCTAAAGAAGGAGAGAATTACATGGATGATGAGAAGGTGAAGTGCACGGTGCACCCAGTGTTTGCAGTTGATCAGTTTCGTTCGAAAACACACCCACAGCCCAAAATATCAGATAACAGTAGGGGACAAATCAAAACCTGCTGTTATAGACACAAGGGCCTCATTAATGTTGTGGCTAAGGGTACCTATGAAACCTTCAACAAGAGATGACCCTCCAGAAAATGAAAGTCAGAATCTACCTCTATGGACAGACGCAACCACTGCTCCTAGTGGGTAGTATTATGACCACTATCTCACATAACTAGATCAGCATCCTGGCAAGATATTTGTTACAAAAGGGGTGCACACATGCCGTTGAGCTGCCAGAGAGATTGGTCCAGTTTGAGTTTTGAATATATGCTGCAGAGATGGACAGTCTGCTTAAAAAGATCTGAAATTTGTTCGCAAAGATATGTTGTTTAGAAGGGCAAACCTTTAAATTGTATACTGATCACTCAATTTATCCGTTTGCACTACGACATAAGTAGAGTGGCATTCCACTTGGGGCTGAAAGTTGAAGCTGAGTTGATGAAGGTAGAGTTGCTGATATAGTTGAGAAAGTAGGTAGCCCCAACCCATGGATCTCCTTAACTGTTGTTACACGAAAGATGGATGACTCTATAAAATGAAGCTTAGGTCAATATACCATCATAGTTTAAAGAGGGAGAGAAGACCCCACTTTCACCAGGGAACAGGGTACTATGACAATGCAAGTCAAGGGAGAATCCCTGGAAACACTCAATTCTATTGTATAAGTATATGCCTTCACACTCATAGACAGCCGGAGGATATGGGACGTACACAGTATCGATTTCCACACTAAAATGAACGTCCACAAGCTTTTAATTCTTTAAAGAAATTAATACAATAAAAGCACAAATTTATACACAAGTTAATACAATTTCAGAAAAGATTTCCTGAAAAATTTAATTACATAAAGTACAATGAAAATTCAATAAAATTCAATGCAATACAATTTACAATTTCTAAAAAAAGCTAGAAAGATACTACAATCCATCTAAAACATATTCAATACATGAATTAAGGAAACTCAACAGATTACATTCATTATTTACATAATATCTAAACAACAAAAAAAACAAAAAAAAACAACTCGTAGTGGCCTACACGTTATCTCGCCACTCCTTTTAGATATCCAAAGGCCTCCTTACGTTCTTTTTCTGGGCTACTAACAGTATCATAAATATATGAATATCTGTTGTTCCCTGGGCTAAAATTGGATTTTAACTACACGACTGCGTCGACGCGTTTCGGTGTCATAACTCTGGATACTTGAACACCTTCTTCAGGACTTTCCAACTCTCTGGGGTCACCGACTTCACAAGTTATATGGGACACCCTTCAAAATACATAGAGAAAAGTGTCTTTGTTCATCAATTGTAGACTGGTCGTAATTCCACTCTACGCATTACTCGTTTCATATTAAAGCATCTTGGTATCTCCCATCTTTTTTCAGGGAATGGCATATTGTATTTATCTACTGTATTTGGTCACTATATTGCAGTGCATTATGTATCAACAAGGTTAAGGGATTCCTTATCACACTTTTCCATTTTTACAAATATACAGATTACATCGTATCTTCATGGACTCATTAAGTTGGACCATTCAGGGTTTCATATTTATTCAGTATACTGAATTTATGAGTGCCCTCCGTCTCATTATAGTGTAGAAAGCGTGGGGATTGTATAGTGTCAGGGAGGGAACCATACTCTCTCACACGTGCATCTCACATCACCTTTAAACTCTATTTTTACTTGCCTTGCTCACGATATGCAAGGTAGGGTGTGGTACATCCACCAGCTCGGGTTCTTAGAATATCCGTCTGGTTATGTGTCTCTCTAATAAAGATAGAAACAAGAGGTTGTTCTGTCTATTCCCTCTTTCTACGACAATGATGGAGACATTTTACTTCTAATATTTTACCTTCTTTAAATCAAGTGTCCTTTTATTAAAGTCCTTAATTCTTTTGTGGGTATTCTACTTCGATAGCTGGAACATCATAGGAATCTCTTCCAACAATCTAGAATAACCAAAGATATCCCACAAGTATTACTATATTTCCTTTATCATATCCTTTGACTTTTCCCTATATAGCTTATGTTGCTATCTGTCAGAACAATTCAGTATGTGGTTGGTTACGCCTTACCTTGTAAATAATACAATTCTGCTTGAGCGAGGCATACATTGCTTCTTCAGGAACTGGATGTGTCCTAAAAGTTTAAATTTTAAAATTGTTTTTAGAACTTCTCCCTTGACTTGCAATATACCATCATACCGTGTTAGACCCAAAATCTAGGTAGATAACAATATTTTCTATGCATATGGGCTTCTGTCGCTACAATCAGCTGTATTTAGGAATTTCAAGTGCGGCCGAGGTTTTCCAAAGCACTATTAAAGATATGTTGCTAGGACTTCCAGACATCACAGGATATGTGTGAATGTTTACAACCCAAGATTAGCTTTCTTGGATACTCTTTCTCAGCCAATGGTAGCCCTGAACCCCAGGGAGAAGATAGGTATCACGCTAGCTCCTCTTTTCTCTTCTGTACCAGAAGTATGAGGTTTTTGGATATGGTCAACTATTGTGGCAACTTTCCAAAATATTTGTCTTCTCTTAGAGGTCCACTATGAGATCTTATGAAAACGGCTAGTTTCTGGGCCTTGAATGACTTACAGCATTCCAGTGCACTAAAGAAGCACTTTCAGCAGATATATAACTCTTGTGTATTTTAACCCAGCTAATGACACTGAAGGTTTGGTGGATGCCAGCCCCACTGTGTTAAGTATATGCAGTCCCAGAAGCAGGACTGGGGTGAGTGGACAAAATTTGAATATGCTATCCGTGCATTTAACCCGACAGAGCAGCAGTATTCACAAATAGAGAGAGTAGTAATAGCAATACACTGAGGGTATCAGCAATTTCACTTAAACCTTTAAGTGCACTCATTTAGGGTCTACACTGACTACAAGCAGTTGATCTTTTTATTCTGGTGATCCTCCTATTAGCTGCCGCCCACATCTCACAGTGGCAGCTAGATTTGCAAGGGTACTCATTTAAGGAGGAGTATAAGTCTAGCTCCTAAAATCAGATGGCTACCTATTGTGTTGCTCAAATGCAGTCACACTAGAAGAGGACCAAGCAGCCCAAGAAATCAAAGAGTATGTCCTCTATTTTGTTTAATAATCATGACTGTTGCCAATACTTTTTGATCAAACTCCTGGAAGCTACAAAGAAACGACTGAAGACCCTGATGGACGTGAAAATGGGGCACTGGGATATTCAGAAGTTGCATATGTTTCGCCGGACCTCTGAGGTCCAGAAAGTACTAGACTCATTGTATAATGTTCAACATAAACTGGTGCTGGCCAGTGAGGGCTGCCTTCTCTAAGGTCAAAGACTGGTTATCCCAAAGAGTCTAATCATGCAGCAGATCCACCTGGCAGACCAGGGTCACCAAGGAAAAATAAAAACAAAAAACTGAACAATATATGTTTGTGGCAGTAGATGATTACTCTAAGCATTTGTAAATCAAAACAGTATCTAAAACATCGAATAGTGAAGTCATCCCAAATCTAGAGAAGGTGTTAGCTGGTCATGGCCTGCTGCAGGAAAATAAAAAAGAAATTGAGCCTCCATTTCAAGAGCAAGAGTTGGCAGAGTACCTGAAATCATGGAATGTTATTCTTCAGAAGGTAATTCCCAGAGGGAAACAGCTTTTACAATGCTGTCATTACATCGCAATACTATTACAATGTGGTCGTTATTACGACCGCGTTGTTAGTACGTGATGCATTTACATCGCAAGTCATTACAACAACTTGCTGTAGGGGGCACTGAGGTATTGGAAATGATTTCCAACACCTTCCCTACTGTTGCGCGAACTAGAGTAGGAATAGTAAATAACACTATTCCTACGTCAAGCGCGCCCCCTACTGCAAGTCGTTGTAATGACTTGCGATGTAAATGCATTGCGTACTAACAATGCAGTTGTTGTAACAACTGCGTTGTAAAAGCACGTGATGTAAAACATCGTATTGTAATGTGCAATATTCTTCCCAGATGACGTCTTAGCTAAAGGGAAGTAGAATGTTTTATGTGAACAATAAACAAAGTGATGGACATTGCTTGGGCCAACCTCAATCCTCTGGAGTGGGTCATATGCTCTTTTTTATGAATACAGACTCCCCGTCTGACCACTGCATGTGCTCCAAGCAAGATGTGCAGGGGGTGAAGTTGTTCTGGATGCCATTCCTCATCATCTAAGTTGGACGCCTGATCCCATTGATGATGGCAAGTGCTGCTGTATCGCTGAACATCCTTTGTGGCTGTCAGCAGCAATAGTGGACAAAGTCCACAGACTTGAAAACTGGTGATGTGATGCTAGTGTGTGACCGATACCTGGGCAGTAATGTTCGGCTGCCCTTTGAGCTCAGCCCATCCATGTAATCAGATGACATGGCAATTGCTTAGTAGGTTGGAGAAAAGTCTCCCACAATGTAACATTTGTAAAGATTGTAAAGGGCCCAGTACTGAGACTTCAGGACTGCAGCCAAGAGGTGCCTGTCAGTGGGTAGAGCTTGGGGATCATGAGAAATCAGGCATCTCCCTCAGCCGACTGGGCTGTGTGACCCTGTGATGACCTTAGTGCTAGAAACAATTCAAGAAGGGGTTCAGGGTTTTCTGAAACCTAACCAGTAGCCCCAGGAGTTTTATCCAGGGGTTACCACACTTGATACTACTTGAGAGCTTATCCTATTCCTGGATTTTGAGTTGCGAACAGTTAGTGCAAATCCGGTTGCTTCTCATGTGATTAGTGTGAGAGGTATTGGCTATTGATATTTTGGGAGGAATATAATGTACTGGGCCACTTCCTTGGAACAGACCAATAGGAGAATTGCATCTCATAGTTTCACCTTCCAGGGATGTTGTATTGCGGTTGGATCGTGGTAACTCAATGGCAATAATAAAAGGCAAATTTCCAAGGGTCATGGTGTCTTTTCCTGCCAAGTTATGCTCGATGTGTGCTTGTCATTTTATAAGCGGGGTACATTATCCTGTTCCCTCAACACCACACTCCCCTTGCGTTGCCTGTGCCACCATGTACACTGCCTGGAAGAAGTGGCAGATAAATCCCAACAAGACTGTGTAGAGTACATGGGCTCATTGTGAGATGAGTATTGGAGCAGCATTCAAGACTGTGTCCTGCGGAAGTGGGGGCAGCAGCAGAATCATGCAACTGAATCTAATTGTGGTGGTTCGATTAGTGAGCTAGTTTGAGAGCAGGGCATCATGCTTTAGTGGAGTGGAGGAGGGCATCATCCCAATATTGCATTTCTGGCATACATGGCCGGGGCCGGATCTGAGACTTAAGAAGTCACGTCGAGCAGAGAGGAGTGATACCTGGATGGATTGTGGCTCAGAAGAGATGGACATGGAGGTCGAGATTGGAGAGGGAGGAACAAACCTGCGAACCACCTTACTCATGGGCAAGGCAGGCCCAAGGTGGCAGGTGACAGCAGTGTGTCCATGAACAAGATGAAGCGAGCGTGCACCAGCTGGCATGCATTGACAGACAATGATTATTCCCTCAAAAAGACTTTTGGAGTGTGGTACTGTTACCCCAAGGGGACTGCATTGTGGAGTGGATAATATACCTACTTGTGGAGCAGGAGTTGTAGTGGCCTGGAAAACTGGCCGTGGGATCACAGCCAGCCACACGGGGATGAAGAACTGGTTGCAGCACAGCAGAACCCGATACGAATGGCTTGTGATATGAATAATCTTATTACCAGGGTTGCATGCTGTAGAGCAAATAACAGAGTTAGGTTGTGAGGGCTACCACTGGCACCAGACTTCTAGGAAGGGGATGTTTGGTTCACTGTCAGACTATGCTTGGCCACCAAGTGGGGGAACAAGAAAGCAGTTGAGTCTGCATGTTACTAATGAACGTGCAGAGATGGTCGAGGTAAAACTAGAGGTGTGTGAGAGACAATGAAGGCTAAAGGCATGCCTGAGTCAGATGCCTCGCTCTGGCTCACTCTGAGATACTCTGGGAAACTCTAGCTCTCAACAAGCTGAGACTTAAAGAAGCTGCATTGTCCAAGCTTGTGCCCACACACCTCCAGCAGCAGAAGTGATGCCCAGAGCTGCCCTTTGATCTTTTTTATACATGGTAAGATGTTGAAAACCAGTGAAGGCTTGTAAGACACTGGGTTATTGGTAGACTTGAGTGTGAGCCCTAGTAAAGCACCAACCACAATCCTTGACATGGTGAGGCACAAGCCATTCCTAAATTACCTGTGCTCACCCCACTAGTAGCTTGGCGTGGATCAGTCAGACTTAGCTTAGAGGAAAAAGTGGAAAGTATTTGTTCAACACTTCAAACATCAATGAAGTGAAAATACCACACATAAAGGATCCCACACACATTTAGAAAAATTGAACTTCTTTTAATAAATAAAACAAGATCGAAACAAAAACAATCCAATCAGTAGATCTAGAGATATGTAATTTTAAAGATTTTAGTGAAAATAGTGCCACAAAGCACAAGGTGCCAACTGTGGATACCTGGTTGCATCGGACCGGGACAAAGTCACAAATATAGGCCGACCACGTTGGAGTGCAGGACAGCCACAGGAGTCCAGTTGGAACCTTAAATCCTGGTTTTTGGACAGTTGCCAGGATCCACGTACAAAATGCATCTTACCGCCGAGGCGATGCGTTGGTTCTGCGATGTGGCGAGGCTGTGATGTGAGGGCCTGCATTGTCATCAAGGATCCCGTCATCCGATCTTGGTATTTGAAGCCTAAATTCGAGGCTGCCGAGCACTGTCGATGTGATGCGTTGATTCTCAAGAGCTGCGAGGCTGAGATGTAGAGTCTGGCATCATCATCGAGACTGATGTCAACTAGGAATGATAGGGATTGTGTCGAAGATGCATTGCTCAGGAGTGGTTCCAAAGTAGTTACGGTCTGCGGAGGCAATGTGGGCCTTTGCAAAGGGTAAAATACATGCGTTGCTCGACTATGAATTTACCTTGAAAAAAGGCAAGTGGCATTTGGCAAAACAGGGGCAGCTGGTTTAGTCAAAAACTACGTCCGGGAGCACAGTTACAGAGTCGGGATCTAAGGACTGTTTCAAACTACAATCATTTTGAACGTCTTTTTATAAATTTCTCAAAGCTTCATAAAACAATTCATGGATCCTGTTTTAAGAGTGGAATGTAGGCCGAGTCATGAAGCCATAATTGACTCCCACCGAATGACAAATGCAGGTGGGTCTCAACTTTGTGTGGACACAATGAGGACAGTGGGTTACATACCCAGATGTACGGCATAGAGAGTGCATTATCACTGAGTGTGTTGTGCGTGTTGTGTCTTGATTGGCTGATTGTTCCTACCTTTTTGTGGTATCTAACTTCATGGTGTTTTGGGAACACACGCCCCTCAGGCCAAGTGCATTTTATTGGGGCCGATTTCTCAAGACTTGCCTGCCTGACCACATATTTCTTACTCTGTGTTGATGGAGAGGTCATATCAGGAGATTTCGACGACAGTGATATGATTTTGTTTTTTGTACATACATGTATCATTGCATACATCAAAATCAATATTAACATTTTGCAGTGGAGATGTGTCGGTTCTGCTCTGGGTTGTGCTGTGCAGCAAAGGAGATGCATTGGTTCGGCTGATTCCACAGAAGCTGACAGAGAACCTGAAACCCACATCCAAGGATCCAGGACTAGGGTGGCAAAACTTGGCAGGGTAGACTTACAGATGGAAGAGTCGAGGTGCAGGTGCAAGGTTGTTGGATGCATGTTGTGTCCCTGAGGCTTTAGTGCAGAAGGCCAGACAATTCACCCTTGAACTCACTCTGGGATCAAGAGATGCAGAACCAATCCTTC
The DNA here is from genome assembly GCF_964261635.1 of Lissotriton helveticus. Classification (NCBI taxonomy): domain Eukaryota; kingdom Metazoa; phylum Chordata; class Amphibia; order Caudata; family Salamandridae; genus Lissotriton; species Lissotriton helveticus. The sequence goes on along the minus strand of NC_136061.1, from coordinate 1,561,091,435 downwards.
TCACCAAGGCAAGAGGGCTACAATTCAGCACAGCAGAACAGCAGTCCTTCAGATCAGCAGTGCAGCAGAATGGCAGTCCTTTCCGCAGCACATCAGTCATTCCTTGCAGAGTATCCACAGGTCCAAGTGGTGGTGTGTGTGGTCCCACATTTATACCCAGTTCTGCTTTTGAAGTGTGGAGAAGCTTCTAACGGCATGCCTTTGATGTGCACAGGTGCCCTGCCTTCCTGGCTCCAGATTAACTACAAGAGGTGTGAAGCCCTTTATGTGGACACAGCCTATTAAAGTGTAAGTGGAGCTGTGTCCAGCTGCTCCCTCCCATCCTGCCAGTGCTGGCCCATCCAGTCACACCTAGGCTCCCCATGGTGTGTCTGTGGCTATCTTGGAGAAAAACACAAAGCCCAACTGTCAGTTACACCCAGACACATTATCCAGAGACAGGCTGCAGGCACCAAATGGCTAAGGCAAGAAAATGGCAACTTCCCAAAGTTACATTTTTAGAATTGCAAGTTTCAATCCGACTTCACCATAAGTAAGGATTTTTCATAATAATTCCAGACACTCCAGACATGAACTGCTTACCTGTTCCCATTTAGAAATTTCACATAAAATATGTAATAAGGTAACACCAATGTTATCTTGTGGTAGAGCTAGCCCTTGCAGTAGTGAAAAATTAATTTAAGAGTTGTTCACTATCAGAATATGTAAAACATAAAATCACATGTCCTACTTTTTAAATATATTGCATCCTGCCCTCTGGACTGTCCAGGGCCTACTCTAGGGGTGTGTATATATACTTAAAAGGAAGGGTTGGACCTGGCAAAAGGTTTACTTTGCCCTGTCCAAATGGCAGTTGATAACTGCACACACACAAGCTGCAATAGCAGGCCTGAGACATGTTTAAAGTGCTTCTTAAGTGGGTAGCACTATCAGTGCCGCAGGCCCACTAGTAGCATTTAATTTACAAGCCCTGGGCACAGGGACTGCCACTTAACTAGTGACTTACAACTAAATTAAATATGCCAATTGGGTATAAGCCAACCTTACCATGTTTAAGGAGCGAGGATCACAGGATATTTTAGTGTTGCCGCCGAGGATCGAACCAGGTTCCCCAGCTTCGAGGTCGACTGCTCTAGCCGTAAGGCTACATCCTCTCCCATGATATGAGGTCATTTCCTTCATTAAGGCATTGAGTCTCTATTAAAATGTGTCTATTTGTGAAGTTAGGGGATGCCAGTAATGCCAGCATTAAAATATAGTATCTAGTGTTCCCTTAATTTAACTTTATATTTTATTTAAGCAAGGCTTTTGTGTCAAGTTTATGTACGATGTGAATTTAATTAACACAATTAGCACCACAAAAATTAAGCACAAAGCATTAGGCTTTGATGTAAAGTGGGAAATGGAAAGAAATAACCATACAGGAGCTGAATTGCAAGATGAATTACCAGGAAACCTTGCATCAATCCCAGCTTCTGCTTGACCACATTGTGTGATCCCAGGGAATAATGTTTTTTCAGAGAGCCTCTTTTCTTTCATGATCCATTGAAAAGCCCAGAAATGCATCCATTCATGACCTGCATTCAACAAAAACCTCTCTTGTACATGGTTTAATAGAGATTAGGACCACTTATATGAGTACAAGGCAACTGACCTGCCTCTTGGTTCACTAATGGTATCTTTGTCAGGGCAGTTGGAGTCCGAGCATGAATGTGCCTAAATTCATCTTTGGAATCTGTCACTTCTAATACTTGCCATACATTACAATTGTTATAGTCTAATATACATACATGAAATGTGTTGCATTATAAAAAAAATATAGTAATTTGAATTTTATATGTGTTGCATTTGTGTTCCATGATATGAATTTCTTGACTCATGCTCAGGTACCTAATTCAAACCTAATTCAAACCTGACCTTGACTTGTCTTGCTTGCACTAGCTCTTACCTCTAGATATTAGCTAGACTACTACTAGATGAAACTGGAAAACCATCACAGCAAAATCGCCTAGAGAAGTATGCCTTGTCATGGAATAAAGGAGACACCCCCCACTCCATGGGACCATTTCAAGTGATCAGGAAACAATGCTCAAAGAGGTATTGTTAGTGGTGTAGGAAAGTGAGACTGCATTAGCACATACAATATACTAAATGAGCATGTGAATCTCCTCAGAGTTGACCTCTGAAAAATGAATGAAAAAGTAGACCGCAATGAACAAGTAAAAGGACAGCAGTGGAGGTGCAAATGCTGTGAATGTCAATTGAGAAACTAGAGACAGAGAACCAATATCAGGGAATTGGGTAGGCACAGCAACTACCATTTGAAGTTTTATGAGTGCATTATTGGTTAATTAGAGCATTGGTTCACAGCTTCATTATTGAAGGTATGAATCTGTATGCAAATTGTGGAACTAATTTACAAAGACAGTTATGACTTGTAACTTTGCGACTGCAAAGTACCCACAGATGGGGTGGAGTCTCCTCACTAAAGGCAGATTCTCTGCACTTGGGGAAGAGTATCTGTATGGCACAAATGCCATACTGAGACTCCACCCAAGTGTCTAGACTACTCTTCTCGATTGTGGAGACTCCAGCAGTTGGAAAGTTATGAGTCCCAACTGCCTTTGTGAATTAGGCTCATCTGTTTATTGATACTTAATGAATTTCTAAACAATTGTATTTTTCATTGACATGTTATGAGGTGTGGTTGGTGTGGTCTAATTAGCATGCTATCAAACTAATAATATGTTCTATACTACAGACAGAGCACATATTAATGCAAGTCCGCCTGAAAGTCTTCGAATGGAGATTAAGAAGGAACAATATCAGGCTGCTGTGGGTCCTGAAGGAGCGGAGGCACCATGTGTTGATCTGTTTGTAGAAGGCTCGATTGCCTAAGGTCCCCAGCCAAAACATTTCCCAAAGTTTATTTCCTGTGAAGTGGGCGTAATGAAGGGGTGGAGCCTTCTCCAAGATCTGGGGTGCCACAGAGGGCAATCTTCACTAGGCCTGGGTGTGAAATTCTGCACCGTTCGTGGAGTTTGTGGAGTTTTTCCAACACCGCGCTCCATGTAGAGCACAGTGTTCCAAAAATATCCATGAGCATCACAGAGCAGAGGTTTTGTTCTTCTGTGGCTCGCCAACATTAAGTTGGTGGGCGCAAGCGAGGAAAATATTACTCCAGACCACATCTGGGCAAGATTTCCCAACGTGTGCGGTCACGGCAGGTCACTACTGCTCGTGTTGAGAAACCTTCTGCTCACATTGAGGAAGCTGTTGCTTGAGTAGAACATCTACTCAAACGGCAGAAAGAAGCAGCACCCTTTTGCACAGCCCCTGGTGCCATTTGCTCTGATTTTACAGTGCAGGAGAAATCGGCATGAGCAGCACAACGTATCGCACTCTGCCAGTCATGGAACATCGGATAGCATGGCAGAGTTTCTCCACGAACTCCACCCAGGCGTAATCATCACCAGGCTCTTCAAGTTCATGAATAGAGTCGTCATACTTCAGATGGCAAAAAGGTAGTAGTAAAAAGAGCTTTCATTGAGAAAGATGTAAAGTACATAATGCTGTTTCCAGCGGGCCTAAGGATAATATCTGAATGGAAACCATGGTTCTTCAAAACATTTGGAGAGGGGTGGCAATAGGTGAAAGAAAGGTGCCCAGTTAACAGTAAGAAAATCTGCAACATAAATGGTCATGTGCAGGGACTGCGGTCACAGAAAAAGGATGGTGGGCAGATGACTGTGGCATGAGAATCCTGAACAAGGATGACCTCTTGGAATGAGGACGATGACAGTGCATCTAGCACCAGAAACAGAAGATTAGTGAGAGTTACAAAAGTCTGTGTTGGCAGCGACACAAATGTGAGATATGGACTCCGGGCCCGGGGTACAAATAACAGACTGATGATCAATGAGGAGGCAAATGTGATGATCTGTACTCATACCTGGGCCGTATCACAAAAAGTGCCTTGGGAATGCAACAGGGATAGTCTGGTTGGATTTAACCAATTTCAAAGGTAGCATCAAGGGCTTCAGTGATTCAGTTGTTAAACATTGTTTATGGAGGAGTTGATATTGCTGTCTAATCGCACATCTGGTTATATGGTTTCAATGTGAATTGTTTGTTTGTCAGTATCTAATTTAGACCACTCATGGTAAGGGACTTTTGTAATTGGCTGTGGTTTATTATATTGAGGCTTTTCTACAGGAAGTCAAAAATGTTGCCTTGTGATCTGTCCAAGAGAGTTCCATAAGGGTTTAAATTTTAGCAGGAAATGATTTAGTATACATATGCTAAAGTAGCATAGATATGGCAAGGAATCCCTAATCAGATAGATGCACAATGCTACAAGCTTCAGAGGTATTCAGGGATATATCCAATTGGCATGGGCTCCCTCCTTCTCTCTCCACTAGTTAGAACCACCCTATACAAAATGATTGCAATTGCCAACATTCCTATACCTATTTCCAAAACGCACAAGCTGTCATGAATATGCTATTACAAAAACAAGTTGATGTGGGTAGGTCATTGATCTTAGTGGATGGTTCTGTAAGGTTAGTACCGAAAATACTTCAGAGATCCACTTATAAATGTGGGAAAGAACTCCCAATTAGAAGGAAATATTATGAAGCAGTTTAGTTATGTGGGGGTAAATAACTGGACCATTGCCTCTTTAGATGCGCCTGTCTATTGATTGGATCGATTTGCCCTGGAAGCTGAGGGTTACCTAATTGCACTATATAGAGTCACTCCCCAGCGATGTGCCACCTGCATTCGCTGTGATAGTTGGTATCTGGAAAAGGATTAATAGGGAAATGTGGTGGAAAAATAGACAGATCCCCAAAACACCACTGTTGCCAATAACCAAATTGAAAGCACTGAGGGGCATATTATCAAGCCCCTTATTTCCGCGTCATCGGCACTTTTCTGCCGATAACGCGGCGATATTTGCATCGCCCTATTATCAAGGCAGCGTTAAGTCAATTAACGTGGCTTAAAGCCACGTTAATTGACTTAACGCTGCCTTGGTAATAGGGCCCCTTTAACGATACACTCATCAGGTGGTGAAACGAGGAGAAATTCTTCATTTCTCCTTGTTTTTGCTTTTTCCATGTGTGCTGCCTTGTGCAGCACACATTGAAAAAGCAAAATGCCAAGGTTTGTTTATGTACAGGAAGGTGTCCCTTCCTGTACATAAACAAACCTCTTTTTAAAAATGCCAATTTGTAATTTACATGTGTGTTGCATGAAGCAGCACACATGTAAGTTACAAAATGGCATTTAAGCTTTTTTTATGTGCAGGAAGGAACACCTACCTGTACATAAACAAACCTTCCCTGCCTGCGCTGGCATTAAGTTGTAAAACTAATCGCCATCGCAGGAGGAAACGCTAGGTTGCACCATATTCTTGATAATATGGTGCAGCCTAGCGTTTCCGAAGTGGTGAAGAGAGCCGTTAAGCCAAGGGGGCTAACACCTCTCTTCGCCACAATGTTGGTAATATGCCCCTGACTTCTTTAACAAGATATGACCTTGTGATCAAATTGGGATATCTACTCTAGATGAAGAGTGGAATGAAAACGGTAAGGTGCCATTTGTACAGCTACAGGAAAAATGTGATATGGACATTTCCAAAACGTATAGATTGCAGCTTGTTAGAACTGGGGGTCTCTAGTTGGCAGAGGTAGGTGCCACTGTCCAAATAGTTCTAGTCAGGGTAAGGAAAATACACTCTTTAGATAACCTCTGATCACCCCCTTGGTAGCTTGGCACAAGCAGTCAGGCTGGTCCAAAAGCAATGTGTAAAGTATTTGTACCAACACTCACAGTAACACAGTGAAAACACCACAAACTGACTCCACAACAGTTTAGAAAAATAAAGGTATTTAATCTAAACTACACAAGACCAAAGCAACAAATATCTATCATACTCAGTTCAAGAATATGGTTGCAAAAGACTTCATAATGTTCTTAAGGTTAGCGATAATATTATCCACAGTTGCGTCACGTTTTAGCCACAGTACCTTTGTTAGCGATAAAAAGTTCCAAGCACAGAGGCTGTAGTGGTAAAAAACAAGCGATGCGTTGCTCCTGAGACCCTGGGGAAGTGTTAGCGACAGCCCCTCTGCAGCAGTGGGCGTGTTGCGACGAATCCGGCCTGTAAGGGGAGGAAGGCCACTTGTATGGATTCCGGTGCGTAGGTTCTGTGGGAAGTTTTCTCCCGCAAAGGCACGATGCGATAATTCTCGGGTGTTGCGAGCATTTCCGGGGCGATGATGCGCGGTCCTGCGGTGATCTTTCTCTCGCAGCTCCTCGATGGCTCTGCGCCGATTCTCGCAGCGATGTGATACGATGATTTCACCCAGCGATGACAGCCTCTGCGACGATGTTCGCAGCGGCGGAAATCTTCCTGCTAACGAAGGGTGTGACGTCTTCGGGCAGTGGCGACAGGCGCTGCGACGATCTTGGTCTTCGTAGAGGCGGGAATTTTCTCGCTCGGCCGGGATTGCGATAAATTTTCTGTAGCAAAGTCTTTAAAAGCTTGATTTCCAGCTCCCCAACACAGGTTCAACTTCCAGAGGCACCACACATGGGACAAGCACTCCAGGAAGGACAGAACTCTCTCAGCAGAGCTCAGAGAAGCTGGGGGTGAAGTCATTTTGTTCCTGGAACTTCAAAACAGGGAGCCAGCTCTTCTCAGGCCCTTGGAGATTCCTTCAAACAAGGGGACACTGCACAAAGCAAAGTCCTTCCCCTCTCCTTGGCAGCAAAGCAACAGCAGGTCAGTCCAGCAGAGCAACAGCAGGACAGTCTTCCTTCTTCAGTTTCAGCTTTCTCCTTGGCAGAAGTTCCTTCTTGTTTCCAGGATGATCTAATTTTCTGTAGTCATGGGTCATGTACTTATACCCCTAAAAGTCTTTGCTCCCTTTGTGCAGGAGGGCTCTGAGCCCGGTCTGAACCAGTTCTGATGTTCCTTGAGCACTTTGTTTTCCTGGCTTCTCCTTTCCTTTCAGAGTGAGGGGCAGGGTTGTCAGCCGCAAAGCAGGAGGTGGAGCCAGCATTGTGGAAGGCAGGCACAGCCCTATTCAGGCCCAGGTGCTATCTCCTCCAACCACTCAAGTTGCAAATGCAGTCATTCAGCCTAGGGCTGACTCAGCCAGCATCCTGGGGAATCCCCAGCCCCTGTCACTCTCAAACCAGGCAGTCAATTCACAAACAGGTCAAGGCACACAGAAGGGTCCGACAAGAGAACAGCAACTTTCTAAAAGTGCTGTTCTCAAACACAGGATTTAAAAACAACCTTTCCTAAAAGATGTATTATTAAATTCTGAGTTCAGGGATTCTAGACTTTTTTGTCCTATCTTGCTCCTATGGGAAGATATGCTGGTAGCCACTGTAGCCAGCATCCCCCATGATAGCCTATGGGGCAAGATAGAATTACAATGGTGAAAAACAGAATTTGGCTGTAATTCACTACCAGAGCATGTCACCTGCACGAGTACATGCTCTACCTTTCACATACACTGCACCCTGCTCAGGGGGTACCTTGGGCCTTCTATAGGGGTGACCAATGTGCACAGAAAGGGAAGGGTTAGGCCTGGTCAGTGGGGACACTGACCAGGAGGACATGGCAGTTCATAGACTGCACACAGGCACTGCGGTGGCAGGCCTGAGACACCATTTTAGGGCTACTCATGTGGGTGGCACAATCAGTGCTGCAGGCCCACTAGTAGCATTTGTCATCACCAGCCCCGGCACACCCAGTGCACTTTACTAGGGACTTCTTGGTGATACAAATATGCCAATCATGTATATCCAATCACAATAACAATTTACACAGGGAGCACTTACACTCTGACACTGATCAGCAGTGGCAGAGTGTCCAAAGCATCTAAACCAGCAAAAACGAAATCCAGCACAGCATCAAAAATACTGGAGGTAGAGGCAAAAAGATGGGGGGAAACAACGCCAAAGATGCCATGTCTAACACAGCTCAATTAGGCAATGTCAGCAAGTATCAAGCCCAAAGAAGACACAATGAAAGAGAGTACTAACTGGTGGCATGACAAGGAAGGCGATTTCACTGTCATACATAAAACATATGGTGAACACGAAGGGTTATTTGCTGGATCTTAAGGCCAGATGGGAGCAAGATATTGGGGAGATCAACGACGACGTTTGGGTGGAGGCTCCCAGATCCCCTAGAAAGGTCTCAGAAAAAGTAGGCTTTCGGCTTCCACAAGATACATTACACCAGAGTACAATTGTATACATTTGGATGTACAGGTGATGATCTCTCCACTAAAGGTAGTGGACAGAGAGGTGCCTTCCTATAGACATTGGGGGAATACTTCATACTGAAGGGTTAATGGCAAGATATCTATTATGATATGGAGGCGACTGTGGAGATGAGCATTGTGGCTGCAATCCAAATCATATTTATGGGGGCGTAAGAATAAACAAACCTATCTAGATATCTGAAGCAGTTTGCGGACCATATATGTTGTATAATTGCCAAGAGGGACATTGAAAGGAAATGGGAAAGTTTCCGTTTTTTTATTTGAGCCGTTCACAGGGCACACCAGTACTTATGTTTGGCGACCGGCACTTGTTTCTCCTAATCAGATATTGACCACAAGCAAGAGAGGAAATAGACACACAAAGTAAAAAAACAGAGGAAGAGGAAGGCAGAAAAACCAGCAGAAAAGGAGAAAGCACAAACTGGCAAGCGTGAGAAAAAGTGACTGTGGATAAATTTAACAAGCCTGAGGTAAATCCATGACTACGGAGCCCCGGTATTGGGTGCCAACATTTAATTGCACGTCCGCGGCTTCTAAGCAGAGCTTTGGGGACTACCAGCACTCATTCTTTTACAAATTAAGCACTGGGAAGCTCTGTGTCGTCAATGGTCACAGAGTGGGAATGTAACACAAATTGTTGTATAGCTGCTGAGAAGGTGGTGTATTAAGGATGTGGCTGCACCAAAAAATGTGCAAAAATCTGGGAAAGCTGAGAAAATTGGAATTGTCTAAATTGTACAGTTTTGACCAACTTTGGGTATTCAATTTATCGTATGGAAACAAAACCAGGGGCAAAATGTATCATTATTTGATGTAGGGCAAAAAAGCAAGATTCTTGCTGTGCTGAGTTAAATGGAGGGAGCTGGAATGCACCCTATTTACCAATGAATGGCGCGATCCTGCTTTCTACCTGAGCTGGAGACTGTGCTGCATAGTGCCAATGCAGGCACCCTTGTGCCATGGTGCGAGGGTGCCTGCACATCAGTCAGGATTGTTTTGTGTAGGAAGGCACACCTTCCTGCATAAAAGCAATCCTTAGAGCCATTTTCCTCTTTCTAACTGTGTCGCAGAATGAGGCACACTTAGAAAGAGGAAAAAACGAGGAGACACAAAAATAGTTCCCTTCATTGTGCCTCTATCAGGAAGGTGTACAATTTTGATGCGGTCAGGTTTGTTTGTCTTGGTAAATCTGTGAATGCAGCAACATACATGAATAGATGGGTGGTAACACACACACTTTACCAGGGCAGAGTAATGCAAGGCAGTGACTTGTGCTCCCTTGAATTACTCCACATTTACCAAGCAAGGTGGCTTTGCGTGGCTTGGTAAACCTGGCTTAACCCCTTCGGCACGGGCGCGATTCTGCGCCTGTGCGGCGTTTTTCGAAGTGGGCGGGATCATGACGGCCCGCAGCCGTCATCAGCACACGAGCCCCGTGATGCATGGCGGCTGGGGGCCGTCATCAGCATCGAAGGGGTTAAGGATTGTTCTCCTCTTATGCCACTATGCGTGGCCCAAGCGCAATGCAGTCCTTTGATAAATCTGGGCATGGATGTCAGTAATGAGACCATAATTACAGTGAAAGTTGTTGATATTGAAACAATGTTGAGAAGATGAAAAAATAATAGAGAATATGTTCAAACTACCCCCGCCGCAGCCACATCTCCAGACACCTGAGAGACCTGCACTGGCTCCCGGTCAACAAGAGAATCACCTTCCGGCTCCTCACCCATGCACACAAAGCCCTACACAACCAAGGCCCAGGATACCTCAACAGCCGCCTCAACTTCTACGCTCCCAAACGCCAGCTTCGATCGACCAGCCACGCCCTCGCCGCCGTCCCCCGCATCCGAAGAGCCACCACAGGAGGAAGGTCCTTCTCCTACCTGGCCGCCAAGACTTGGAACTCCCTTCCGACCCACCTCCGCCTGACCCAAGACCACCTCGCCTTCAGGAAGCAGCTCAAGACCTGGCTGTTCGAACAGTAGCGGACGCCCCCCCCAGCGCCTTGAGACCCTCCGGGTGAGTAGTGCGCTATACAAATGCTTTGATTGATTGATTGATTGATTGATTTGAAATGCTGCATCTTGCAGAACTGAGGACCTACATGGGGATGCTAATGTTGAGTTCCTGCTATGTTGTGGGTCACTATTGTTTTATAGAAAACGTCAATAAAATGTTTAATAAAAAAAAAGCATCGCACTCAAGCGAGGAGCACTGTAAAGTTGTGGGCACTGGGCACACCTGCTAAGTAAAGTAACAACACAAACGCCATTACATATGTTACTCAATTGGTCCTGGGCATGGGCACCCACACCCTTTTATTAGTAGGGTCACCTGACTGGTGATGCCTGTGTTGGATGGGTGTGTGGTGTGTGTTCGGACTGCCCCTAGGTAAGGGCTGCTGCATGACGGTTCCAGCAGGCCCCCACAAGCAATAAATAGCCTTTTCATCAAAAATGCACTCAATAGAGTTGCATTACACCTCTTCATAAAAACCACAGTGATAGCTCTGCACTACTCCTCTTCTCCGAGAGCACACTCACCGCAGGTGCAGTACCACTCTTCATAAAAAAGCAAACTTGTAGTAAGTCCACCGCTCCTCTTTACCAAACAGCACACTCATGGCCGTGCATTATTACTCTTTACCATATAATACATAGGAGCACATTTAGAACGGGCATCATCAAAAAAACACACTCATAGAAGGTGTACTATCTCGCTTTAAAAAGCACGGCCTGCTTCACTAAACAGCCCAGTTATAGGTGAGGCACTACACCTCCTGCATGATCCTTTTTTTCCAGCAGAATTTCCTAGCAGGTGAACTACCTCTCTTCCCCATGCCTATTAAACGTTTGTTCAGGCGTGGGTTAATTAGCTTTTCATTATAAGAGGCCCAGTAAATGGGCAGTATTTTCCCCACCACTGGCAGTGGCAGCTGCCACTGATCGGGGTGGTGGGGCGGGGAGGCAGGGGTGGGGGCAAGAAGGGGTAAATAAAAAATAAAAACGTACCTCCTGTCTACGTCCCACATCGTCCTTGTCACATCTCTCTACAGGAACAGGAAGGCCACCGGAAACACCCAATGCAGCGTTGTGATTGGTCTGAGTGCCAGATTTTGTGCTCAGATGGGGAATGGGGGCCTGGGCATGTTCTCCATCCAGGCTGTAATGCAGCCTGGATTGAGAGCATGCTATGAGTGCATGAATGTTTGGCTGGCCCAAGACGGCCGGACAAACATTGATGCACAGGTACAGAGTGAAAACCACTCCTCCCCTCTCCTGCTCTCTCAGCAGAGCAGCCCCAACCTGCTTCCCTAAGCAGCCTCGAAGCAACAAGATAAGGTCTCGCCATTGGGACCTCATAAGTGTTTAACCATGCAGCACACAAGCTGCGAGTTTACAAACATCAGAAAGTAGACAGAGCAGCCGATCACATAATATGTAACAATTCGGAATTGCCCAGGGAATCAGTCATTCTTGTTCTGATTTTGGTAGTAGTTCCTCATTTCCACACCAGTACTTTCGCAGGGTTTTCAGAAGCTGAAATCTCCGAGTGAAAGTAAAGAGATCTACAGAGTTCACAAGCATCTTGTAAGTCTCATGAGGCTGGTAACTCCTGAGTAAGCATGGGCGTAAAATCCGTTCCGCTGGCGGAATTTGCGGATTTTTGGTAAATTCGCAATCCGCGAACTCTAGCGAATTTGCCGAAAATCCGTCAATTCGCACGCGGCGGATTTTTTTGCTTGGTGATATAATATTGCGGCTTTCCGTCATTCAGCCTTTGCCGAGTTGTTTTTCTCGATATTTTGCGAGTGCTGCGCCATTTTGGATCTTGCTGCGGGATCCCGCGGGAGTTGGCGCCCGCGAATACGTAATCGCGGCTTGCCACCTTACCTTGCACAGCACGCATCGCGAGAGTTCGCAATTGCGAACACGTAGGTGCGGCGGGCAGGAACAATCTCGCACTCGCGAAATAGAGATTTTGCAATTCTGCACAAGAAATCCACCAGCAAACAGCATAAACCTTCAGAAAATGATGATTTTTATCAGAATCACTCCTCAGGTTGACATTTGCCTGCACTTTTTGTTGCAAGGAGTCCATTTTTTGGGGGGGGGGGGAGAGGAAGGAAGTGCCCCACAGTCTCCAACTTCCTGTTCCTGTCCAGCAGGCTCCTCCCAGTGCTTTCTTCATGTGCTGGTCACTTTCATTTGGACCTTGACCTGGAAGGATTACTTTTAGTGGGTGCTGCTGGATATTTGGATTTGAGGCCTTTTTGACTTTCTTTGGATCACTTTTGGATTAGAAATCAACGTTCACAAGTAAGTTTGTTGGGGCATTACAGTTGCTGCAACTACAATTTTGGAACTTTTTCAGAACATTAAATAAAATATATTGTGGGTAGCCACAGTATACAGTAGGACCAGGGTTGGTTATGGGTGCATGCATTATACAACTGTTTTGTTGAATTTAAACATCATTGAGGCCATGGATGGGCTGGGATTGTGCTTAATTTTGTGTTTTTTGTCGTTTTTTTGGGGCTGCTGTTGGGGCCTTTTGCCCAGGGGTAGTGAGTGGTGCATGGACTGAGTCTGCCTGTGGGGTCTCACTCTCTTTAATGTAAACATCCTGGATGGCATTGGATTGTGGTGATTTTTGTGTGTTTTTCGTTTTTTTGGGGGTGCTACTGTTGGTTTGGACTGGCCATGTGGGTGGTGGTGGTGGCCATCTTGAGTGCTGGTACAGGCAAGCAACATGTGCTTGGGGTGCAAGGGGCCATTTTGAAGAGAGGCAGTGTCTGAGGCCTGCACTTATTTTGCCTAGCTTTTATCCATTATGCCCAGGGGTAGTGAGTGGTGCATGGGCCTAGTCTTTCTGTGGGGTGTCTTCTTGGATTTAAACACCATTGAGGCCATGGATGGGCTGGGATTGTGCTGAATTTTGTGTTTTTTGTCGTTTTTTTGGGGCTGCTGGTGGGGCCTTTTGGCCAGGGGTAGTGAGTGGTGCATGGGCCTAGTCTTTCTGTGGGTTGTCTTCTTGAATTTAAACACCATTCAGGCCATGGATGGGCTGGGATTGTGCTGATTTTTGTGTGTTTTTTTGACTTTTTGGGGTGTATAACTGATGTTCCTCTGTCTTCCATTGCTTGTAGGTGCACAAGAGAACCACCAGTGCCAGGAAGAAGTCCTGCTGCGGTGTGTGCAGCACAACATCACGTGTGGCCACAGACAACTCTGCAACTTTTGCAACTGCGGCCTGCTGTTCAGAGTGACATCTGAAGAAGATGGCCCCAAAAAAAGTTACCCGTAGCTCCTCTAGCAAGAAAGTTGCCAGTAAGGAGCAGAAGAAGCAAGTGGCGCCACTTGCCAAGGAGACTGGTGTGATGACGACCGCCACATTTTTTGGGGAAAAAAAAGTACGCCTGCTGCAGCAGCGGGGTCTGCTGGGGACCAAGCTGGGAGCAGCACCTCCGCTCCATTGGGCTCAGTGCCACCACCACCACGCCAACTTAGGTCCAAGCCCTTGAGTGCTTCAGAGACAGCCAGTATAATTCTTCAATCACCATCGACCAGTGATGTTGGCTCATCGCAAGAAAGCAGCAGCAATGTCCCTCAATCAACACACGTTGTTGTAGCTCATCTGACGAGTGTTGAACAACCACAGCCGCAACAACAATCACATGTGCAAGTACAAGCCCAAGTACATGTGGAAGGAGAGGCGGCGCAAGGAGAGGAGCAAGCAGAGGTGCATGGAGGGGCACAACAAGTGGCCACAATAGTTGTTCCTCCAGAAGTAGGGGCACATCTGGAAATCGACAATCAAGCCGAGGTATCATTCGAGGAAGCCACTCCTCCTGATGATCATTCATTGTCGTCCACATCCCGAGCAAGGAAAAGATCAAGGGTGTTGGTGTCTACATCTTCTTCAAGCCCACCTCCTTCTGATGATCTGGATCTTACTTGGGAACCAGCACCACTGCCGTCTGAGAGTGAGGTTGAGGAGGCACACCATGATCTGACAAAGGTAGCTAAGCGTAAAAGGAAGGTCGTCGAAACTCTCAAAGTTATGGAGTGTGATGACGCTCAACAAGAAGTGGCGTATACTCCTGCTGCTGAAGACTCTCACGACGACGACGCCGTCATCATCACTAATGTCACTGAAGCCCCAGCGGGCATGCAGCAAACAGACATTTTGACCCTAGCCCGACAGGCTAATGAGCGTGATGATGAAGTCGACGAGGAGGCAATGGGAACACCAGAATCATTGATGTTAACTAGTACACCACAACGTACTGCTTCCATATTTCTTACTCGCCAGAAGGGACCTCCATCCACCTCGACCTCAATTAGTGGTGGTGAAAGTGCACAACATAGTAAAGTTCAGCAATACACATCCTCCACTTCATCTGGCATTAGCAGCACGGCCACCACCAGTATCGCCTCCTCCGGCCCCCACAGACATTTCAAGTCCGCAGTTTGGAACTTCTTTAGTGTTTCCACAAAAAGGGAAAACATAGCCATTTGTAGCATTTGTAAGCTTGCAGTTAGTCGTGGTAAGCTTGGTACCAACTATGGGACTGGAGGCCAGAGAGGTCATCTTAAGAGGCAGCACACTGTCCAATGGTTGGCGCACCTAAAGCAGATCAAGGAAGCCCGAATTGCAAGTCGAGAAAACGTTGATGTTCCATCTGATGATGATGAGGAGGAAGAAGTGTCACACACTTCACTTACACCCAGTACCCCTGGGAGCCACACTAAGAGTGTGGGACAGAGTGAGACACCAATGCGAAAAAGTTCATCAGCGAGCGTAACTGGGTCAAAGAAGTTATCATCGTCCCGTAAAATGGTCCAGGGCAACGTTAAAACAATGTTGTTTTCAGACGCGCCATATGACCGCAACCACCCAATGGTGCGTCTGTATAACACTAAGCTGGCTAAAATGCTAGCGCTGGATCTTCTCCCTTTTTCTTCTGTCGAAGGGGTTGGTTTTCTCGAACTAGTGGCAGCGCTCTGCCCTAAATGGAAGGTTCCTAGCCGGTACTATTTTGCCCGAGTTGCGGTTCCAGCACTACATGAAGATGTGATTGGGGCAGCTTTGCAGAAGAGTGCTGTTCACACTATACATCTCACAACAGACATGTGGACCAGTGGCGCAGGCACTGATTACATGTGCATCACTGCACACTGGGTCTCTTTTTCAGGGGTTAAAGCAAAGCTAAACGCAGGTGCTGACCTGGACCAAGTTTTTAAAGCTGCTCGGAAACATACAACACTAGCCATGTTTGGCTTGGAGAAACGTCATACAGCAGAAAACATTTTGAATGAGTTCAACACAAAGGTCTTTCACTGGCTGTCTCCCAAAAAACGCGGCATTGGTTATGTTTCCACGGATAATGGCGCCAATGTAGTTAAGGCCATGGAACTGGGTGACTATTTCAGAGTGCCGTGTTTGGCGCACTGTATAAACCTGGTTGTTAAAAAATTCTTGGAGAAAGAAAGTCCAGCATGCCAGTTAGTGGTCACCTGCCGAAAAATGTGCAACCATTTCAGCCATTCTTTTAAGGCCCGGAAGCATCTGAGGAGCCTGCTACATGAACGTCGAATGCCAGTGAAAGCACTCATCCAGGAGGTGCCAACACGTTGGAACTCAACCTTCTACATGCTTGAGAGTCTGTATGAGCAGTTTACGGTACTCGATCAGTATTTCTTAACAATGGGTAAAGCTGTGAAGGAGGACCTGAGGTTAAATGCGGCGCAATGGGAGCTAGTTAAAAGCCTGACAGACATGCTTCATCCTTTTGAGTTCTTCACGCGTGCAGTCAGCAGGGAGGACTGTAATTTGGGAAAAGCTATCCCATTGTTGCGCATGCTGGAGCACAAACTGAAGGCGGTGTCTTCAAAGTTTCAAAACGATGAAGAAAAGCAAGACACTTTTCTTTTGGCGGAGAAATTATTAGAGCGTCTACGTGGCGATGAACGTCTTCAAAAGATCCACTCAGAACAGCATTACATTTGTGCTACTATTCTGCATCCACGCTACAAAAAGGCGCTGGCAGGCTCTGCATTATTTCCTTTTAGTGATGAAGATGCTACAAAGTACAAACGTTGGGTAGCCTGGTCAGCCATCAGGTTTGAAAAAGAACGGAAGCAAATTGAAGGAAAAGGCAGTACATCAGCATCAGCAGGCCATCCCCAGTCAGAAGACTCCACTTCTGCACCTGTGGCTGTGGCACAAGTGACCTCTCAGCCGTTAAAGACACCGGCAACCGCATCATCTGCACCAGACACAACAGAAATATCGTGTGATGAAGACGATTGGCTAGCTGAGATTGGTTATGGTTCTGAAAAGGTCAGAGCGAAAATTCAGCAAAGTGGAGGAAACGTGGAGAACTTTGAGTCGATGGTGCAGGACTATCTGAATGACTCAACAGAGGTCTATGTTAATGCTGACCCATTGGCGTATTGGCATGGGAAAAAAGAATTGTGGCCAGAGATCTCCCGCCTGGCTATACATTACTTGTCTTGCCCACTCGCAAATGTGTCTTCTAAACGTGTTTTCAGTGCTGCTGGTGGCATTGTAACTTGCAAACGGACCCGCCTCTCGCCCAAAAATGTGTAGATATTGACAATGATCAAGATGAATGAGCACCTCATACCACCAGATTTCAAAGTACCAGATCGCACAACGCAAGAAGACGAGGAGGACAGCAACTTAGATGAGGGAATTTCTTCTGCGTTAGGTGACACTGACCTATTCCTGCCTGATCATTTCGCAGAGTATGAGGACAAACTCTTCTTCCCTGACACCGAGGCCTGAAAATGAGCCAATGAATTCAGACATTTTCTTTTTCGTACGTATTGACTTTTATTCCTGTGTTTCTGTCTTTCTTTGTTTTGCACAAGTTAATATAATTAAAACTTTTATCACCTGTACTTTTGCTTTTTGGCTGTTTGGGGGTCTTCTACTTGTTTTCTCCTGGGTTGACGGCTCTGGGGCCATTGCTGGGAAGGTCTAATACCGGATAAAACTGCTTTTAACAACATCCATGATGAAAAAGGTTTTGCATTTTCTGACATTTTGCTCAATGTAGCGTTTTCGGGGGCCTGTTTGGGGGCCTTCCTGGTGTTTGTGGGTGGGTTTCGGGTAACCCTGGGCGTAGTTCGCGTAGCCGCACTCCGCGAAGCTACGCGAAGACGCACTTGCACTCCGCGAGCTACGCGTAGCTCCGCGGACATGCGTAGTTGCTTGCTAGACCCGTTCGCGCGCCGTTTTTCGTCTTCGGGAGCGCGGTGCGCGTGTTCGGGGCGCTGCCTGCATGCTCGAGATAGCTAGCGCGCTAAGTTACTCGAGAGGTTTGTCCCGCCCGCTTGCGTTCCCTTATTTCCTGTTCCGGGTCACAAGTAACGTGTTCGCGTTGTGTTAGACATGTTCGGGAACTCATCTTCTCGTTCGCACTGCCAAAGTGCGTGATCGCGTCAAATATCGCGTGAACCTACCCAGGCGGTCGCGACGGGCCAAGGTAAGCCATTGCCGCGCACGCAATAATGTTATTCAGCGCGCGAGAACTACGCTACGCACCGGATCGCGGAGTAATTGACAGCTTCGCGTTCTCCGTGGAACGCGGAGTTGCCAAAACTCCGCAAGCTCCGCGAACGGAGCGTAGTTCTTCACCCAGGGTTAGTTTCGGGGTCTGGGAGCACTACTGGGTATGGATAGTTTAGATAGCAAGAGGTTTGAAGGAAATCCATGGAGGCAGAGGAGAGTTAGGGCCTAGCTACAGAGCGCGCGCTGAGTGATTTGGCAAATTTTCAGAAAAGTGACTAAGTCCACATTTTTGTACTTTTGCTTTTTGGCAGTTTGGGGGTCTTCTACTTGTTTTCGCCTGGGTTGACGGCTCTGGGGCCATTGCTGGGAAGGTCTAATGCCGGCGAAAACTGGTTTAAACAACATTCATGAGGAAAAAAGGTTTTCCCTTTTCTGACTTTTTGCTCAATGTAGCGTTTTCAGGGGTCTGTTTGGGGGCCTTCCTGGTGTTTGTGGGTGGGTTTCGGGGTCTGGGAGCACTACTGGGTATGGATAGTTTAGATAGCAAGAGGTTTGAAGGAAATCCATGGAGGCAGAGGGGAGTTAGGGCCTAGCTGCAGAGCGCGCGCGGAGTGATTTGGCAAATTTTCACAAAAGTGACAAAGTCCACATTTTTGTACTTTTGCTTTTTGGCAGTTTGGGGGTCTTCTACTTGTTTTCGCCTTGGTTGACGGCTCTGGGGCCATTGCTGGGAAGGTCTAATACCGGATAAAACTGCTTTTAACAACATCCATGATGGTTTTGGTACTTTTTGTAACTTAGGGTTCGTTAGGGTTAGCCCTAGCAGCAGGATTGCATGTGTTTCGGGGTGTTCTTGGTTTTTGCAACTGAGTTCTGGGGTTTTAGAGCACTCTTGGGAATGTGTAATCTTTGTTGCAAGCGACTTGAAGAAAATCCATGGTGGGAAAGGGGGGATCACTTACTCTGTGAGAGGCACTTAGTGTTCAAAAGATTTAGCCATGTACCCAAAGATTTCTTTATCTTCAATTCTTGTTTGTCAATGCTGTGCTTTTTTTTTTCTCTCAACAAAACCTACCCAAAAAGAAACCCCCATTCCCATCCATTTTCAAAACCCTAACCGTCTCCCCCCGGGCTGTGTGGTTTTGCTTGATGTGTGACTAAATGACATCAATAATTCGACACACTTGCTGGGGGGGATAAGGTCATAGCAACAGGCTGGTGAAGGAATCCGAGGATATATTCTAGACTTACTCAGCTAGCTTCAGTACTATTTCTTGTAGTAGTAGCCAATGTCAAAGAAATTCAACACAAGTACTAGTTATACTTTCTACTTTACCATTTGTTAGGCTCTGTGTGGCACTGTTCTAGTGAACTGTCACCTCCTATATTCTCTATCGTACCGTTGTAATGCTATAGTAAGGACAAACCAGGTTTCATTTTCTTTTTTTCCATATGCATGCAACTGCCACTGTGTCACACCACTAGTACCACCGCAATGAGGACATTTAATCCGCCCAGGATTGCCAACCTTAATCGCCATTTCCTGTGGAGCCAGCCCTGAGACTAGCCCTACTTTCAAACACAAATTACAGGTAAGATAAGCGTTTGGTGGGAGGTAGTATAATGGAGTATTAGGAATAGACGAGAGATTGACGGTAGTACTACTAAAGTCCTAGGACTCCTCAGGAAAACAAACTTACTGTTAAACCCCCACCCACCAGACTCAAAAGCAGTAAAAAACAGGTATGGTCAGATAAAGTTTAAAAAAGTATATTTTAGTAGCCCTAACAAAATAATCTCGCGCAAAACCCTCCCTAACCCCAACGATTGTCCTTCAAAAGTCCCACAACCCAACTCCCAATTCCCATCCCCCAAAAGTCTCTAAAAAAGGGGCAAGGGACACTACACTACGGGAGGGTGCTGTGGACTTTAGCAGCCAGGGCATCATACTCCTTGCGGAGGGTGGCATGGTCGAAGCGGAGGCCCTCCACCAAGTTCTTGTAGGTATGGACCTCCTGCTCCAGGTAGGACACTCTTAGGGATAAGCGGCGCTGGCGTGCCTTGCAACTCCTGTGGGGGGCAGCTGGTGTCTTTGCTGCTCGGCGGTGGCGGTTGGCTTTGGTAGCCCGGCTCCGTACTGCTGGAGCACTCCGCTGGCTGGCAGCCCGTGGGGGCACGGAGGAGGAGGCAGCTGTCCCAGTAGATGTTGTTGTTGTCATACCGGTTGACTGCGTGTCCTCCTCCTCCAGGGCCACCAGCCGCCGATATTCGGCGACAGTGGCATTCAGCCTCAGGTGCCGGGCCACTCGAGCCTGCTCCCTCCGTGATGGTCTAGTTGATTTGGAAGGAGCAACTATATGAAGAAAGAAAGACATAGTCTGTAACCAATGCTCCTTAAGATTAATAACACAAAGTGATTGAGCACAAAGTTGTGTCACAGCACAAGTAGCAAATTGAAAGCACAGTACATAACTATTGAGGACAGTATCTATCTAACCTCCCACTTCTTCATCCTTGCTCTAACATTAGTGGGAGTTTAAGGAACTAATTCTACGAGCACTATGGACTTCCATTACAGTCGACTATGACAGTCCACCAGTCTTATTATTCTTCTTCTTCTTCTCTCTTGTTTAGGAAAATTGGTACGTTATCTTATGCAAGCCGGCATAATGCCAGCGCAGTGAACTTGCACCCGAGAAAAACAGACGCACACCATGATGAGTGAGACAGACTTGCGTTACTGTACCGGTCCAGTACATGCAGGTGGTGAAGCTCTTCCTTTTCTATTACGGGTGGCACTGAGAATACTATGTTACAAGGGCTACTGCTTAATTAATTTAGCTTTCACCCTACAGTGCAAATGAGTACTAGAAAAGGAAAATGAAGAAGCTAAATAATTTGATTATCTATCACTTCACATGGGATGTATTTGATGACATATGGGATGACTTTAGGTGCTTTGCTTATTATTGAGTGAACAGTGATAGAACCGGATATATGCTGTGCTTGCAGTTGCAATACAAACTACTGCTACTATTCATGGTAGTATTTGGACAAAATTACAACTTCTTTTCCTTGCCTTTCCTACACTGGAAAGGACGTGCGGGTGCGGTGTTACATGCTCTTCAAGGTAACACTTAGTTCATCCAGTGACCGTCTACTCTCTCTAGATACACATATGCTATCTAAGAGTCAGATAATACCATGATCCAGGCATCCATCCATTCAAAGTATATGCGCACACATACAGTTTCTGTTTCACCCACCCAGGCTGTTCTCCTTCTACCCATCCTTGCTTCATCATTCACCCAGCCATGCACCATACCATTTTCTTTCCTTCCCAGCCACCTCGGGGACCAGCAAACACATATCATTCTTCTTTGCCAGCCATCATTCCACACTTACACCCTTCTTTCGCTTTTCGTTCATCCCATCCATCAAGTTCATCTCAGATCTTATTGGGATTCTTCTCGCCAAAAACTTCACAACTAAGTCGAAGTACATTTAGAGGAGGCTACTACCTGGTTGATTTATAATACACCCGTGCAGAAAGCACACTATGCAGTCTTCAATCTCAATAAGTAAGGAATATATAGCTTACCTCTTCCCGCCACCACCGCGTGAACCCTCACAGGAACGTCTGGCACTTGCACCGCCTCCTCCCCAGAGTCCTCGCCCAACACCACCACTTCCGCGCTGGCCCCGCCACCAGATGTTCCACCTACAAAGTACATTTAAGAATGTTCGAATACACCACTCACTACCATATATTATTTGGTCTAGGAGGAATAAAGAAATGTGAAAAAAACTAAATACAATGTAATAATTTATTGCATTATTTCGTGTCCATAGTTCTGTTTGTGCAGATTTGTCCCTGCAACAGTAGTAGAATGGATTGTCCTAGTATCCAAACCAAAAGTAAAGTAGTATCCTATTATTTCTTGGTGGTCATTCACCTTTTTATTGTTGGCAATTGTCAAAGCATAAACATTTCGAAGACTTGAAAAGACATTATGGTCAATCTCAGAGGACTGCACTCAGTGCATAGAGCTATTGCTGACTAGAATGGGAGTCCAATGGAATTGCCAAATGTGCAATCTTAGTTAGCTACACAGACAGACTAATAAGAATAATCTAGTAATACCACAGGGAGTCATAGTCGAGGCAGGATAAGAATTTAGATCCAGTCTACAAGAAGATCAAAGACGATTTAGAAAAAATCGAATGAAGAACGCTAGGAAAAAATAGGTACTCTATATTAAAATTAAAACTTACTGGGGCCAGCAAAGGAGCCCTCGCCTGCCCGATCCTGGCATGCATCCTGAACAGCACCCTCCTCCTCCTCCTGTGTCCTCTTGCCCCTGGGGAGAGCTGATGTACAACATGAAAGAAAGAAAGACCAGAAAACATGGATGATATTTGTCAACCAAATCAAACATTTCAAAATAACAATACAAAATATTTTGGCGAAATAGCAAATAGATAGACAACTATTCCACGGGATATATTGACCGATCTCATGTGGTATACTACGTTATTAGTATTGCTTGATTTGCGGACCGTTGACTTTGAAAGTTCCTATGTAACTCACTAACCAGACTACTAAAAAGGTTTACCTTGGCCTGGCAGGCAGCAGTCCGCAGCACGCGAAGTGACAGACAAAGTCCATCGTGCTTGCAGATCAGTGAATACTCAAACTATAAATCCACCGACCACCACCACTATTTCTTCTTATAGCCATGTGTCAAAGGAAGGACTGGACTTGAGTCTGTAGGGGCTGATTTTGAAGCCCCTTGTGGCTCTTTTGCTCCATTGTTGCGTGACTTTTGTGACGCAGCGGCAGAACAAAAGAGGCGCCATGGTGCGGCGTATATTAACAAAGTGACGCATATGGGAGATGCATCACGTTGTAAAGCCCTGCGCCATCAGGGGGCGTTCCGGCGCAGGGGAGGGCGTTCCTGCGCAGGAACGAATCCTAAAAGTGGCTGAGGGAAATCTACAAGATGTCAATCAGTCACTTTTAGGACAATGATGCGTGACTCAAACCCTGCGCCTGCTTGAAGCCGACGTACGGCTTGATGCAGCATTTGGGAGATCGGGCACCCCAGAGCATTGCTGGAGCTGCGCCATCGTTGGCACGCAACTCCAGCAATGCGCCGCCTTTACGGCACAGATGCGTAAGGCTTCTGTGACATTTTGGGCCCATGGGTGGTGGTGGCATGGCGCACAATTACTGGCGCATCCCCGCTACTTTGCAGGGATGCGCCGGTAATTGAAAATATGACCCTTGGTGTCTAGCATTACGCAGTTCTTTACACTACACTCATACATAATTTCTCAGGCCAATGAAATGAACACAAAATACAAAACAAATAAGCATAGTAGCAAGGCTACTGAGAAGGAGAGCAGTGCACCTGAAATGCATAGAAGATTTTCAAATATAATTTACCTACAATGTAATCGGCAGCATTATTGCTCTTGGTAAAAAACAAACATTTGCAAATAACAGAGCCGGATAAAACAGAGTAGTGATGAAATAGCTAGAAATAGCTACTCCTACTCACCAAGCCCGGGGATCTCTACGCCAAGCACGTCCAGCAAGTCGCGTTCCCGGTCCATGACATCCGTCCAGCGGTGGGTGGCCTGGTTATAAGTGCGGCGGACCCCAGAGAGTTTAAACATGGCCCGGCACACCTTCTCCCACCGCTTCCGGCGCTCCCGGATGCCGTAGCCGGTTGCGATCTTGCCGCCTCCCATGATGGTCTTGGGGAGGCGGCGCTGGACGTGAAATATTTGTGCGGCCACCTCCTCCGCACTAAAAATCTCCCGAGCTATCACTGTCTCCCCCCTCAAACGCTCCCGCATGGGAGCCGGGCACGGGGTGCGGGACCCTTCCCCTTTGCGGGCTTCTTCCCGGCTCCCTTTGCCATGGTCTGGGCAGAAAGGAAGCAAAATAAGAAAGAAGAAATAGAACAGGGAAGAAGAAAAGAAAAGCGCTTAAAAAAGTAGTTCAAAATTAACAAAAAGTAGCAGAAAACACAAAAATATAGAGCTAGAAAAATAGAGGGATAGATAATAAGTAAAATAGATTAAAAAAACTTCAAAAAAGCAAAGGATGGCAGAGATTAAGAAAGGATACAGAGAGCATGCCCAGAACCATAGCAATGAATGAGAAACAAGATGGCCGCGCCCGTTCACGACCGCGTGGGTAAGTTTGCGTGAGATTTTCCTCGCGATCACGCGCGAAATTGTACTAGCGAGCCGCATACTTTGCGAGATTACACATAGCGGCCGGAAACGGAATTACGTCACGCAAACAAGATGGCCGCGCCCATGTACGACCGCTAGGGTAACTTCGCAAACGTAGCGCTACAAGCGCCTTGCAAACAAGCACAAAATCACGCGAACATACACGCCGCAAAAAAACCAAATCGTGTATTTGCTCGAATTCGCAGCTTCCGAAATCGATCTTGCACGGATTCGCGCCCCGCAAATCGCGCGAAATTGCAGAAAAACGATTTTTGCAGAACTGAAAGCAATCAGCAGGTGCAAAAGTTCAATCTTAACATTAGTAACCATTCACTCTAGTGCTTCCTGAGGGGCCCCTCCAGAGTTCAGTTGCCTATTTGCAACTATTCTATGACCCTGCTCTGACCCAAACAGCAGGCTCATAGAATAGCTACAAGTAGGCCATAAAGGTCCTGTGAAAAAAAAATTGCACTGCAACAGAAAGCAAATTACAGATAAGGAAGGAAGCAGGTGCCAGCCAGACTGGAAGTTTCAAAATCACTGACACATTAATCAACCCCAAATTAATTCATGGCAGTTGAAGCAGGGCAGGTGTGCTTTCTTTTTTTCACCCCCATATTTTACAGTGATAAACCAACCAGAGGGTGGCAGTGAGGATGTACCAGAGGGTGGCATGGGTGTACCAGAGGGTGGCAGTGGTGAAACAGAGGGTGCTGTGAACCTGTGATGATGAACCAGACGTAGAAACAACATAGTCGCGGCCGTTGCGAGCCGACAAGTAAGTTCGCAATTGCGAACTGGCACACAAATCCTCGCGAACCCTTGCAAATACAAAAAACCACAAAAATCCGCAAATTCGCGAGAGTTCGCAGATTTTGCGGATTGCGAATCCGTAAATACTCAAGTTCGCGTACGCCACATTCGCTAAATCCGCCCATGCTTACTCCTGAGGTCACTCATTATGTGAGACTAAGTATTAAAAAATAAGAATCCTTCTGAGAAGTTGAAAACACGGCAGGTCCAGCATCTGGCACCATCTAGTGGTACAACTATGTTTAGGGACCTCTTCGGTAAATAACTAGCAAGCAAGCTTTTAAAACTGTAAATTCTTTTTTATTGAGGATCCACATGACCTGGTACATAATGTCTCATCTGCCCTCCCTTTGGGACGGTCCTGGCATTCTCGTTCGCCAGAATTGCGCATAACACACGTTTAAAAATATTCAACCATTAAAATATTTTCCCAATACTAATATTGATGTCTATGATCATGTCACTGTGACACTGCCTGATATTGGGCTTATTGCAATCGCTCCCAAATTGTCTGCAGTTGGCGCAGCTGTTATTGCTGCCTATCTTAATGGTGCCAATTTTCGAATCCTTAAGCCACATGTGCGAAAGTTTGAAATAGCGAGTTCCTACCAGGGGCGTAACACAGGCACCCACAGCTCCCGCGGTGCGGGGGGGCCTCAAGCTCCAGGGGCCCCCCTCAGCACAGCACTCTGGCAGCAGAGCTCCTGATTGAGCCCGGAAGGGGCCCCTTCACGTGCCTTGCAGGGAGGCCCCCTCAAGTTTCGTTAAGCCAGTGGTTCCTACTTGCGATTTTCTGTGAATTGCAATTAGGTGAATCGCTCTTCCTAATGTATGAAACCTCTAGTGATTCTAGTGGGTCACAAATCGACCTACCTCATGATTATTAATGAGGTAGGTCACAATTTATCACCTATTGCCAATCGCTAAAATCACAGGGAAGGTGGTCTGCTGGGGTGAGCTGACCACCATGTCCATGATGACGTTTAATGAAGCAATCATTAAACGGAAATGTGTTGCATTTAAAAAATAAAAATGAAAAGTTTTCTTATCATCTTTTAAAAGCAGGCAGTGGTCCGTGGGACCACTGCCTGCTCTGAATAAACATTGTTGCTACCATTCCAAAACGGGAAGGGATCCTTGCCCCACTTTTGCATAATTTTTAAAGGGAAAAGTGACGCAAAAGTGGAGCTAGGGACTTGTAAATCTGCCCCCACATTCCTACATTATGCTGTGATTCGGTATTAGGAAGGGACGCCATGAACACGGCCCTTCCTAATACCAAATCGGTATGTATCCATTATTCCAAATTGCAGTTCTGTAACATGTTACTGAAAATCAAATTGGAATTCAAAATACCATAATGCATTTTACTGGTCTCAAACAAAATTGCGACTGGTATAATGCACAGGGCCGGCTCTAGGGCGGTTCGACCGATGCCACCGCACCGGGTGCTAACTCGTGGAGGGGCCGCCATCTTTGGAAGTATTTCATGGTTTTGAAAGTACCTGCTGCTACATTGCTGGCCTCCGTCCATTTTCATACAACAATAAAAATGTCTAAATAACTCCAGTGATTAATGTTCTTCCAGGAGAGAGAAGGAGTTTTGTCTAGTGGGAGTTTTAACTCATTTTATGGTAGCACAGAGGGTTAATATCCCTGCTGCTAAGAATGTGTACCATGCAGATCACAATGTGCATACAGTTTAAATATATATTAGTGGTTTTGTCAGAGAAATCCTTTTGTTACAAGCAGTGTGGATGTTAAAATCCTAACATGGAACAGTGAACTAATAATGTCTTCAAAGAGCTCCCTGCAAACTGCAAGGTATAGATTAGAGCGTCATGATTTTTTTCTCCATCTTTCATTATTCTAATGTTTCAAAAAGGGTTCGTTTTGGTAAAAAAAGAAAATTCTTATTAACTGTAACCCCCAACCATGGGTTATGTTTTAAATTCTGAGTCTGTGCATCTCCAGACCAAGCACTCTGAAACTATACTGTCTACCAACATGGATGACATGTGACTCACCTTGTAGTTTTCTGGCCTATGTAACATTTCCTACACACTGATTTACACACATATGATTTATTGTGTAATGCATGATACATGTGGCCCAAAATACCTTTTTGCTTTGGTAGGAAAAAATGTTATATATGACTAAAAATAATTTCTAGAAAGTACTTCACTTTCATGTTTTCATACTACCATCTAGTGTTCACTACTGATATAGACAATGGCTTTGTGAATTAGCTCCAAGTGAATACCACAGCAGAATTAAGATATTTCCATGTTCTTTCTATTACTAATATTATGTGCTAGTTTTGGCAGACGTGGATGTGAGAGAGTGAGACTATAGGTGCGTGAGCTCACATCTTACACCGGAAATGTAAACAGTACTTAAAATAAAGGCAGACAACCCCATCTGGGGATGAATCACATATGTTACAGAGGTCTCGGACAATTTTCCAGTGGTGCTGCTGATCTAATTTTCCCCAACCGTTTGAAACCAGCTGATTAGTACAAATTAACATTTGAACCAGATGCGCAAAATTATATATAAAGATACTGGTGAGTTCTCTTGTTTTTTATCAAGTTGGTAAAAAATAACTGGTCAAAAATGCAGTAATGCAAAAATGACCGACATCAGGGTAATCTGTATAATTTAACACTCGATTTCTCCTGAGTCTGTGCCTCCAGTAACACAATTTAACTACCATAGGGCCTGACTCACAGACTGTACTTAATTTATTTACTACAAAATGCAAATCACAAACCTGAGACCTCCTTCTCCCCATCTCTTACCTTGACTGCACAGAGGTCTCCGCAGAAGTAGATAGCCTTTTTTTGTAGGAGGGAAAAAGTGGAGTGGCTCTACAGAGGGCGATACTTGCTACTAAATGAGAGGGGTTTAGGGAAATGTAAGGAAGGTTTTGAGAGAACGACAATTGCAGTTAAAAACATATTGGGGCATGTTATCAAGAAAGGGTGTTCCATTATCGCTGCTTTTATCGGCAGGAAACTGCCGATAAAGCGGCGACAATGGGCTTGATAATATGCTATATGAATTCCAATCAATGTCTTCACATCTAACATGGGCTTCAACTGATGGAAAATTAATTAAATTGGTACTAAATTTAAAATTATGATTATGTATACATTTTAAGTGACACAAAATGTATATTTTATTACATTATTTAATAAATTTTTATAATAAACGTAATTTGAAAATTAAATTGCATTAATCTTTTTCAGAAGTTGTAAAAAGGTTTTGGAAGGTAACAAAATATATAACTATGTTAATTAAAATGAAGAATAAAATGAAGATGTTCGTTAGACTAACATTAAAAAAATGTATTGTTTAAACATTATTCTTTGTAATAAATTTGATTAATATATTTTAATTTTATTATTATTTAATTCACATTCAATTTGTGGAGTTAATGTGCTGTAAAATTCCGCTTTATTAGTTCCAGGTTTAAAATTAATTAAATAATACTTGTATTTACATTCATGTTAAACATTAAAACATTTGCATTTTTTTTTTATTAAATGAGCACCTCATTAAATTTCCCTATTATTTCCCGGAGGCAAAGCTGTATTGTTTCTGGTCTGGTGGCTGGCATGTCCGCCTGCTAGAAGAAAAATAAAATACATCTGTAGAGTTATTGTAGTAACTTTACAGTCATAAATTCAAACTTAGGAAGCCCCACTACCTCATTTGACAGGTGGAGGCATTTAGGTCTACATCTAGAGGTAAATCTCCACTCAGAAATGGTGCCTCGTAAAGAAACAGAAAATGACACCTTTATCACGTAGTAAATATACACTGGAGTACATAAACAGATGTATTTTAACTGATCTCTTCCCTGCTCGGGGCCTCACAAGCTGTTTCCTGTTTACTTGCCCTCCCCCTACTTGAATCAATTATCATTGGAGGGGAGGGTTGCAGCTGGTTGCTAGCAATGGCACAGGCTTTTTTGCTGTAGGGTGCTTAGCTCATTAGGCTTTCTTCTACAGAAATTCCTGCCTTGCAGTTGAACCTAGCATTTTTAATTTTGTCTTGAGTGCGGCCACACAAAAGGGTATGCATATTTAGAAAGAAATGGTGCAGGGCGGTGCTGCAAGGAATTTAGCTGTGCCGCGCTGCGTCATTTAAAAAATGCAGGGATGCGCCATATTTACAAGAATACTCCACACCCCCGTGTTTTCCCTTGTGCTGGTGCTTAAAAAAGCAGCTCAGCACCAACACAGACACCCTTTCACAATGGTGAAAGGGTGCCTGCTTTTTAGGGATGATGTGCAATGCAGGCAGCCTTGCACCATTGCAAGGGTGTCTGTGCTGCAGGGATGATAGCTTATGTGCAGGAAAGGACATCTTCCTGCACATAAAGAATCTTTAAAAGCGATTTACTCCTTCTATGTGTGCTGCAGAATAATGCAGCACACATAGAAAGAGCAAAAAACAGGGAGAAATAAAAGTATTTCTCCTCATTGCGCTAATCTAGCACTTGCTATTCGCTGGTGTCCATTTTTGGCACTGCCTCAGATTCACACATACTTGTAAATCTGGGACAGTGTCATAAAGCAATGGGTGTTTATTATTTTTATGTATTCATTTATAAAGTTTTGTATAGTGCGAACGCGACCCTAGTGAGTA
Source organism: Lissotriton helveticus (assembly GCF_964261635.1). Classification (NCBI taxonomy): domain Eukaryota; kingdom Metazoa; phylum Chordata; class Amphibia; order Caudata; family Salamandridae; genus Lissotriton; species Lissotriton helveticus. The sequence goes on along the minus strand of NC_136061.1, from coordinate 1,561,061,862 downwards.
TCAGAGCACTTCACATGACATGGAATAGTGTAACATTTGGACTGAGAGAAAAAAAACAGGAAATATATGCGGGAGAACCAAACAGATTGGTCTTGAATTAAGACAGTAATAGGAGGGAACCATCCCCATAGGTGTTTGCTGGCTATACATTTTCAATGTATAAGTTATATTGTATTAAGGTAAAAACTTCGCCAGTAGAAAAGATTTGGCTTCTTCTTTGAAGGAGAAGGTAAAGGGAATTAGGCGAACATCCGGTGGTAGAGAGTTCCATACCTTGGGTGCGATAGCCGAGAATGCTCTAGCACCCGTTCTCTTTTTGTGAGTTGTGGTGGAACACCCACAGCAACACCAATTGTATGACCTTTTCATGGAGAAACCTGTGTGAAACAGTGCAATATTTACAAAGCGGCATTGCGCCACACAAAGTGGCTTAATGCTGCTTTGAAAATATGGAGCAAGGCATTGTGCCACCGGAGCATTCTAAAAAGTCCTGCTCCGATGCCGCAGTGCCCTTGTAAATGCCCAAAAGTATGGAATGCTTCCCCTTATCATCCTGGCAAAGTTTTGCAATTCACCCAACTTTATCAGAAAAGTTTAAATTGCCTCTAAATATTAATTTGAATTTGTGAAGACTACCCTCCACTTGTGTGGATTGTATTGTGATCACCTTGTCTTGTAGCTAGATATTTAATGTTGTCCAGAACATGATTTGATAAATTTATGGGACTGTTTACTACCTCGCCGTTAGGCCAGCAGTGTAGTGCATGCCTTCTATAGACATGAAGAAAGAGGGAATCACTGTCATTAAGCATAAGAAGAAGAACCAAAAAGAGGGATATGAGAACTGCCTGTGTCTAGTCCTTGAAAAATCAAGAATGCCCGCCCACTTCTTCCTCCAAACAGCCAGCATGCCCAGATTTCCACCTCATGAATGCCAATCTCAGCACTAAAAGAGCATGACAAAATCACACTGCCTCCCACCCAGAAGGCCCAGCCAATAGTACAAATTCGGAAGTAAGTCTTTGATTTTTGCGTCCTGCATAGGACATGTCCACACATTACAATACAAGAGAATAGACTGGTTGTCATCTTGAAATACCAGAGAAACGTTCATACTAACAAGTATATGTAGCTACATGCAGAGTTATGCCAGTGTTTGTCTAAGCTTCCCCACAGTAACGTGTCTCTTAGGGGGAATTCAGTCAACATCAAAAACCTCAGTCAGAGGCAGTGTCTTGTTCAATTTTGTTAAATGTCCCAATTTTATTAATGACTTCCATTTTGCTATTTGTTTCAATTGCACTCTACTTTCGATCACCTAGTTTCTAACCTCTGCCGGGGGCTTGAAATGGCTGACAAGTTAAACAACAATAACCAACACAAAAAGTACATTCCTTAATCAGGGTGAGACCCAATGACAATGTAGTTCTTTAAAGACTCTCCAAGTACTTCAGTGATGGGTGCACATATTTCCTGAGTCTCTATATCCCCCTAAAACCGACCATGGCTGATAACTGCAGATGTTCCCAGCTAATATTGAAAGAGAGGCCTAGATGCTGTAAAGACAAATGGGGCAAATAATATGCAGTCACCTTTCGTGCTGTTTATTAATAGCACATTCAAAAACCATTACAATTACCACAATCCTGAAACTTTAGTCAGGAAGCAATAGAACAAAATAGGCGTGGTTATAAACAAACTTTCACTTTTCTTGATGTGCAGTGGTCAATAATTCATGAAGAAATCAAAAGAATATAAATAACAACATAAATCCAAGCAAGGGATATAACAGTTCATCCTTCCTTTGCCTATAGTTCTCAGAAAATGAGGCCCCTTTCCAAGTGGTATGTTATATTTTCATCCAGAACAAGCTTAGAGTTCAACAGTGTCATATGAGTAGTCAAAATTGTCCCTAAAAGTAATGAAAGAACTCGCTCTACCTATGGGGGGAAATAGCTCTTGGTGGATAATATTCACCTCCACTGCCTTTAGTAAAATCAGGACTCTCCCTCACCATTAGCAAGGAGAATCTGCAATTTTAGACAGGATTTAATATGCAAGTTCAAAGGGCCCTACCCCATTCATTGCCATTTTAAACATAGAGACCCTTGAACAGTTCATTGACTTTAGAATTTCCGCCAATCTCACTCAAGCCCAGAATGCTGCTCATGCTATGACTCCATGCTGAATGGGCACCAAAAAGGCCTATATCTTTTTCTACCATAGCCATTACCTCTTTAGCCCACCTACTAAGGGCATCATTTACAAGTTAATTGCGCCACCGGTGATTTGCTGTTTTTGACGCACCAGTGTTGCAGTAAGCCTACCCATATTTACAAGGCCATGTAATGTCACTCTGCATGACTTTTCATGGTCTTGGAAATATGGGCCCCTTTTACTTGATACTCTGCATGAAAGGGGTGTTCCATGGGTATTGCCGCGCAACATCCATGGAACCTGACATTTTGCCAGATTTACAATGTTTTATAAAACGGGGAATGCGTCAGAATCCTACTCCTTCCCAGGGACACCTAGGAGTTGTGCAAAGAGGAGGAATCCATCAATGATTGTTTTTGTGCAGGAAGGTGCCCCTTCCTGCACAAAACAATCATCCTACGCAATGCAGGCACCTTTGCAACATGACGCAAGGGTATCTACATTGGTGCACAGCTGCTGTTTGTGCGCCGATGCAGGGAAGAAGGACGGGAATGAGCCATATCTTGTAGATATGGTGCATTCCTGACCTTTAATTTTGATGCAGGGCGTACCAGCATGAAGGCTTGATGTGCTGCAGTGCGTCAGAATATAGTAAATGAGGCACTAAGATTGATTGAACATATCAGGTTAAATGATGTACATAGTGGTATCAAACATTATAAGGCTGAAATTCTCAACCCCATTGCTGCCTGTATATGCTGTTTGAGACATTAAACAACACACAACTTAGGGTGCAGGAGAAAAGACAGAAATTCTATAGTAGTAGATTATTTTTTGGTATATCTTGTGATTGTGAAATATATCCAAACAGGAGAAAAACGCACACAAATATCTAAAGCCATCACACCTGACACACATCTTAAAGAAACTAAGCAAAATAGTGTTACCAACTTAGCTGATAAACATTAATGTGATAATTGTTCATTGTCGTCCTATGACTTCAAAAAGCTGTAAAACCAAGTTGACATCCCATAACATAAAATACCTAGGCTTAGGAAGATTCTAGTATCTAATTCCTTTCAACAATCTACATACCATAGGATATCCATTATTGGTTTACTTCAAACTTTCTGGTGTCCACCTGTAACCATTAACAGTCTTGTATGACTTGCGAAAACTCACCACCAATGACAAGAAACTCAAGACATTTGTCACATATGAATATTCCTTTCTACACATCAGCTATTTTACACACCAACAAGCTGAAACTTGTAAACCTTAGTTGTGCCTTTTGTCCAGGAAGCCCTGATAAGGTAGGAAGCTTACTCCAAAACATTTGTCAAGTCTATAAATGTCCTGAAATGCTTCAAGCTGCCAACATGAGCTTTCCTCCTAACACTAGAATGTGATACTGATCAAAGGTGTCCACCAGCAGCCCTGGGAATCCGGGCATCAGAACTGGACAATCCACTGACAACTCCAGGAGAGACAAATACCATAGTTGTGCTCTCCAAAAGTGTGTTACATTTGTAATTGCTGCCAACTGCTTGAGAATGGGAGAAATATATATGTGAATCATGAGAAAATGTAGGTAGCAAAAAGATTTGTGTTAAACCAGTCTTGAAGAAAATTGTCTGTAGCCAAAGATTCCCAGTGAAGTCTCCAACTGGATTACTTCCTGAACTCAGGTGATAGTTGTGAAGCAAATACATCTATTTTGAAGGGTCACCACGATTCTGCTAGGGCCCTGAAGACCTGAGGGTGTAATCTCCAGTTGCACCTGTTAAGATTGAATATCAATCCGCTACCTAGTTAAATGGGCCGGAAGGCATTCTGGTATCAGAATTTGTTTTCATGGAAACAAAACTTCACAGTGGTCCCGCTAGCGCTGCCAAACTCTTGACCTTGTTCACACTATTTTGTTTATGTATCTAACTGCTGTAGGATTATCCATCCATAGAAGTACTGCACATCTTATACTGTTTTTCAGGTCGAACATTCAAGACCTCTTGTATATACTTTAGTATATACTTATATGTGTATGTTCTTTGTGGGCTCTGGAGATCAGCCCCAGGACTTGTATGATTATGCTTAAGGGCTTTTTTCTGTTCAACTGCTTCTATTTAACTGTCTTGATAGAAAACTACCAGTAGAAGTCAGTAAAGTACCAGAATTGCTTTCTGCTTGTTTAACTTTTTCTATTTAACTCTCTTGATAGAAAACGACAAGTAGAGGTCAGTAAAATACCAGAATTGCCTTCTGCTGAGGGACTTGCTTTAAAAAAAAAAATTCTGGTAACTGACTCTATTTAACTTGCTTGATAGAGAACGACCAGCAGAGGTCAGTAAAATACCAGAATCACTTTAGCCTTCTCTAGATTCCAGTCCATAGAAATTGTCTTTCACGAGCACCTATAGACAATGATATTTTTTTCACATCTTGTATTTTCAGTGATGTGACCAATGATGGCCCTGATTTTATATTAAAAACAGAGATTTGGACTATTTATTTATTTATTTAGTATCTATTTATTTATGCGTTTCTATTTAGCGCAGACTTTACCCGAAGGCGTCAGAACGCTTCACACAAGGAACAGAACTGTTACATGAGGAGAACATTACACGTGAACAAATTACAAAAGCAGACGTTAAGTTACATGAGGTAAAAGTGACAATTGTGAGCAAACAAAATACATGAGGTAGCAAAGGTGCCATGAGGAAAAAGTGACAAGTGTGCAGGTTATAAGAGAAAACAAAGTACAAATAGAGGTATAATACTGCAAAATAAGCTAGACACTCAGGCACAAGAATAAACGTAACGTAGGCAATGGTGGCACTTGTGCAAGTATCAAAGGTAAACAAAATGTGAGAGGTAACATACTGTGTGTTACAAGGGAAAGTGGTGTGTGCAAGTTACAAAAAGGTACCAAACACAAGTACAAGGATAATACAGCAGTGAATGTTAAACACTCCAACCACAAGAACACACTGGGAAGGCACTTCCATAGTCAAGGAGAATAGAATTTTCAGATAATAGAGTGGGCGTGGATTACTTTTGGAGGTGTTTTTGGAGGAGGAGAACTTTGAGGTCCGTTTTGAAGGCCTGGGAGGAGGCGGTGGTCCGGAGCTGCGGCGGAAGGGAGTTCCAGATTCTCACCGCGTTGCCTGAAAAGGATTGTGTCATCGTTCTTTCCTTCCTGAAAGTGGGAGGTTCAAGCAGATTTTCCGCATTACGTGATGGTCTAGAGCCTCCAGAGAGTATCAGTTTATTCACCAGGTAGCGAGGAGAGGAGGAGTGCAAGGCTTTGTGGGTGATACAAGGGATGTATGACATTACAACGCATGCTTTTACCACGCATGCCTGTGCAACGCGGTATTTACAACGCATGTCTTTACAACGCATAGCGCTTTGGGGTGCTGGATAGTGAATAGTTTAATTTACTATTCCAACTCCAGTCCCCGTGGATAGTAGGGAAGGTGTTGGATAGTAAATTAAATCTATTCCCTATCCTAGAGCGCCCCCCCAGCGCAATGCGTTGTAATGGTTTGCGTTGTAAAAGTTGCGTCGTAAAGGCACTGAGTCGTAAAAGTTGCGTTGTAAAGGATGTTTCCCGATACAAGCGGTCTTGTAGATAGCTCTAGCCTCGATTGGAAGCCAGCGGAGGGTGGGTAACATTGGTGTGATGTGGTCGCTTCTTTTGGCCCCATAAATGAAACGAGCTGCTGAATGGAAAACAGATTTAAGGGGGGGACAAGTGGGATTTGGGGAGGCCAGTAAGAAGAGAATTGCAGTAGTCAAGTCTGGAGAGGACCAGCGATTGCACCAGGGTTATAAGGTCCTGCTCCGGGAAGAAGCGACGGATTCCCCAAAGAAGGCGCAGATGGTATCGAGCAGACTTTGCAATGGAATTGATGTGGGGGATTAGATTGAGTTTTTGTCGAGAATGACACCAAGGGATTTTGCGCTGTCGGCAATGATGGGTTTAGTGTTAAGTAGATTCAACTGATCCATCCATGATTGCACCGGGGGAGGAGAGATTGAAGAGGAGAAAAGGAGGAATTCGGTTTTGGAGGGATTCAGAATCAGTTGATGAGTAAACATCCAGTTATGAATGGCGTCGAGAGTAGAGCTTAGGATAGAGAGATCGTGAGTGGAGGCAACCTTGAGGTAGATTTGAGTGTTGTCAGCATAGAGATGATAGTGGATCCCGGATTTACTTAGGAGATTTCCTAGTGGTTCTAAATAGAGATTGAACAATGTGGATGCACCTTGACCTTCCGCCACAGGAGATGAAAGACTGTTCACTATTTTGATCATTTGGGATCTATCAGAGAGGAAGGAGGCAAACCATTTAAGCACAGTGCCCTCCATGCCCATTCTCTGTTTAAGAATGTTGAGGAGGGTGTTGTGATTGACAGTGTCAAAGGCTGCAGAAAGGTCAAGGAGAATTAGAAGACAGGACCCCCCGAGTCGAGGATCCTCAGCGCGTCATCAACCACTTGCAGTAGGGCTGTTTCAGTGCTGCAGTTTTGAATGAAGCCAGACTTGAAATTGTCAAGAAGATCATTGTACTTGATATGACGAGAGAGTTGTTTCGCTACACATCTTTCTATAATCTTAGCAAGAAAGGGTAAGTTAGTGCAGGAGCGCGCGGGAGCATCGCCGGGTGAAGCCCGGGCCAAGGGTGGGCCCGTTTGTGCCCGTTCGTGACCGGGCCTGACCGGAACCGGGCCACCCCTCTTGCATCTGTCATCTCTGTGACTTTAGTGTGGGGAGATGTCCTGTCGTGAATCAAAGAGCAAGTCGTCCTCAGCTGGAGGCATTATAGCTGGAGGTATGGAAACATTTTTGATCCGAGCCAATACCCTAATCGACACTGAAAAAAATGTCCTTGAAAAACGTTTATCTAAGGAACTAATGGCTAGAAAGAGATCCTCCCTTGGAACATTAGCCAATGCCAAAACCCCTGAGCGGCCCACTGACACTATTGACATTGATGCGACGGGCCAAGCTTTATCACTCAAGGAGGGCAATTCGGGGGCTCTCGATTTGGACATTCTAGCTAATGAAATAATCCCAGAAATCGACATAGCTCTTGTTAATAATATGTCTATCTCCTCGGAGCTAGAATCCAATTGTAATAATATCTCAAATGTGGTCAATGAAGGGGCCGCAACCAAACGTAAGAGATCCTACCACACTAAATCGGGTAGAAAGTCTAAATCAGCCAAGCACAAACACGATATCCCCTACCCTCCATTAGGCCTAACCCAACCATCGCCCAGTACGGAGCTAGCACTTGAAAATTTGGTAGCTCTTTTTAAATCAATTCTGTTCCCCCTAGAGTCCAAAATAGAACGGATAGAACTCCGACTTGCTAACATCGAGAAACGCACAGATGCCATTTTGGCTAAATCCACTAAACCCAATACCCAGTGTAACCCTCAAATCACCCCTACTATCCCAGGCCCAGCTTTAGCGAAAGACGCCCCTAACCCGCCATGTCCCCCAACAGGCCTTTCAGTTCCCATCCCCATTCAACAAGGTATTAAACCCCCCCCCCTTGCTACCTATAGGGCCAGCGCAATCCATGGCAAATACTAACGGGGATACAGCTGATGGCCAAATAGTTCCCTCAGCCCCTGACCAGATAGCCCTTAGACCGCGACGGCCTGATCTGCCGCCTGAGGCCAATCGCTTTACGGTAGTTCTGACTGGATCTCCCCCGCTGGAAGCCGGGGAAGCCAAGAGTTTCCAATCTCTCAAGAGTCAAGTTGTTAGATGGTTGAACTGGAATAGACCCCTTCCGGCTCACCTTCATAATGAAATCATCATGGTTAGAAGGGTACCCTGGCTTGGTAAAACTAGGAAATCTATAAATGGGGACTGTATAACGGTCAGCTTCAGAGATCCCAGAACTGTCTCACATATCTGCGCAGGCTTTAACAGATCCTTTGATTCCACTATCCAGACGTTACCAGTGTCCTTTTTCTTTCCCCCTAACCATCTGCACCATGACCGAGGTAGAGACGACTGGACCAGGGTTGAGCGGAGGGGCACTTATAGAAGATTTAATGCAAGACTGGTTATGATGCCCCCGGATACTCCATTCTGTGACTATAACCGGTTCAGCTGTCTAGATAGGTTAGATGGAGTCGACTGACTACCTATGTCTCATATTTCAAGCCCTCTCTTCCCTGATTCTGGTTTTAGTTTACGAGAGGCAATGGGTAATGGTATGCCAAAGGACTCAGTCTGTATAATCAACCCCACCGATAACCATTCTGTACTCGGGGATTTAGATCCAAATGCTACTCATCCCCCACCAACATTAATGGCTACTCCCGATGAAACTACTCCGTTCATTGGGCCTATTAGAGTCCCCAAGTATATTGATCACCCAACGTGTCTCTCCGGTTTTAAACTTGCTAGTTGGAATATCGCAGGATGGAACCGACAAATGTTGTCGCTGGGTTGGAGTGAATCCCTGTCCCAGTTCGACGTTTTATGCTTACAGGAGACCTGGGTAGCAACTGACATCTTTTATGATGGTTTTGTGTCCTATAATAACCCTGCCCAAAGGTCTAACATGGGCAGAGCTAAAGGCGGGCTAGTAATTCTACTTTCTGTGAACTTTCCTATACGTGTGAAATTGCATCTGCCTGTGGGTTTTCATTCACAAATTTTAATTTTGGAATATAAAAGGGGTCATGAAACATTGTTGATTAACCATTATAATAACATGTTTGACGTTAAAAATACCTCTGTTGTGGATGAGCTCGATACTGCAGTGAGGAAAATTTGTAAGGATACTCATAAGATTTACAATATCATTTGGGGCGGGGATTTTAACATCCGTACCTGTCCTCACTCCTTTACCAATGTATGCGGGTTTGACGGGGATAACGGGGAAAACCGGGCACACTTTACCCACTCGTCCTACGGCGACTCACTTAATTCCCTTATGCTTGGCCATGATTTATTGATTCATTACCCGGCTACAGATAATGAGGGTAATATCATCCCAACTTTTGTAGGTAGGAATACGTCGTCCGTTATTGACCACATATTGGTATCTGTACATATTGCCTCATTTTGTTCAGTCCCGAACGTTGTAGACTTTGGCAACAGTGACCATAACACCATCAGTATGTCGACCTCTATCTGGGGGCCTCCTCCCTGTGATCAGCGCATGATAATAGAAGACATAATCCACTGCAGGCAAAACGGCATTCGTATCAAATGGTGTGGAGACAATTCGGAAAAGCTGTTGCATAAAATTGTGGAAGCAGGGTCGGAAGTGATATTTAAATGTCTGGACTATGATGCTACCGCCCAGTGCATCAATGCTGATTTTGAGGAACTTGGTACTATAATAAAAAGGTCCCTTACCATCTCCAAGGACATATCAAAGAGGGCTACGGTAGGATGGTTTGACAGTGCTTGCACTAAATCTCTTCAAGAACTCAAGCACGCACTGTCAAAACATCCTAGAGACAGGGATGTTATTGCACACCTTAGGTCGACCTACAAAAAGCAACTTATCTGTAGAAAAAAAGAGTTAAGGGAACAAGCTTGGGATAACCTGACAAAAGCAGCAGCCTTGCATGATAGTAAACTTTTTTGGAGCACGGTCAATAGTCCCTTCCTCCTTAAGGAAGATTTCCCTACACTTACAGCCCAAGTTAGCGAGGAAAACTGGGTCCAACATTTTACTGGAATTTTTGACCCGGTTAGGGGGGCCTATGACATCTCTATTGCCATCCCTACTAATCCTAAGCTACCTTTGGGGATTACCATTCAAGAAGTTGAAACTGCCATTAGTAAGAGCAAAGGATGGAAGGCACCGGGACCGGATGGGGTCCCGGTTGACCTGTATAAAACTAACCAGGCACTATGGAGTCCACTCCTGACCCAGGTGTTTAATGCATCTGTTAGTGATAGTACACCATCTACATGGTGTGAATCCATTATCCTGCCGATCTACAAGAAGGGAGATAGAGGAGAGGCTAAGAACTACCGCCCTATCTCCCTTCTGGATTCCTCACTTAAAATCATGAGCAGGGTCTTACTAGCGCGATTGAAGGATTGGGCCGAGGATAACAAAATTCTTGCGGATTCTCAATATGGCTTCCGTAAAGGCCTTGGGACCATCGAGCAGTGCATCAACCTTGACCTCATTATAGGGAAATATACTAAAGCGAAACAGGGCTCTTTATTCCTTTGTTCCGCTGACCTCTCAAGCACATTTGACCTGGTGGACCATACACTGTTATGGTCCACTTAACTTGAAATGGGAGCCCCAACAGCAATAATTTACTTCCTGGCCAGACTATATACCAAGCTTTCAGCCCAGATTCGTTTTGGCCAGGCAGGGGAATGAACCAACAAGATCAGGGTCAAATCTGGCATAAGGCAGGGCTGTGTGCTGGCCCCGTTACTTTTCTCCCTTTTTATAAACTCTATGGAGTCCGAACTTAAAAGGGTTCAAGCTGATTCGCCGCGGATTGATGGCCATCCAGTTCCGGTATTGCTATATGCCGATGATACGGTCCTTCTTTCAAGAACCCCAAACGGCCTCCAAAATCTTATGAATTATTTTTACGATTTTATTCAGGGGAGAAAATTAAAAATTAATAACTCTAAGACATTCATTATGGCTTGTGGGAAAAAGATGAAACAACTTAAACCTTTCAAATTTAAAGAACACAGAATAGAGGTTGTGGATTAATTTTGCTATCTAGGCGTAACTTTTAATAGTAGTGGGTCATGGGCATCCGAGATTTTAAATGTGAAGGCTAGGATGGGCAAAAGCTCCTCGGGAGTATTTCGTTTTGCCTCAAAGTTGGGCAGTCGCCGCATCCCAGACATGTTAAATATCTATAAGCATAGATGCGCCTCCATTGCCCTCTATGGCTCAGATGTATGGGGACATTGTAACCATGGGGATCTGCTAGTGACAGAGAATCAGTTCCTCAAGAGACTCTTATGTCTCCCCTCTTCGGCATCCACCAAACTGATCCATAATGAGGTTGGGTTAGACTATCTGACAGATCTAACGGGCATGAGACCCATTATGGTTTGGAGGTCAATTTGGGCAAAGGACGTACTCGAATTCACCAGGCGAATTTTCCTAGACTGCCTCCGGTTGGATAACGTCTGCAAGATCCCCTGGTTAAAATACATTCTTATGTCCTATAAAGAAACTTTCAATCTGGACATTCTTGTTGACCCTTCAAGTTCCGCTAACATTCCCAAACAGGAGGTTAAAAAAGTTTATTTAGGAACCAAATCTAATTTGCATAGAGCCCAATGTAGCCATCTTACAACCCATGTTTTCTACCATTCTAACAAAGAGGTTGGCAGGGACATGCCTATGTATTTAAAAGCAATCACCAAACATTCCCACCAGTTTGTCCTCACCAGGCTGAGACTTGGTATTGTCCATAACTTGGTGGCATTCCCTCGGATGAAAATACATTGTTCAAGCCCTTGCCCGTGTGATGGTACCACCATACAAAGCACATTGCACTTTATGCTAATTTGCCCATTATACTTGCACATCCGACTATGCTACCTCAAACCTGTTTTTAAGAAATATCATGTGTCCACTGCTGCCCATGCCATGAATTTACTATTTGCATTGACACTTTGGATATCTGTTTTTTTACCACTACTTTTATTCTAAAAGCTGTGTCGCACAGGAAAAGCCTGGTTGTCTAATGTATGTTCTATCTGTAAAAATTCCCCTGTAGGGTCGAATACTTGTCTCTCATTGAGTTGTCCCACTTATTGAGACTTATGTTTTATTGTGTATTTTATCTTGTAACTTTTATTGCTGTATGCTTTTATGATTGTTGATCAATAATCGAATAAAGCTTTGAAATTTGAAAAAAAAAATTTGGGTAAGCTAGTGATGGGGCGGAAGTTGTTGAGGTCAGACGCATCAGCAGTTGGTTTTTTAAGAAGCGGGTTGATTTGCCCAGTTTTGAAGGAGACAGGAAGGGAGCCTTGATAGAGGGAGAGGTTGACCAGAGTGGTCCAGTAGGAGAGGGAAAGGATATAAAAGTCAAAGGCAATGGCACTAGGGATGGGGTCCAGATGATGGTTGGAGGGCTTTGTTTCGCGCTTGCACTTGAGAAGGGCATCTTCAGATATGGGGTCAAAGTTTTGCCAAATGGCTAAGGATTTGCACTCCTCTGGAGGGGTAGGATGAGCGACCTGATCCACAAGTGATATCACTTTTTCGTCGAAGAATATAGCGAAATCCGCTGCTCTCTTTGCAGAATCCTCCAACTTGGAGGATGGGGGAGAGCAGTCAGGAATCTTGATGAGATCAAATAGTTTTTTGGGTCTATTTTTGGCAGAGTCGAGGAGGGTTTTGAAGTGCGCCACTTTCCCAAGGAAGATGTGCTTGTGGTACTTGGATCTTGCGGAGCGAAGCGTGGACAAGTTATCGGTGGAGGGCACTTGCCTCCATTTTTTCTCCAGGAATCTTAGCTGCTTCCTCTCTTCATAGAGGGATATGTTGAACCAAGGTGCTGAGGGGGTGGGCCTTAACCTTTTGCTTTTGAGTGGAGCGACATTATTGATTTCATCTGCAAGAACTGTGAGGCATTGGGAGGTGAGTTCGTCAACATCTAGGTTCGGGTCTAGCCTTGGAAGTGATAACAAAGCTGATTGACAGAGGGGACCGACATCAATATTTTTAACATCACGGAACCAGGAGATAGCCCTCTTGAGTTGGCCAAGTGTTATAGAGTGTGATAGTTGAATAGAGAATGGGTTGAGGAGGTGGTCAGACCAGTCTACATGAATAGGGGTAGTGATGGAAAGCATGCCTGCTTTAGAAATAACAAGGTCCAAGATTGAGCCCTTAGAGTGTGTTGATTCAGTGCAGTGTTGGATGAGATCGTTTGCAGAGAGGAAGGTGGCCAGGGAGTTTGCGGAAGAGTCTTGCGGTGAGCCCCAGTGGAGATTGAAGTCACCCACGAAAGTCTGATTGTCACTTTGCGAGTATTGGTCACTGATGAAGTCAGTGAGTTCCTCCAAAAACGAAGGGCCACTGCGAGGCGGAGCGGTAAATGACATGGAATCTAAGGGGTGAACGGTGGTGCACTTGTAACTCAAGAGAAAGGCATTCAAAGGTGTGGAAGGAGCTGATAGGAGAGGCCTTAAGTTAAAGGGAGTTTCTAAAGATGACTGCAACACCTCCCCCCGTGCTGTCAGTTCTGTCATTCCTAAGTATAGAATAGCCTGTAGGTAATAGGAGATCAAACATAGAATGCAAGGTACCTTTGAACCAGGTCTCTGTGAGGAAGAGCATGTCAATATTGTGGTGGGTGATGGTATCTGAGATTTCAAGTTTGTGTTTTACTGCAGATCTGCAGTTGTGGAGCAGACAGCGCAGCTGTCAGGACTGTTTTGGTGGCGGGGGCACTTGGGCTCTGAAGGCTGATCGGGATGTTGTGCTTATGTGGAGGTGCTCGGGAGGGTTTAGGTGGATGCTTGGTTCTGACAGAGGAGATGGTTGGAATAGTGTAGATAGTAGGGTTACTAGGGTATGCAGGTTGAGGAAGGGCGGCGTTCAAAGGCTTGTGCGAGTTAACAAAGTTTGCAGACAACTGATTGAGCTTGGCTAAATTGAGGTGAGGGGGCGAGGTGCATCTTGTGGGAAGTTGGGAAGGAGTGGGGGTGCAAGGAAAGGTGGAAATCTTAGAGCTTAGAAGTGAAATTGCAGCTGTAAGCTTGGAGATGGAGGTGATAAGAGAACCTAGCTTATTTTCCAGTGAGAGTAATGCAGAGCACGGAAGGTTGGGTGGATCGATGGAAACAGGGGGGATGGAATTGGTGTTGGAAGGCAGGGAGAGGTGGGGGGACAGGAGGTGAGTTGGGGTGTAGGGTTCAAAAGTGGGGAAAGGTGGAGGTTGAGAGCGGGAGTTAATGAATCGGAGGTTAAGGGAGAGTTGCCTTTGTTGGTGTTGCAAGAAGGAGAGGAATTAGGGATAACTTTAGGGGGAGAAGGGTGCGGAACACAGCGGTAGGGAAGAAGGAGAGGGGAGGACTGTGTGGAGTCATGGGAATGAAGGATGTTTGGGAGGAAAAGAGGTGAAGTGGTTGTGGAGGGCATGTCAGGTAGGAGAGGTGGCTGTGAGGGAACGGGCATCTGGCAGAGTGGGGGGGTTTGAGAGAAAGGGAAGTTGGGATAAGGAAGTGGTACTGTTGGACCCAAGGGAGGGAAATGGACAGGGTTACCAGGGGGGGAAAGGGAGTGGCATAGCATTGCTGGAGGAGTGGGAGGGAGGAGAGAGATGCAGTGGGATTGTGGAGAAATCCGGGTGAATAACAAGGGGAGGGGGTGGTGGACAGGAGGTATGGAAGAAGGGATAAGGGGAGCGTAGGGAAAGTTCACTGGGGGAGAAGGTTGGAGGAGAGGTGGACTAAAAAGGGGGGTGACTGGAAGGAAAATGGGGGAGGAGAAGAGATTGGAGTACCGGGATGATGCAGAGGAGGAGAGAGGGAGTAAGTAATGGGTGGAGCTAGAAGGAGAGTTGGGGGAAAACCCGGTCGCAGAGGAGGGGAGTAGGGAGGGGAAGAGGTGGTCAAAGAGCGAGAGGCAGGTGTCATTGCCTTGGATCATGACAGTACCGTTGTTATAGAGTGAGATAGTGAGGTAACCGTTGAAACGCGCAGAGGGGGAAATTTTTAGCTGTTTCCCATGAGGGATAGAGGAGGAGGAGGTGACGTTAAGGGAATTGTATAAGCTGGTGGACCAAGAGGGGGTGTAGTGAGTGAAGAAAATGAAATCATTTTTGAGCCTCCCAAAACGACTATTGTGAAATTGATCAACAAAAAGGGAATCCGGGAAACATTCAACAGTGTTATGCTTCAATCGTTTTGTTGCAGCTTTAGTCAGGCTGGGAGGATAAATGATTTTGTAGCAATTAGTTCCAATCTTAACTCGAGTGGTGGCCATGATGGGAAAATGTGGCGGAGGAGGGTGTGGGGGATAAGAGGAAAGTGTTACTGGGAAAGCAGTGGAGAAGAGAAATAAAAGGGCATAAAGGGGGCACATAATCCAGACGTTAAGGTCAGGATATCAGAGCTAATGTGCCGTCTGTGACTAGCAAAGCCTAAGTATGCACAACAGCCTTATCATCTTAAGACCACCTGTAGAGGTGCTCAGAACAGGGTGCGGAAAACATACTACATGAAAAGCAATTTCTAGCACCAACATATATGTACAGGCCTAGCGCCCTACAAACCTTGCAGACTCCCTGGCCAACTGGCCATCTCAGAGGGGGACTCAAATGCCCTGAAACCATAGTGTCAATGTTGCTGACCCTGCAGCAGGACTCCAACTTAATCAGACCAGTCCCCACGGAAAAGTAACTTAAAAGGTACCGTTGGCACTAATAGCCACGCAGCTGAAAAAGGTCTAAACAATGCAGCTGGAAACAGATCTACTTGCTGCACATCTGTTAACGGCCTAAATGAAGCAGCTGGCACTACTTGCTACGGAGCTGTTAAAGGCCTAAACAGTGCAGCTGGCACTACTTGCTGTGCAGCTGTAAAAGGCCTAAATGGTGCAGCTGGCACTGCTTGTAGCGCATCTGTAAAAGGCCTAAACGGTGTAGCTGGCACTACTTGCTGCGCAATATTTCTCTCCATGTGTTCCCATACCTGGCGCGTCACACAGTTTGGTACTTACTTTCCCTCCATGTTAAAGAACAGTAGATGTTTTAGCACCCAGGCTAATGTGCTGCATACCTAAATACATATATGGGCCCAAAGGCGAGACTGATTGCATTGCAAATGCTTGTTTTTTAGGCTTGGAATTGCAATGGAGGTATTAGAAACTCCAAATATTTTATGTGTGAGGTTTGGCCAAGATGGTGGCATGAGCGGACTTGTTTCGAGTGTGCCACACCACACCAGGCCTAATAGCATCGACCTGGCACCCAATCCACCCAGATACTGAAGGACCACCCCCCTGTGCGGTGGTACTCAAGCGCTGGTGCAGGAGACCGCAGAAGTTCAAGAGGCTTCTCAGAGAAGTGCTTGGTACCAGGGACTCTCAAGAGACGGATCTGCAGCCTGTCCCACGAAGTGGTGGATAGGGGACCTGCAGCTGCGCCGCGCCCGCCCGGGGGAGAGGGGTTATCGCCTGCAGTCGGCCCGCTTTGTCGGACACCCAGACTGAAAACGGATCCCCTGTAAACCGCGGGTGGGAGCTACTTGGACTTAGCGGACGGGGCCCTGTGGCGGTAGCGGCACCCTCTTGAGGAATAGAAGTCGCACCCCAGAGGCATTGCACGTAGAGTCTAGGAGCAAGCGGGGCCTCGTTGGATCCCAGGAACACGAGTGGCGGGCCGTGGGTGGCCTGTTCGTGGGCGGCATGGTGCAGCCAGCAGCAACCACACAGAAGACCTTGGAGGACCGAAGTGCTGTCCCACAAAAGAAGCTCACCTCCCCAATGGAAGAGCAGCCAGCGTATAAGCAGTGCTGCAGGGACTGATGAAACCTGCAACCAAGGCCTCTGGATGAGCGCTGCAGGAGGCCCCCACGTAGAGGAGAGCAGGGGTTGTTCCTGAAAAAGGCAGTAATAGTGTGTTGCCTTCCCTCGAGTTGAGTGATCGTCATCAGAGATAGCTGGGCACAGGGGCGGCATCCGGTCCATATCACCGTTCTGAGGAGTAGGAGCACGGGCCCAGTGGCTGCTTTAGCCCCCGCTTGAGGGGCAGGATTGGCACCCCCATGGCACTGCTCCACCAGGAGAAGAGGTGTGGAGTGTGAGGGAAAGAGCCAGCTGAAAGCTGGGCAGGGACAGTAGACCTAGGGGGTAGTCTGCTTGCAGGCCGCAGAGCAAAGGCCTGTAGGACCTGCATTGGAGGGATGTGGGAGTTTGGAGTGGTAGAGCCGGGCAAGCCACTGCCCTGCCTAACTGAAGCAGGACAAAAGCGATTTATATTGGTCTGGCTCCATGCAGTAGATGCTCAGTGCCTGTTCAGGGGTGCACCCCACAATGCCTTCCCCCTAACTTTGGAAGGGGAGTGCCTGGGCTTCTGGCCTGCTAATGGAGTAAATTAAATGGATGGGGGTGAGATCTGTGTAGTCCCTCAGAGATTTGCTCTGCGATAGTGCACTGACTCATCATGCTGAGCCCAGAGGAGGTGAATAAGTGTGGACCACTGTAACTGGCTCTCCCACTTTAGGAGGTCGCCTCACCACAACTAAGGATTCATAGCATGGATGGGGGACTGTGACTTGGAAACTTCATTAGGGTTGATGCTCTGTGTCGTCAGGAGACACTGCGGGTCCTCTCCAGCCCACACCGAGCTTTTCAGATCTCCTTTGGGTCCGGGGCCCTCCTCTCATAGCATCCCCATCCT
Source organism: Lissotriton helveticus (assembly GCF_964261635.1). NCBI lineage: Eukaryota > Metazoa > Chordata > Amphibia > Caudata > Salamandridae > Lissotriton > Lissotriton helveticus. The sequence continues at coordinate 1,561,044,313 of NC_136061.1, read as the reverse complement.
CCTCCATCTGTATTGGGCACCTAACTTCCCATCCCCCGAAGCACATCAACCTAATGCTCTGCGATTCCTGATCAGAACAGAGCCCAGACACAGCCAACGTGCCTGCCGCTTTCCTGCAGCCTTTGGGGTGATAGAAGAGCAACAATGGCATCAGCCAAAGCACAGAAAGACCGCTTAGTTTGCTATCTGTTCTTGAAGAGCACTGGGAAACCTCAAGGGGACAAAGCGCCACTGGGAGGGCTGAAACCCCATGGCAGAGGAGAGGGAGCTGAGAGTGCAGTGACCAGTGAATTTCTGGAGGCTTTGTTCGCTTCCTTGCTAGAAGATCTCAAGGTTGTGAAAATGAACCTGCAAATAGAGGTCAGATAGGCGCATCGAGATTTTGACTCTGTCGCAGAGCAAGTGGTGGCACGAGGAAGAATCAACAGCCAGAGACGAATAAATTAAAGCCCTCCAAAAGGAAGTTATCCGACTTCAAGATCAACAGATCTATTTACAGGCCCATGCAGAAGACCTTGAAAACAGTTCCAGACTGAATAATATTTGTATACATGGGGTCCCTATGAGCGCAGAGGGCTCAGACATGGAGGGTTACATCCAGGCCCTGATTAGCAATGTCCTAGGCACCTCAGCTGAGAACACTGTGAAAATTGACTGGTGCCACTGGGTGGGTCCTTCCCACCGGCCCACTCGTCCTCCAGCAAATATCTTGGTCTGTGTACACAACTTCAAAGTAAGAGAAGCTATACTCAAAGCGGCAGGAGGAGCTCAGAAGCTGCAATTCAGGGACCATTCACTGCAACTCCTCAGGACCTTGCAGCCAGCACCCTACAAAAGAGAAAGGGCTTTCAGCCTGTTACTAATCACCTGCGAGCAGCAGACATCGTGTATTCCTGGGGCTATCCATGTCACCCCACATTCCGCCACCAGGGCAAAATCCATCAAATACATTCCCTGACTGAAGCTTGTAAGATACTTGACTTAGAACTTAGTGATCAGGCCCCCCGACGACCCGTGGCGGAAGGCAAGGCCATAGACAGAAATTGCTGGAGACCATAACATGGATCCAGACTTGAGCACTTCTGACCTGACCCGAATACAATTGTCAAAGAACAGTCAGTGGTGCTGCGTTCCTTCTCCATCATGGGGTAGAAGATGCTGATCCTCCTACTTGAGGTATTTCTTGAGCTATTTGGTGGATTGGTCTTTTTGGTTTGGTGGGGGTGGGGGGCACAGAGTCCAATTGCAGCTTCATGACTTCTTCCACCTTAGTTGTCCCCTTTTGTCCTGGCCTTCCTACTGGGATGGACGATGCCTATTTCACCTATGTGAATATTTTCATTTGTCTTGCTGTATTGCTGGGGTTTAATATGTTTTGTTGGGGTTCCCCTTCTGACAATCTATTTTTGTTAGGCTCTCCACACACACGACCTGATCATAGAATCTTCTCCCTGCTATATACCACTGGCCCTACACAGATGACCAGGGTGGCACTTGCTTGGTTTTCCAAGGCTTGTTTCTTTCATTTTGACCCTGGAGACTAAGATAATTAGCCTCAACGTCAAAGACTATTAAGCGGTTGGCCGTGCTTTCTCTGCTGTAGTACACACAGGGAGACATATGGCTGATTCAGGAGAAGCACTTACTCCCCAAAGATACTCCCAGATTGCACACTAAGAGGTTCCCACAGCAATTCTGGTCCTCTGGGAAGGGAAGAAAGGGGGGGTGGATATTCTCCTATCCAAATGTTTCACCGGTACAGTCTTGGGTCCTTTACGGACATTAAGGGTTGCTGCTGGCCCTTCTGGTGCAACTGGGCACACTTCATCTCACGGTGGCTTCGATATACGCCCCAAACAAGCAACAAGAATCTTTTCTAACAGAGGCCTTGGCCAAAGCACTTCATACCCCAGATGCAGCAGTGGTGGTGGACGGGGACCTAAACATATTGACGGATGCTGAGCGGGCCATTAAGGCCATAGATCTGGTAACACCGAGGCTCTCTCAACGGGGCGGGAATGGCTGGAGGAGTGAGGGATGCGTGATGTGTGTCTCTCCCTCCACCCTGATTAGCGGGACTACATGTTTTATTCCACGCCCCATAAAATATATGCACGGTAAGATCATTTCCTGGCCTCCCCGGCAGCATAGGAATGAGTGCTTGTTATCACCATTGAAGCCCACATGTTTTCGGACCACGCATAGGTAATGCTAACCTTACACACCTCTCCCACCCACACACAGGCACCACACTGATACAATGTTTCTGTCACCTACAACGCTTGCAGCACTTAAAAGCACTATACAAGACTATTTGGCTCTTAATGACACTGACTCTACTGCCCTGTTCTTGACTTGGGATGCCCTAAAATTGGTGGCCCATGGGGCGCTTATTGCAAAAGCAGCACATGAAAATAAGCTGAGGAAAGCTAAGAGTAAGAAGGTGGAGACTTCGGTACTTGAACTGGAATCTATTCACAAATGCAGTGGGGCTCCCCAGATCTGGAGACAACTCGAGAGAGAGCATATGCACCTTAAACGCTTTAATCTGGATAGAGCCAAGCATGCAATGTTACGCCTAAAACATAAATATTACGTAGGTACCAACAAAGGTGGTCGTATGCTCGCTCATCGCTTCCGCAGTAAGAAATTTGCACATGCGGTTAAATCAGTCTGGACAACCTCTGAGGCGGAAGTGACAGAATTAATAGCATTGCGGACGCATTCCAGGCCTATTATGCCGAATTGTACTCCCGCGAATCTCCGAACCCCTCAGACCAGCAGGCATACTTAGAGGCGGCTGTGATTACCCCACTTCCCCAAGTGGAAGCTGGAGCAGTAGACAGGCCCATTTGTGTTGAATAGGTGATTTCAGCGATTGCTCGTCTGAAGCCCCGGAAGTCACCGGTGCCAGACTGATTCAGTACATCATTCTATACAGCTTTCTGTTCGGTACTCTCCCCCATGCTCACTCGTCTGTTTAATTCCTTTGCCAAATCGTGCACCCTTACAGAGTCGATGCTTTAAGCTTCAATTCCAGTCCTCCCTAAGCCCGGGAAAGACCCAACGCAGTGTAGCTCATACCGTCTAATTTCGCTCCTGAACATTGGTGCGAAATTGTTTGCTAGCATCCTAGCCCATTGTCTCAATTCTTTGATGCCTGGCCTCATAGACAGGACCAAGCTGGGTTTATCCCTGGTTGCCAGTAAGGGGCCAACACTAAATACATCTGCCATTTGATAGACAAGGTACAGCGTTTTCAGGAAGAAACCTTGTTTCTGATGGTGAATGCTGAAAAAGCATTTGATAGAGTGCATTGGATTTATCTTTTCATGACGCTCAGGCACTTCCGTATGGGCACCCCCTTTAGGAATTGGATTTCGAGCATCTATAGCACGCAGTGCTGGTGAATGGCATAAGGTCTAGCGGCTTTCCTATAGACCAGGGTGTGAGGCAAGGATGCCCTCTCTAGCCACTTCTCTTTGCTCTCTATATGGATCCCTTGGTGCAGAGATAAAGAGACAACTGTAGTGCTAGGGGCATCCCTTTTGGAGCAGACCGACACCTAATCAGCCTCTACGCTGATGATGTCATCTTCTTAATCACCCAGCCTTTGACGTCTCTCCCGGCTATTGTCGATGACCTCAAGGTGTTCGGAGAGTTCTCAGGCTTTTGTGTAAGTATGCAAAAGTCACAAATCTTGAATCTCCACGTTGAACCACACACAGAATGCGCCCTGCTATCTCCATTTGACTTCTACTGGGTCACAGAGGATCTCCCGTATTTGGGCCTAATCCTAAGCAAAATTCTTCTGAAAACCACAGAGGTCAATTACTCAGAGCTTCTCACCCTATATCGTAAAGATTTGACACAGTGGCAACAGCCCCCGCTCTCGCAGCTTGGTAGAATTCCCGCAATAAAAATGAATATCCTTCCCAGGGCCCTGTATGTCTTCCAGACCCTTCCTCCAGCCCCTCCTGCTGGCATGATTATTACTCTTCAGAGGGAGATTGAGCATTTTATCTGGGAGAAAGCAAAACCTAGGCTCCAGAAACAGCTTCTACAGTGTTTAAAGCAAGATGGGGGGCTTTCAGAACCCAACATAGCTTGCTACTACCAGGCCGTGCAGCTGAGCTACTTGGTGGAGTGGAATCGCCCTCTAACGGAGAAGCATTGGGTTTTCATGGACCAGACAGTGCCGGTATCACATATGTGGAATAAGGTGTGGTTCCCTCGACCACACAGAGCTTGGGGGCTCTGCCACGGCTGATGCAGGTAAGAGCAAAGGGCCAGCCGGGAGGGATTTCGAAAGACGATCACAAGGGAAAATTACATCAATAATTAATTTCCCCTCATGTTCTTCACTCGAAATCCCCCCTTAAATGCCCTTTGTGAAAGTCGTAAAGTTAGGATTTTGTCTCAGATTGCTTTTGTGAATCGGGCCCGATATATTTTACTAGTATCTGCTGCTAAATACCCACACTGTTGTAAACACCTCACCTATCTCAAAATAAATGCACAAGGCACACTAAACCCATTTAAATTCTAAATGAACACATATTCAATATGGACTTAACTCACAAGCAACAAGAAAAGAGGAAGTTTGGTATAGCCACTCCTATTTATAGTGTTAAGTGTCCTTTTTTGTGTGATTGTGGTGTCCTGCCTAGAGAATCATTATTGGAGGAATTGTAGTGTTCTTTGAATGTGCCATGAAGAAACAGCAGGAAAGGAGACTGCATAATAGAGTTCTGTCTTGTAATTTAATTGCCAGAATCCTTAATTGCAGAGATTCTGATGGCATTCTGCAGTGGGTAAGGCATGTCTCATAGGATTTATACTCATGACTATGCTGATAAGAAATGGGCTTCAATTGTATGCCGCTCTTCCCAATGTTAATATTGAAAAATACGATGTTGATGTACACCATGATAGCTGTACGTATAATAACGAACTTGCATCTCTGCTGATGAATTTACCCAATATGACCTCCCGCTCATACCCGAATCACAAATGGATGATCAGGCAGGCCCTACAACCTAGCCCTGAAGCAACTGACTGACAGATCATAGATGGGAGGACAAGTAACCCTTAGACAAAAGTGTGAACATTAAAACCCAGATCAATCCCACAGATAGGCAGCAACACCACAATGGTCTCAGGAGATTGGTCCCAATAAAACACATTTGGCCGGTGGGATGTGCATTCCCAAAACACAATAAAGTCAGATGCCACACTAAGGTAGGAAAACACAGCAAATCAGAACACAGCATGCACACCACATGCAGTGATCAGGTGCTCTCCATGTGGGACATCTGGACACCTATCCACTGGCCCTGCTTTGTTTCCAAGCAAGATCGAGGTCCATCTGCGCTTCTTATCAAAAGACCAGATTTATTACCCCGTGACTTGGCTCAGATTTCTATCCCCGAATCAATTGTACAACTGTTTTATGACACCTCAAGTAATGTATAAAATGACAGCCAAAACCCATGTGCCTTGAGACAGTCTTCAGACTCAGACTCTGTTGCCTGCTCTCCTAGCCGCTACATTTAATGAAACCTATTTCTACTGTTTTGCCAAACACTTTTTGTCTTTCATTTTTTTTTCAAGTTATATTCATATTTGAGCAACGTTTTGATGAACCAGATAGGAGAGTTTGATTATTCGAACACAATTGCAGCCAAATGAAAAGGACTCCTCCGGTACATATTCACATCTGTGCAACAAGAAGGGTGAGCAGACGCCACAATTGATTGGAAGTTCTTCTGAAACTATGGGTTGGAGGTCCACCCTGAAGCGGCAGTCAGTGGGTAAGAGATTACATCTGATCCTTAGTCCCAGCATTTTGCGTATGGCAAACTAGGAAAGGTGACGATTGTTTGTCTCTGGGTGTGATACAGGGGACGCTTGGACTGGTGGGTGAGACACAGAGGGTACGCTTGATCCCTGGATGTGATACGGAGGTGGGGACTCACCTCTTGGACAAATGGGCATGGCACAGAAGGTGTGCATAGGCTCTGGGTGTGATATAGGATCTCAATTTTATTTTTTAGTCTGAAGGAGTTTTCTTAATGTTATTGGTTTCTTAGCACTGGTAGTATTTGAAAGAAGTGAGAGGTGCTATTCACTTGGACCACTGGGCGTGACACAGCCAGTACACATGACCCCTGGGTGTGAAATAGGGTGTAATTCAGACGTTGAGGGAAAATTTGGACCTTAGAGAGTAATGTGTGGCTTGTGCATAGCTAAGGAGGGCCTGTAGTTGTCGAGTTGCTCATGTTCTCCATGTAAATTGTTGCTACCTTTGTCCCTGAGCCAATATTGACAGACTAACAGGCTCACTTAGTTCTGTGTACCACGCAGAGCCTCCCCTCATCATTGAGTGGCATGTGCTATGAGTGCGCTAAGGTTTTTGACAAATTTATAATTTTTTCTTCTCTGTTGCTTTTGTGTTTTTGCTTCAGTTTCATTTGTGATTTTCAATTGATGCTGTTGCTGATGTTTTTGTGCTGGTAAATTATTGCAACTGTGTTTTAAGTTAAATGTTATGTCCAGTTAGTTATTCTATATGTGTATGAACAAGTTGTCATTTGTTTACATTTTTCTTTTCCGCTGCTAAAAGGACAATTCCTAATGTTTTTGAGTTAATCAATGCACTTTCTTACAGGTTGTTATTTTCCATATGTTCTGTTTTATGTACTAAGTTTGTTTTGATGCATCCGTGCCCTAAGCTGAGCTCAAAGTAAAAGTAGTTATTGCCGGCATAATCCCTTGTACATATTTTCCCCACAATCAGAATAGTATTTAAGCTGTTTAAAAGACTTGTTATGTTAGAAGTGTACTAACCCTTACAAAGTTTCTGTTGGACTTGGCCCTTTTTGGCAGGTTCATCTCTAAACTTTTTGCCTTTTTTCTCTGACATGGTGTTGGTGGTTTTAGGCCTCTGGGCACGTTAGCACTGTGGTTCAGTGTAAAGTGTGTGCTCTCTTGTGTTACCTTGATGAGATTGGCCTTCCCTCCCATAGGAATCCATTGGGGATTCCCTGATCACTGTGTGTCAGTGGTAATTCATGGTATGGGAGGAGCAGAGTGGTCAAGTTTAGTATGTATGAAATTGTAAGAATAAATGCTGTGCAATGGTGTGCGCAGATTTATGATGATTGGTTGAGAAATGCACTTTTAGAAGTTGGCATTTCCGTGTGCCATGTGTCTGCCTGCCTGATGTGAATTGCATGTCTGGCTTGTGAGTGACAGGGGCTGGGAGGTGTGTGTGGCTCCAGGAGGGGCAGGGTGACTTAGCACTAGGCTGAATGGGACACCTGTGCTGGAAGTAGTGGGAGGAGTAGTCCCCTGACTCTGAATAGGACTGTGTCCAGCCTGTAAAATGCTGGCTTCACATCCTGTGGTGTGTCTGATCACCTAGCCCCACCTGACAAAGGGGAAGAGGAGCTTGGAAAACAAAGTGCTCCAAATCCCCCCTGAACCAGTTGCATCTGGTTCCCCAAGCCCTTCACTGCAGACAAAGGAGGGAAGTGATATAAGTATAGGGTCTGTGACCCCATGTGCTGTTCCTGACCTTGCTGGGGACTGCTGCTGCTGGGGCCCAGGACGAACCACCATGAGGTCTGCCTCCCTGGGCCCAGCATTGCCTCCTTAATTTTCAGGACTCTGCTGCATCTTTTCTTTTCCTTTACCATGGACTTCAGGGCTTCTAGCGCCTCGTGAGCACTGAGCTTCATTTCTTTGTTTGCCCCTAAAAGGAGGCGAGCCTGGGCTGTGCAGCGCTGAGCTGCCGTCTATGGAGAGGGAATGCCCAGCGTAGGGATTCCCCCATGAGGCTGAGAATCGCGGAAGCCCACCCCGCTTATTTTGCTATTTTTGATTACGGGAGCCTACCCCGCTTTATGCTGATTGCGGGCAGGTGCCCACCACGCCACTGTCTGTGTTGAAGACGAGAGCCTACCCAGTCTTGGCCGAGAGAAATTACCACCACGGCCCGAGCCGCAAACAGGAAGACAGGCACGTCTGTCTGACTGTGGGCGTGGCCTCGTTGGTGTCACTTCCGCCTTCTCCTGTCATGGGAAAGGCGTCCCGGAAGACAGGAGATGCATAGCGAGGCTCCTGAGAGTGGAGGGAAGCCCTGCGTAGGCTGAGAGAAGTCCCGGTCCCAGGAAGGGGGACTGGGCGAAGAGGTGAGCCGCTGTGAGGAGGCTCGGCGGGACGGGAAAGAAGGCTGCCAGTGGAGGCATGGCTCCCGTGTTGTGAGCCCAGTGTGCCTTCTGAAAACATCCGGAGCCTCGCAGGCTCCACGCCCAAGTCCCGGTCCCAGGAGAGGGACCGGCAAAGAGCTGAGGTCCAGAGCGGACGGAAACAGAGTCCCGGCCTGACCCGGTGAGTGGAAGAGCCGCCTGAGTGTTGTGGTGCCCTTCAAGGCACGTGGTCGGTGCTTTGGTGATTTGAGCGGACCTGCCAGAGAGCGGGCCGCTCCAACGTGGCCACATTGTGTTGCGAAGTCCCAGTGGGGGCTTGGTGGCCATTTCGTTTACAGAGCCCCAGAACAGGGCTTCTCAGGCACTATGAGTGCCAGCGTGAAGTATATTTAAAAGCCCCTTTGGGGCCCAGAGGGCACTGTGGTGCTGTGCCTCTTTGTGGACATGATCACAGCTGCCCCGCCTGACAGTGAGCAGCTGCAACAAGATGGGCATATGTTCTAGAAGTACCTGAGTGGGACAAGAGAGGGCACAGTGGTGCCAGGGCCTTTGTTTGATTTCCAGCTGTACAGCACTTAGTGACAGCTGCATTGCTTAGGTCTGCGCAATTGCATTGGCAGCCACGCTGACATTTTGGACATAGGGCATTTGAGCCCTCTGAGAAGGCCAGTTGGCCAGGGGGACTGAGAGGTTAATAGGGCGCCAGGCACTACTGTGAGTTATGAGGTGCGCAGGAAATGTGATTCAGGTACCTTAATGTATGCACTGTGATCGATGCCTCTAGTATTTATGTTTAGGAGGATCCCCACTAGTCTGAGATTTCTACTTACGAGGTTATTGCATAATGTGTTTATGCTTGTGAGGTTATTTTCTCATGCATTTAGACTTATGAGGTTATTGCATAATGTGTTTATGCTTGTGAGGTTATGGTCTAATGCGTTTAGACTTATGAGGTTATTGCATAATGTGTTTATGCTCATGAGGTTGTCGCAGAATGTATTACAAGCCTAATGTGATGCTGCTTTCATAATATGATTTATGTTGCAGAAGATAATGCCGAATACAGTATTGTGCCAGTAGTTACTGGTTGTGTCCTATATTTATTATTATTTCTACATTTACTATTTGTGCTTGTGATTGTTCTGACAGTTGCCCACTTGGCCCTGTCAGGTGTATATAATCCCCTGTAACTATTGCCTAGTGCTAGCTGGCACAAGGTATATTGTGTGATTATTATTCTAATGTGTTTATGATAATACAAAGGCTATTTTTATATATAACCTTGTGTGGACTTCCTTTTGTGGTGTGCCTAGTGTGTTCCTGCTGAGTGTGTGTGTTGCGCAAACGCTTTACACGTTGCCTCCGGGATAAGCCTGACTGCTCGTGCCAAGCTACCAAGGGGGTGAGCAGGGGTTATATTCTGCACCTCCCCCACTATACAGAGGCACAGAGATGCTCTCTCAAATGCCTGATATCCATGCCATTACTGCACTGGGTTACACTGAGCCACCAGTCGAGGGCCCCCCCGGACAGTAAACCACTAGATCTAGGGCAGAGAGGTTGCCAGATCTGCAAACTCAGTCATCTCAGTTCAGAGCCAGGATTCCCCTAAGTTCAACTCCACCCATTGCATGCAACTCACCAGGCCCCAGCGGCGCGGGGAGCCTGCACTCCAACCCATCCGGTAGAGCACTCCCAGGTAGCTGGGAGGCTCATAGCCATACTGGATAGTGATACTACCAGTGGGGGAAGGAAAGATGCCCCAGCCCTCAGGTCAAACATTGACGGGGGTGCAACAGGGTATACTCCCACAGGGTAAGCCCAGGCAGCAGAAGAAACAAAAGGAAGTGAACTGGAGGATAAGTTTCTACCAACGAAAACCGCGTGCGGCACCGAGTGAAGGAGGCAGCATAGGGGGGAGTTAGAGGAGAGGCAGGGTTGTGAATGGAGAGAGAAAGAGCTCTCACCTAGGAGATGCAAACGGCAAACAGAACAATGCACTCTCCTCAGGTGGAGCTAGGCACTGGCCCTGTGCTTTATAAATCCTGATTCATTGATTGAACTTCCCTTACAGACAGGAACGCATGGGAAGATGGGAGCGCTGCATTGGAGAAAAGCCACTGGAATTCCAGTGCAGGGCCAACCACCTCGATGATACAAGGGGAAATGAGTCTAGAAGGGGAGGGTTGAATGCCAGCATAGAAACCCCATGCCAGGAATTCTGGGACACTTAGAAAGATAGGTACACGGGGCTGGAAAGGAAGGAGCAACCCCTAAATGAATGGAAACTTACACTGTATTCTTTGTGTTTCAGACGCAATGTAACAATCCCACTTGGCACTAATAAAAATTGCAGAGAAATACTGCATGTACCTGATCTGCAATGCTGATAGATACTTACTAGGGATGTATGACATTACAACGCACGCTTTTACATTGCATGCTTTTACATCACAGTTTTTACAACGCATGCTGTTACAACGCATATCGCTTTGGGGTGCTGGATAGTGAATAGTTTAATTTACTATTCCAACTCCAGTCCCCATGGACACTAGGGAAGGTGTTGGATAGTACATTAAATCTATTCCCTATCCTAGAGCGCCCCCCAGCGCAATGCGTTGTAATGGTTTGCATTGTAAAAGTTGCGATGTAAAAGCACTGCGTGGTAAAAGTTGCGTTGTAAAGGATGTTTCCCACTTACTAGCAGTGTGGCGAGTTTGCCTACACCCAGCTCATCCCCGGATGGTGGAATCTTTGCACCCTCGTAACTATACACATCAGGTACATCCCTGGAGAAGTTCTGTCTGAGTTGTTCCAACATCTGCTACAGAAGAAAAAACTCTATTGCATCAGGCTCCAGAAAATGTAACTGCTGATTACTTTGGCTGGGCTCATTACAAGGACATTGCAGAAGAATTCAGATGTTTTCTGACACTCAACTAAATGCAGAAGGTTCCATACCCTTCTTTACCTTCCAAACAAAAGCAAACCCCCACTGGTTACACAAAAACAGGTGGGAAATGCTGAAGATGATCGACAATACTAAGCTCAGCCTAAATGCTATCAAAGAAGAACTCAGAGCCATCTGCCTTATGGTGATGGAACATCGGGATGTGTTGGACTAGATGACAGCGATGAGTGTGAGATGTGTGCCGAGATCAGTGCGTCTTGCTGTACCTTTATCCCCAAAAACTGTATGGCTAACGGGACACTAACTCTTGCCATCCAAGCACTGCATCGTCTGCAAGATGACATGAAGAAGGAGGGAGGTGCCCTGTGCAGGGCTGTTTTTTCAATTTGTTCTCCTGGTTCCCCTGATGGATGACCAGCATGTGCCTGTCATTGAACCTGATTCTCATTGTTGAACAGTTTTGATTTGTTTCCTACAAATGTGGGATTTCCTGCTGTAAAAACACAGTCCAGAAGTAAGGTAGAAAGCAAGTAACTAGGGAATTAGTAATAGACACAACAGATACACACCAAAACTCAAACAATGCGACTGTCATGAAGTATGGGGTAAATGATGAAGTTGAAATTCAACTAGAGGGGGCAATGTTAAAATTGAAAATACAATGTCGATGTACACCATGATATCTGTACGTATAATAACCAACGTGTATCTCTGTTATTGAATTCACCAGATATGACCTCCCTTCAACCCCTAGTCAGAAATATTTGGTCAGGCAGGCCCACTACCTAGGCCTGAAGCAACTGATTGACAGATCAAAGGTGGAGGGGGGACACATAACCCTTAGACAAAAATGAAGACAGAAGAACCCTGATTGAGCCCACAGATAGGCAGGAACACCCACCATAATGATCTCAGAAGATTGGCCCCAATAAAACATGTTTTGCCAGACATCTGGATACATATCCACTGGCCCTGCATTGTGTCCAAGCAAGATCGAAGCCCACCTGCACTTCTTATCAAAAGACCAGATTTATGACCCTGTGACTAGGCTCAGATTTCTCTTCCCAAAGAAGAATGTACAACTGTTTTATGACACCTCATTTAATGTATGAAATGACGGCCAAACCCCATGTGCTTTGAGACATTCTTCAGACCCTGTTTCTGTTCAGGTTCTCCCACGGCTGTTGTGTTTAATAAACCAATTGTTCCTGTTTTGCCAAACACCTCTTGCGTTTAAGAGGGAAAAACTGTTTTTAAGGACACTAAAGCTGCATGCAAAAGGATAACAGAGAGAGAATGCACTTGAGAAGAGCAAGCACTGCCACAATCTGAAGAGCTATGGTGCGGACTTAGGGGCAGAAAGTACCAAAGGAAACTCAGTAAGCAATGAGGGGCTAGAGCACCAAGAGAGTTAAAGTGTAATGAACACATTGACACTTAGTTAAAAATGTCCAAAGGCTTTATTTTTGAAACAGCAGTAACCAGGCATGTACAGCTGGGAAAAGGCCCAGAAGAACCCACCAACTGTCCAGCACTTTTAACAATAAAGTCCATTCCAATACGGAATATTTGACAAACCAATTACTTTAGACAATATATATAGTTTCAATACCCAATGGCTACACAGCTTATATAACCAAACCATATGCTACACAGATAGCACATATCTCTCCCTTCACACACAACCAATAAATAAACACAAAGAAAAACTTCACCAAACTCAAGACACTACCCATTCCCCAACACCGCATGTACAAACTTAGACACTACATACACAAACAAGCAGCTACAAGCAGGCCAAAGCATATAGACACATCAAAACATTCAGTCAATTAGCCTGCTGTATACTCTTCTCACCCTAGAACTTCTATGTAACAGGACAGCTAGACCAGCCCTCAACTAATCCACTCTATCAGCTTGGCTTCAACACCTTCCGGCACAACCGATTTTGCCACTTGTGACAGTTTCCACCATTGTCTATTGGAAACATGAAGAGAATTGCCAAGAACTTCCACCACTTATGTAGGATTCCTAAACTTTGACAAACCTTTTCTCAACAATAAAGTCACATCCGCCTTTCCAACATTCTTGTGCACTTTCTTAGAACTACACTCACTAATACACCTAGACTTGTTATCTTCATCACTAGCACACTTCACTTTGTTACACAATACCTGCACATCAACACTGGAATCACCAACGTCCACCATCCACATAGGAGAAAGACAAGAATATGTCCAGTAACAGAATGTGGTGTTGTGTAGTAGGCCTACAATAACTCCGTAATAGCTTCAGCACATTCCGTGCCAGCTTTAAAGGCACTCTGAATACACTCCACCAATACTTTGGTGAACCTTTCCTCCTTGCCATTAAATTGGGGATAATACAAAGGAGTGCGGAAGTGCTTGATGACATTCGTCTTCAGAAGTTTTTGAATGTCAACAGAGGTAAATTGTACACCATTTGCTGACAACATTTCAGAGGGTGTAGCTTCTTTAGAAAACACCTCCTTGAAAAATGAAATAATACTGTCATTGTTGGGTTCAGCCACACCCTTTACCTCAACCCATCTTGTAAGATGGCCAATCATAACAATAAAGGGGCATATTATCAAGCAATAGCGATAATTATCGCTATTGCTTGGTTAGAGACAACATTTTACCGCTGAGCTGCGGCGATTTTTATCGCAGATAAACCTTGGTATTACCAAGGTTTATCGCAAATGCTATAAAAAACGGCCGCAATGCATGAATATCGCTGAAAAGTCAGCGATATTCATGCATTACTGAGCTAATGCTCTTAGCCATGTTATCCACCTCCCATTGGATAACATGGCTAAAAACTGCTCAGGGCAGGTGTTAGCTTTTGGAGATATTCGCGCTTAGCGCGAATATCTCCAAAAGTTGGTAATAGGAGATAGCGATGTTAGCGACTGTTTCCAGTCGCTAACATCTTGGCACGCCCACTTTGCATTTCATTAGTGATAAATATCACTGACATGCAAAGTGGGGCCCAAGATGGTCGCTATCTCCTACTAGCTGTCGCTAACTGGTGTTAGCGACAGCTAGGTAATATGGAGATAATTTTATCTCCGCTTTCTTGGCTTTTAAAGCCAAAAAAGCGGAGATAAACCCCCTTGATAATATGCCCCAAAATGCCTAATGTGGGAAGGCGTACATTAACCCCTTTGGTGTGCATGCCATCACACGTCATGGTGGGCGTGTACGGAGGGCTGCCAGGGGCTGTCCAAATCCCGCCCACTATTTAAATCGCCCGGACAGGGTGAAAATGTGCACAGTGCAGAAGGGGTTAAAAGGACCCAAAAAATCAATAGCCACCTTTTGCCACACCTTTTCTGGCCAATAAGATAAACTGAGAATGGGGGTGGAAGTGACCAAATGTTTAACACTGCAGCAACATTGAGAACATTGACGGACTATATGCTCTACATCACCATACATACCAAGCTACCAGTAACTGAACCACACCCTTCATTTGGCAGCAGTCATACCCAGATAATCATACTGTGCTCTATTCAAAATCTTGCATTTGAAACATGAAGGAGGAATCAATGTATGCTGAGTGAGCACCACACCTAATCCATATGCACTTGCGTACACAGTTACAAATGTTTTCAGTTGTACTGAATACGGTTCCAAAGCAGGTGCAGATACAATTCTCTGTTTAATGAGGTCAAACTTCTGCTGACACAATGGACACCATACAAACTCAGAACTCTTCTTAAGAAGATTCCAGAAACACTTGGTATCAGCTTAATATTTCATGAATTTTGAATAAAATTAGCAAATGCCTACAAAGTATGTAAATGATCTTTGTCCCTGGGCGGTGGGGCTTTCGCTAAACCATCAACAAACCCAGGTTTGAGCTTCACACCATCATCTGATAATACATGACCCAAACATTCCACTTCATTGGCTCCAAAAATACATTTATCTGTCCTAAGAGTGACACCATTGTCAAATAAGGCATTCTGAACTTGTTTCAACACAATACCATTCACCTCCATTGTGTCACCAAACACCAAAATATCACCCTGAAACACTACAGCATTTTCAATACCATACCCCTCTACAAATTCTGTCAAAATGCCTAACTTTATTACATGCCCAACACTTGTGAGCAATCGCTTGACAGTTCTCAAAATTCGATAGATGCGAAAGTGACCCACATTTGAAACCTGGTGTTCTAACACTTGATTTTGACTCTTTGTTGCTAGAGGAATTGGAAGAGAAGGCTTCTGGTTGACTTCTGTTGTTGGTGCTGCTTACTACAGACACATGATTCACAGCATTTTCTAATGATTGCGAATCTTATCTGGAGCACTTATTGCTTTTAGCTATATTGATAGCTTCATCTAATGTAGGATTCATTTTCTTTGAGTGACTACAATTGTGAATTCTCAAATTCACAAAACAATGCCAAAACTTTCAAAGCAGTGATAAGTGTGTCAATGGATTCTGATGGTGCTGTACCCTAGTGAAAAATGTATGCCTGTGCACCACTAAATGTACTTTCCCCATTGAAGGAATTTCCAGTTGTTTAACACCAATTTAATAATCATCAATAGTTTACTCTTCAGAGGGGTTATGATCTGGTAAATGGGTGTTGGAACTGGCTATTTCTGGTAGGCTAAGGCTGACGCCAAAGCCAGGCAGAAACCACCATTCTAGTCAGGGCAAGGAAGTCACACGCCAAGATAACCCCTGCTCACCCCCTTGGTAGCTTGGCACGAGCAGTAAGGCTAAACTCGGAGGCAATGTGTAAAGCATTTGCGCCAGGACACAACAGCAACAACATACTAGGCACACCACAAAAGGAACTCCACACAAGGTTATATTAAAATAACGTTTGTATTGTCAAAACACATCAGATAGAAATCACACATGTACATTGTGCCAACTGGCACGGGCAATATTCATCAGGGATTATTTACAGGACAGGGCCACATGGGCCACTGTCAGAATCAACACTTTTGGAAATAGAAATAATGTCAGAAATTAGAATAAAGGATATAAAATCACTGTAGCACAAAATAACAGTTATAAATCACAACCAGTAACTACTGGTAAAGGTAGGTACACACTACGCAATACTAATAACCATAGGCCTAGATCACGCATGGACACATAACCTCTCTAGTATAAACTATACTAGGCAAAACATAACCACCTAAGAATAAAATACATTTAGGGGTAGAAGCAAGAACACATTACACATGATGCATCAAAAACACATTCAGCGGTGTAGGGAAAAAGGTAAACACATGACGCATAAAACATTCAGAGGTGTAAGGAAAGAAAACACATGATGCATAAAACATTCAGAGGTGTAAGGAAAGAAAACACAACTCAATAGCGCAAAAACACATGATGCCTAAAACATTCAGAGGTGCAAGGAAAAACCACATAATTGCGCAAAACCTTACATAAGCCACTACCCGTGGCAGTCCCTAGGCCAACTGGCCTTGTTGGGGCTAGGACGCCCTGTAGTCCAAAAGTCAGGGGCCTAAACGGTGCAGGTGCCCACTACTTGCTGGGCACCTGTGGACAATCCCAAGCGCCTAAACAGTGCAGCTGCCCACTAATTGCTGGGCAGCTGGGAATCATCAAAAACTGCGACTGACCCTTAGAAGCAAAGTCTGCACCACAATCTCTCACTAGCCCCTCATGACAATAAACAGTTGCCCCCAACATTGGAGCTCTCAGGCTCGGGCAACAAACATGGGGCCTGGGCTATCACTGGCCCTCTCTAAACAAGTGTGTCCAACGTTGGAGCCAAGGGGCTCTAAAAATACGCACATGCCCTTGAAACAAATATGGCTGTAGGCTGTTCACTGGTAAACTGACTTTGTGATCGCTTTAGCACTACTTCACTGTAGCGCTTCTCTCTGGCTGCACTCTTCGCTCTTCTTAGCGAGATCGCACATTGGGCGGCAGTCTCCGGGTCCCCCCCCCGCGCTCTACGAGGCTCTCGGGGGTTAAAATAGGTCTTCAAATGCCACTGCGCTCTTAGCGCTTCCTGCCGCCTCCGATGTCAGCCCCGGCCGGTCCCGGCTGCTCTCCTGCCCGCTCTTGGCAATCCCACGAGCGGCGGGGAGATTGAGCAGCACTCTTTGGCAGGGACAACAGGCCAGGGGCTGCGAACTTACACGCGGCTCCCTCGGCGAGATCGGGTCCCGGAGAGGACTCGACGCTGGATCCCTCGCTGGTCACGGCTCTCGATCAGGATGACGCCGTGGACCAATCCGGGTTGAGGCACTTCAGGCGAGCCCCTGCAGCCACCAGGGAGTAAGCCAATGACAGGGCGCAGGTCACGGCAAGACCGCCCTCTCAGCCACGCAACCGCTTTAGAGCAGAACTCACGAGGGGAGGCACCACGGTCCTCCGACCCTCGCTGAGTATGTGCCGATGAGCACACCGATCTCTGCTCACGGTCAGCAGTTGATCACCAAGCACGCTCCAGGCAAAAACAGTACGATCTGCACAGCGTCTTGGGTAGTCTTTAGGAACCTTTTAACCCTGGGTTCCAGGAACAGGAGGCCAGCTCTTCTCAGGCCCTTGGAGATTCAAGTTGAAGACACAGCACACAGCAAAGTCTTGTGGGTTCAAGCAGGCAGGGTCACCGCACACAGCAAAGTCTTGTGGGTTCAAGCAGGCAGGGTCACCGCACACAGCAAAGTCCCTTTCTTCTTCTCAGCTTTTAGTTGAACAGCAGAACAGGTCAGCCCTTAGAGCACACAGCAAGGCAATCTTCCTTCAGTTCTCCAGCAGTCCTTCTTCCAGCAGAGGTTCCTCTTGATGTAGAATTCAATCTTCTGCTGTCAGGGGTCCTTCTCGTATACCCTTAAAATTCTTTGTAGTTCTTTGAAGTCTTTGTGCAAGTGGGCCCTCAGCCCGGTCTAAACCAGTTCTGGGTGTTGCTGGAGCACTGGGGCTTTCCTGACTGCCTTCTTCCTTTCAGTATCAGGGACAGAGGTGACAGTCGCCCAGCCCAGCAGGAGGTGGAGCCAGCCTTGTGGCAGGCAGCCACAGCCCTATTCACTATCAGGTGCTATCTCCTCCCACTTCCCTGGCAGCAGATGCTGCCTTTCATCCACGGGCTGACTCAGACAACCTCCTGGGGGCTCTGCAGCCCCTGTCACCCTCAAACCAGACAGTCAATCCACAAACAGGCCCAGGCACTCCTGGGCCAGGCTCACCAGCCAATCACACGCCAGGCACAAATTACACAAATATGCCAACTTCTAAAAGTGGCACTTCTACACTAGACACAATCATGCCGCATACACCATTACGCAGCATTCAATCTCATGAGTACGCACATATCAAACTCGACCCTGCACTCCCCACACATCAGGAACTACCATGGGCATACATATTCCCCATTCATTCCTATGGGAGGGCAGGTCACTCACCACACATACACAGAGAGCTCACGCACGTTACACTGTACCACAGTGAAAAAGTGCGCAAAGGCCTAAAATCACCAACACCAGGTTCCAGAAACAGGCTAGGAAAAAGCAAAACGTTTCGGGGTGAACCTGCCAAAAGGGCCAGGTCCAACAATGGGCAAACACGTTTTGACCCTCTACTCCAAAGTAATAATCAAATAGATTCATTTTATGGTAGACTTTCAATGTGAGCCCATCAACAACTCCTAGGTAGGCACTGAAAGTTCTGATCCGAATACATTACTTCAACTGAGATTCACCTAGATCTTCAGGAAATGGGGAGTTACTGTCAGCATCATGTTGGAATATAAGAGACACCAAATGGCCAACCCCCCCCAAACAAAGTTAATACAAATTATAATGCAAATGTTGAACACTACTTAAATAAGCAATTCCACCATGTGTGCCTATCGCTGTAGTCCTGAATGTTCAACTAAACCTAGAACTCTTGCTGAAGCATGCCATTCGCTGTTGACAAGTCAGAATAGTAGGGAATATTCTAAAGCGTGCCAATCGCTGTCAGCACAGAGTACAAGAATAAGGACCTCCAACCAGCAGATGGTTCAGTGATCACTAACATGAAGAAGAAAGCATCGAGTCTCTGAAATTTCCAAACAAACGCCTTCAAGTGATGCCATTTATGATGAGAAGATCTTCAATACCCAAATGTTTCCCTCACGCTGATAATTATCCAAGTACAAGTTAAGTCACAACCAGTGTTAAGTACACGGGGAGTGAGTGTGCCTATGCACCAATACAGGAGAGCTGGCAGGAACACAGCCTGGCGAATGGGGGGCTGATGGGGAAGCAGCTTGAGCTCACAGCACGGTTCAGTGCACTCAAGAACAGGAGACAGAGCGCAAGCATGGACTGAAGTCCTCCTTTGACTGTTGAGTGCTCTGGGGAAAAAGCAAAGATGCAAGAAATTAGGCCAACAAATAAAAGTCAGACTCTCGCAGTCACAGTCAGTGAGCACTAAAACACAAACCCTACTGGGCCTTAAGTACCTAATTAAAGTTGTGCGAGAGGGTTCAGTACCTTAAAATCAGTGGCCAAAATCCAGTAGACTCCTTGTTGCCAAATATGAAGCGCCAGGGACACTCCGAAACACTGTCCAAAGGCTTTATTAGCTGAAACAACAGGAAACAGGCATGTACAGCTGTAAAAATGCCCAGAAGATCCCACCGAACGCCCAGCACTTTTAACAATCAATAAAGTCCTTTCCAATACACAACACTTGACAAACCAATAATAGCACAGTTACTTAAAACAATATATTGAATATTACAATAACTAATGGCTACAGAGCTTATATAGCCAAACCATATGCTACACTGATACCACAAGAGTATTAATGATTGCACAGTGCATTGACATGCAACACAGCCTATCCCTGAATTGAAGCCAGATTCTGACACAGCATCAACACAAGTAAACCACAACATGAGGAACCAAACATTAGCACTGCTTATGGCTCATTGGCCACAGAGATTACAACAGATGGAATAATTTTACTGACGCATGCCAAATATGTTGAAAGAAGTGGCTTAGGTGAAAAATAATAAGTAGGCCAGGGCAAAATTTTGGTTACGCTCGAATAATCTTGCATAATGTTCGGCATTTCACATTAAACATGTTAGATAAAATGTTCAAAATGATGCCATTACTCCACATCACGTAATCGACATTGCATTTGGGTAACGATTCAATTACTGGAGCATGGGAACGATCCCATTGAACAGAATTTAATCAATGTGTGTTCACATCATGCGGAAATTTCAGTTGGTTTTTAGTGCAAAATGCATCCCTGTGTTCAAAAATCAATACAAGGAAGTATTTCATGCTAAAAAATAGTTGAAAGGTGATGGATCAGCATTCTACTAGGGGTGGGTTGAACTCACAGAATTTGATTTTGCATAATTCCATGTAGTTACAGAAAAAATCCATGAGATTTCGCAGAGTACCATCAGCTGGCAAAAATAGGCATGTTGCACTGCTTGCGCTTTGATTTAGCAATGGAAGTGGAGAGGAGTTGGCTTAATGGCTAGGGCGGTCATCCTCGAATCTTGGGAACTGGGGGGCATATTATCAACAAATAGCGATATTTATCGCTAAGTAGGGTTAACGGCAATTTTTTATCACCGCACATCACCGGATTTTATCACGGAGATAACGTGCTATTAGCAACTTTTATGTCAAAAGCGATAAAATTCCCGGCGATATCTGCAAAATCCGTGAATATCGCTGAGAATACAGCGATATTCACGCATTATCGCTAACAGGGTCTTAGCCATTATATACACTCACATTGGATATAATGGCTAAGAACTGGTCTGAACAGGTATTAGTTTTTGGAGATATTCGCGCTTAGCGCAAATATTTCCATCGCTACGCCTGTGTTGGTAATAGGCGATAGCGTTGTTAGCAACTGCTTTCAGTCGCTAACAGGTTGGGTACGCCCACTTTGCATGTCATTAGCGATAAATATCGCTGACATGCAAAGCGGGCCCCAAACCGCTCGCTATCGCCTACAAGCTGTCGCTAACTACTGTTAGCGACAGCTTGCTAATGGGGCAATAGTATTATCGCCGCTTAGCGGCCGAAAACGGCTGCTAAAGCGGCAAAAATTGCCTATCGCCCCCCTTGATAATATGCCCCTGGGTTTGAGTCTCGGCAACGACGCTGAACATTCTGTGATTCTGGAAAATCACTTAATCTCCCCGTGCCTAACAAAAAATGAATTTGTCCTCATGTAACGCAACTGGTGGTATTTAAAGTGCTCTGATACCCGATACCTTTGGGTCAAGTTCGCGCTATATAAAACTCCGTAATATAAAAAAATAAAAAAAATAAAAGTAGCAAGCTCTGTGCTTAAAAACCACAGTGAGCGGCAACTCAGGTTGATTTTTCTGCTGCTCTAGTAGATTTTCTACTTGAGCAGCAGCCTTCTGACTGCAAACGGTCAAAGCCACCCATGATTGCCCATGTTAGAAAAATCTTGCTGACTGTACTCCTAGTGACCGGAAATCGCGCATGGGGATGCTAAATCTCGCTTGTCAACTACCCATTCTGGAACACCTTGCAAGGAAAAATTCTGCCACGTGGCTATTGGTGGAATTTGACCAGTACTCTACGTTACAAGAGTAAAGTGGAGTTGCCAAAATTCCAACAATTCCATCCACCCCTACATTTGACATAATCTCACATAATTTTGAGGAAATTTCGCATAATCCCCTTGAGATAAATTCCACACATTTTGCATACCTTTATTAACAAAGAGCATAACAAAGTAGTTTTCCTCCATCTTTGAACTCTAGATATTTCTAAGCATTGAAATAAGGCTTCCAGTTACTGCTATCATCCGCATTTCTATACAACTTTGTTTCTACAGATGAGTATTTGTGTACTGTTGGAGAATGTTGAACGGGGCCTTTCAACTCTCTCCTCAATGCTTGGTGTGGATTACCTCATACAGATGTGCAACGATTTACTATGGAAGTCTCGCTTTTAAGGGATTGAGCTGTCACTGCTTGCGGTGGAGGACCTTCCCCCTGATATAATGCAGCCATGAGTTCCTAATTGATTTGTATCATGGCATTGCCTAACAAGGTGCATCCTCAACTCGAAATTTACAAGTTATACAATTTCAGAAGATCAAGTATATTTTCAAGGCATGACTAGTCCAAAGAAGCACCTTAGGGTACACACCTACATAAGGTGTAGGGGTCAACATGTCTCTTTTACAAGAGGAGCACCTCACAGGTGGGGAGGCACAGAAGCTGCAGAGAGACTAGAGGTTTCAGGTATTTAGCTTTTTTCTTTTGCTGGAGGGTTTATGATTTGAGTTCTGCTTGCTGTCCCCTTTTTATGTGACAACAAGATGATTGATATGGTGGGAAATCTTATGATGCTAAAGTGTAAATTTGACGGGGAACCAATTGCACTAGTGGTTGTTTAGGCCTCAACTAATGCACCAGTATTCTTTCTACTTTGACTTACAGGCAGGCTTGCATTCGAAGCACAAACATCTACTTTGTTGGGAAGTAAAAATAACTATGGGGCATACTACCAAGCCTGGCGATATTAGATTATCGCCGCTTTAGCGGCCGTTTTTGCCCGCTAAGCGGCGATAATTTTATCGCCCTATTAGCACGTTGTTGCTAACTGATGTTAGCGACAGCTTCGAGGCGATAGCGAGCGGTTTGGGGTCCGCTTTGCATGTCAGCGATATTTATCACTAATGACATGCAAAGTAGGCGTACCCAACCTGTTAGCGACTAAACACCGTCGCTAACATCGCTATCGCCTATTATCAACGCAGGCATAGCGATGGAAATATTCACGCTAAGCGCGAATATCTCCAAAAGCTAACGCCTGCTCAGACCAGCACTTAGCCATTATATCCAATGGGAGGTGGATATTATGGCTAAGACCCTATTGGCGTTAATGCGTGAATATCGCTGTATTCTCAGCGATATTCATGCATTTCGCCGCTATTGCCGGATATTTTATCACTTTAGAGATAAACGTTGCTAATAGCACGTTATCTCTGCGATAATATCCGGCGATGTTTGGTGATAAAAAAAACTCGCTAAGCCCATTTAGCAATAAATATCGCTAGTTGTTGGTAATATGCCCCCTAATTCCAGACATTGCTGTAGAAACGCCAAAACACTCCTAGCCTTTGACAGCTGCTCCTAAGACAGAGATGGAATGCATGCAATGCATAATTAATTTAGGTCTAGTCACAGCTTAGATCAATGCTCAATGGTTAACAAAAACAGACAATTGCTGACAGACCTGAGAGGTAATAATGAGTGGGTGCTATGTTCAGAACAGCTTAAATCAGATATTTGTTCATTATTACTCTTGCTTCTGTTTTTCCCTTTCTCTGCTGTAAAGGTCAGCCTTGTTTGATTTTTTGAAAGAGGCCTCCCTACCATTTCTGACCATAGAAACGAAATATGCTCCAGACATTCCAGTTAAACGAATGATGCTGTAAATCCAATTACGTTTTTGCCTAATTAGAGGGGTGAAGGTACTGCTGGTCTCCTGCAAATATGTCTGCTACATTAGAATCTCTGACAGATCCTGTTTATTGGACCTATACAATTCCTTTCTATCAGTAAGTTCTCTGCCTCCTATGACTGGTAAGGCATTCATTATTGTGTTGGCAAACCTGAACAATATCCACTAGATAAGTCACCTCATTGCTAATATTCTATATTATTTATACACTGCTGATAAAAATACTACAGGCAAAAGATCCAAGGTATTTTACCAATACTGGTCCACTGAGACCAGAGCGATGTTATCCCTGACCAAACCACATGACCCAATTTGTAATAAATATTGCACATTACAGTTTGTCTGCCCAATTATAACCGGGTGCCAACAGTGATATCATTAAACATCAATAAGGCTTTCAGTGCTTTTGAATTGGATTATCTTTTTGCAGAACTGTTTCCTATGAACGTTGGACCACAGATGATAATTTGGATTACATTGTTGTTTGTTGAGTCAGGATGTGTAATATCTGCTATTGGTCAGAATGGTGACGCACTGACAGATTTGCCTATTGTGCCTCTTTTTGTTATGATTAGTGTGATTTTTCTCTTCTAGGTATTCCCCCTTTAACTTGCACATGTTACTCATTTAAGAAGTGAATGTTCATGATTATTAACAAATCCACATTGGTTTTATGTCACTTTTTCTTTGCAAGATGATAATCAGCTCTGCACAAATGTATTAAATATTTCATCTGAAATTACTATTTTGTTCTAAATTATCACTATTTAGTTGTGAACATTGTCCCATTGAAAGCTGATCAATGTGTTTCTCATGTGTTACCATTGTTCAAAGAACACAGGGGCATATTATCAAGGGGGTTTATCTCCGCTTTTTTGGCTTTAAAAGCCAAGAAAGCGGAGATAAAATTATCTCCCTATTACCTAGCTGTCGCTAACACCAGTTAGCGACAGCTAGTAGGAGATAGCGACCATCTTGGGCCCCACTTTGCATGTCAGTGATATTTGTCACTAATGACATGCAAAGTGGGCGTGCCAAGATGTTAGCGACTGGAAACAGTCACTAACATCGCTATCTCCTATTACCAACTTTTGGAGATATTCGCGCTAAGCGTGAATATCTCCAAAAGCTAACACCTGCTCTGAGCAGTTCTTAGCCATGTTATCCAATGGGAGGTGGATAACATGGCTAAGAGCATTAGCTCGGTAATGCATGAATATCGCTGACTTTTCAGCGATATTCATGCATTGCGGCCGTTTTTTATCGCATTTGCGATAAACCTTGGTAATACCAAGGTTTATCTGCGATAAAAATCGCCGCAGCTCAGCCGTAAATATTTGTCTCTAACCAAGCAATAGCGATAATTATCGCTATTGCTTGGTAATATGTCCCACAGTCCCACAGAATGAAAATAAATAAAAGAAAAACAGATCATTTCCTGCTATCTGTTTATCTATAAAGGTTTACAAATGACTAACTGTTGTTATATCAGCTCAGCACAGGGACTCAAGGTTTTGATAGGGACTTTAAACCAGGCAACATATGCAAGAGGAGCCATGGTAAATCGCACCACCCACTCTTTCTGAAGGCTAATGCGAGGCATTTAGCCTTCATTAGCTGAGCTTATCAGCTTGGCTCTGAGCACAGATAACAATAGCAGACTTTGCTATTACACTGAATATAAAGCATTATTTTTCCAACAAGTATGCAGGTGTAGAGCATCTGAATCTCAATCAGGGCATTTTTATGGTGCTAAAATAAGCTTTGTAGGTAAAGAATTGAAAGTGCAATTGTTATAAAACACACACACTGCCAATATAATAGAATATTTTCTGCTGTTCACCTTTTTAGTAAACGTTGCAGTTACGACTCTGGGTATCCCTATTGTATTTACAATTTATATTACATCTGCTAGGATGAAATTTAGATTTTCATTTTTTTAATCTCATTAACAAAATACATTTTTAAATGTATCCATGTTTTTTTAGTATTCTTGAATCTGCTCCTTATTAATGAAAGGGAGTTTGGGGTTCCACTAACTATTACTATGATTTCTCAGAGAATTGATTGTTAGCTGAAAAACATCACACTCAAGTATTGCTCAGGTGGTTGTGGGGTGGTTACAGTCGAGCAGTTTTTTTGTCTTGGGTTGGCACATTGACTAAGTCCTTGGTGACAGGGGATCTAGAAAACTGAAATCTGGGCCATGTTCTAGAAGAATCTACAAAACTGTGACTTGTTGGTTGAGAGGGGTGAAACTTTACTCAAGCAACAGACACAACCATTGTTGGGTGAATCACAAATAGTCACTAAATTAACATGTGCTTATCCTCTGGTAGCTTGGCACAAAAGCAATCAGGATTAACTTAGAGGTATATGTGTAAAGTATTTATGCAGCACACAAATAAATAATAATGTGAAATACAACATAGAAAAGCCCTGGTGTTAAATTTAGATGCCTAGCACCAACGCAGGTACCCGTGGACAGTAGTGCAAGGGTGCCTGCATTGCTGGGAATGATTGTTCATGTGCAGGAAGGTGTCCCTTCCTACACATAAACAATCACTAATGGTGATTTGTAACTTCTATGTGTGCTGCAGAATGCAGCAAACATATAAACAGCAAAAAAACGAAGAGAAATTAATAATTTCTCCTCGTTGCGCTAGATTAAGACCAGGTTTTCTCTGATCTTATTTTTGGCACTGGCCCATATTTATGCCAGCCTTGTAAATAGGGGGCAGTGTGAAAAAGCAATAGGTGTGGCAGCGGAATGCCCACTGCAACACCCATTGCCCACCCCTTTTACACCAAGTGCTGGGTGAACAGGGGCATAATTTACAAAGCGGCGTTAAGTGTGAGCAATGTAATTCATTTTATTTATTTATTTATTTATTTACTTACCTCCGTTCGGCCATATGCCGGAGTTTACTACTCCCCACCCTGCCCCTCCCCGCCCGTAGCACTCCCTCGAAGAGCCGCTACTGTTTGCGTCGCTCTTGCACCACATGGCATAGTGCAAGAGCAACACAAAGCAGATTGTTAATAGGACCCAATGTTCTTAATACCCCCTAATGCCGTGGCTGCTTTTATCACTGAACAGCTATAATTGCTGGCAAAGACAGATATTACCGGGATTAATGACTACCACAGTGTTCAGAATGACCTATGTGTGTCATGTTTTTTTATCATTTAGGATGTCATTTTGGATCAGGACCATGATGGTATTTCCAAAGTTCTGGTAAGTGTCATGTGATATGATGTTCCTATGAATAAATCATTCAAGCTGAGGTAAAGTGATGTCATCACAGGTGATGTAAGCTGGTAGGAGAGTTTGAAAGCTTAAAAATAACACTTGGAGTTTGGTTGGAAGGTACTGCGTTGCCTCCAACCCCCAACTCCACCATGTTCCCTTGCGTCTTGAACACATACTATATAACTGGCATACACAAGCAGGATTTAATATCCCTCAATCCCTCACTCACCAGCAATGAGGCTGGAACGTGACAACAATCTTAGATTGCCTTTTCATAAGAGTTTGGCTTAAGTATAGCTGCATCAGCACATATACTAAAATTGGAATGATAGGAAGAGTAAATGTGACTAAACTTAATCAAAAAGATGGGAGATGCTAAGACCAAGCCAAGACGCTTTAGCTTCACCCCTCTCAGTGCCTCTATGGCGGAAATGATCCAGGGTGCATCTGTCGATATGGGGTTGCCGGGGAGGGGGTTAAGTGGAGGAAGAGGTCAGAATTAGTTATAGGGGCTCAAATAAATTCTGCAACTCATGTCAGGAGTAACACCTGTTCTCCTAAACTCCAACACGATAGAACGTTGGATAAAAACCAGGTCAAACCACCACCAACTGCTGTCCATAGATGTATGTGAGGACATGCTCAATATGGGGTAAATGTGGTCTTGATGCCTGGGCCGTGTGACCAGATATCCATTCACTATGCAGACCTAAGGTTACACACATAAAGGAGGGAGGCAGACTTGACAAGGAACACATCCTGGTGGTAATAGTAAAAAATGTCTGTTTAGTATTGCAGTCATTAAATCATTTATATAACACTACCCAAAGTTACTGTTTAGGACTTACTGGTTATTACTACCCAACTCTACCAACTGAAGGATCCAGAGTGATTCCGTGCATGTTACATGCAGCTTTCTGTACTTGGTGATTAGCTCACACATCTGCTCTAAGAGGAAAATAACTTGTGACCCAAAGATTACAAAAGGATGTCAGAAACAAATGCACTGAGCGATCTTACTGTTTTTATATTGTAGATGGTGTATGCTGGAGGCAGTTTTGGCTGTAGCATGCAGGTGTGTAATACACAGGGGCTCAACATTGTAGTGCATGTTTAATGATGTTTTTATGGTAAGTTTTAGTTGGGGATACTTTGCCTGATTCACAGAACTAACTTAAGACAAAATCCTAAACTTACTACCATTTTGGTATTCACAGAAGGCACTTACTCATTTTGGTATTCACAGAAGGCACTTACTCATTTCGGTATTAACAGAAGTTAGGAGTCCTAACTTTAGGACTCCTAAATGCCTTCTGTGAATACCAAAAGTCTTAAAGTTAGGATGTTTTTCAGTTTAGGAGTAGTAAAATTAGAAGTCCTAACTTTACTACTACTGAGAAAAATCATAACTTTAAGACTTTCGGGTGTCACAGAAGGCATTTAGGAGTCCTAATGTTAAGAGTCCTAACTTTACTACTCCTAAACTGAGAAAAATCCAAACATTAAGACTTTCTGTATTCACAGAAGGCATTTAGGAGTCCTAACTTCTGCAAATACCGAAATGAGTAAGTGCCTTCTGTGAATTCTAAAATGGTAGTAAGTTTAGAATTTTGTCTCAAGTTAGTTCTGTGAATCGGGCCCATAAAGTCTAGGTGGAATGGGGGTTTGTGGTGATATTAGCATGTAAGTGGAGGAAGTGGGTTTGTAAGTGGTGGTGTATGGTGTGGGGTAGAGGTAAGTGATCTATAAGGCGTATGAGGCCATGAAATATGTAGGTTGGAAATGTTATCTAATCAAAAGGAACAACTTCAAAATTATTAATATAAGAATTACTGTAGTATGTTTACACTCACATAAACTCCAAGATGATGCTCAATATGATCACACACTTTTGTGGAGGCAGAATGCATGAATTGTACAGAAACTGCCTTATCCATTTCTGCTTCTAAAATGGCAATGCAGGATTTTGCAGCAAATGGGCTAAAGTGGGAATAAACCCACATCTAAAAATGAATATCAAATTGAGTTCCTATATGTCTTGTAAAACAATTCATAATTTGAAACTAACTTTGTTTTTTCAAGAAATGTAATTGTTAAAGAGAAGGAGATAATTCTATCTATAACTACATTAAGCCATTTGTTAGACCAGTCATCTTTGGTGTGGTCTTCCCCCAAACTGTTAGCCTTCACCCCATCTGTTTTCTGAATCTCGTTTTTGTTGGATTTAGACTCTGCGAACTTTACTACTGCTAACCAGTGATGAAGTGTTTGTTCTCCCTAAAACATGGTTCAGCAGCTGTACAACTGATTGGCATACTTGATTTACTTTTAAAACTCTAGTAAACGGTACTCAATGTACCCAACATTTGTAAATATATGCTACTAGAGAGCCTGCAGCACTCATTTTGCCACCCACTTAGGTAGCACTTTAAAACATGTCTCAGTCCTGACATTCCAGCCTGTAGTGCAATTTAAAACTGTTAATTCGACCTGGCAAAACAAATCTTTTGCCTGGCTTACACCTTTGCTGGACACGTGACTCAGAAAACCAGCAGCAGGGAAACAGAAAGAACAGGAAGAATTGTGCATTAAAAACCTAGAGCAACCAGACCTTTCTTGGAGTTTCCCTGAACCCTCTAAAGGTACCTGGTGAAAAACATTAACTGGTTCTTGCTGGTCCTTTTCCGCAGAGGATTGTATTGTTGCATTTTTGTTTTGAATTCATACAGAAGGCTGGGGATTGTGCACATCAGATGGAGTGAAGGAGACTGGACAGTCTTTGTGTTAAAATGCCACTAGGTCCATCTTTCTGGGGAGCCATGGCAAACAGGGCTTGCAGCAGTGACGGTGAACCAGAACCCTACCTGCCCCTCTGCCAATCATGACATTACTGCGCATGCTTCTTGGCTTTTGGCATTTGGCCTTGGAGCAGGGGTGTACACACACCTACTCATCATCACTGCTTACAACTTTCTGCCCAGCAGCCCTCGTTGAAGCCTAACTCAAGGCATAAAGCATAACACAGAAGGTGCATGAGGCGAAGCTTGGAGTCGAATAAAATAGCTGCTCCCTTGATTCACTTTTGCGTCTTGTCAGCCAGCCTCCATCATTCAGCCAGCAATGAGTCTTTGCGGTCGGTCATCCTGCAGTGGCTGAAGGTTGGAACAGTGACATGCCTGCTCTGGAGCTGTCAGGGCTGCACTAGACCTGTAGCCCAGCTGCAGTCTAGATTAGCTGCAGCTGTCCCGGAACCAGCCAGAACTCTCCATAGGACTTGGCCGACCCCCTTTCTGGGCACGCCCCTACAGGTTAAAAAACAGAAGAGGGACCCTGAAAATAGCTAATCAAAGGGGAACCACCCGCCAGGGGGGAAAAGTAAACTGCATAACATGAAAAAGTGGTATCCCCGCAATGAAAATAGGACAAACGTTCCAATATATAAAGGCAACTTCCCCTACAGACCCGTGCCAGATACAACGCTTCTCCCTAGAAAATCGGAGGGGTCTGTGGGAGAACTTATTGCCAGACTACCCCTTTTCTAGATGTTTGGCAGTCTCACAGCAGTGCCACTTGAGGCCCCATACCTTCATAGCCAGGGGGCCCACAACCTGCGACTTGAGGACCTGTGGGGCTTGGCAGGGAGGCTTGGCCCAGTATAGGGCAGGACATTGGCCTACTGTGGACCTTCTTCCCCACCCTGCTTTTTCTAGCACTGACTCCTCCCCGATCTAACGCCCTACGCTGCAGTGCCTACGGGAGAAGTATAGTGAATCACCCTCCAGAGTGGCTCCCAGTCTGCTCCTTTTCCCACCCTGACTGCTGGATTGTGCTTTCCCTCAGCCCTGCTCCAGACCTCAACTGCAACCTGTGGGGGGCTCACCATACCCCCAACTTGATTAAGGGGCCTACACAGACAGCACAACTCCTTTGCCACATTGCTGGGGGGAGGCTCTGGACACCTGCCTCCAAACTTTTCATCCTAGAATCCCAGTTACTAGTTTATTGAGGACAGGGTGCATTTGACCCCCACGCTGGATTGCCTCCACGCCCCTCTCTTTGGGCATTTTGCACACCTGAGCCCCACGGGGCTCAACCACGACTTGAGGTAGCTTTGCTCCTGTCACTGGTGGGGGCAGGGAAATGCCCAGGAGGCCATTGGATAATTATTGTGCCTAACCTAACTGGCAACTATCCCATCCAGCCTCACTAGTATGACTAGTGGCTCCAAAAGAGGGAGACTCTTCCTACCTCCAACCTGTTGGACTTCAATAGCCTTGCAGGCCATCAATGTGCTGCACTAGACCTAGTGGCATGCCACTTTGAAACTCTGTGGTCCATCTCCTTCTCACATTACACTTCAAGGTCTACTGTTCTGTAAACTCCATGATTGACTTTTGCGAGATTTTCTTAAAAGAGTGTTTGATCCTGATATACCGGCTTGCTGAGAACTATTGCTTGCCTGACTTTCAACTCCCAAATCTGAACTTGAAAAGTAGCTTAATTAGTGTTTGACATAAGTTAACATCTGCATTGGGCACTTTCTCTTTGTGTTTGAAGTTTTATCTAATCCATGCATCTTCTGTCGCTTACTTTAATGGTTGTATATTGTATTTTCCTTCCCTTCTTCCCCATAGGCAAATGAGGCTCTCTACTGTTAGGCATTAATTCTATGTCCTGATGATGCTCCGCTTTGCGCTTTAACGTATCGAAACGCCGTCGACAACTGTATACACCTTATACATTTGTAAAACCTATAAGTCCTTTAAGTGTAAAGGTGTAAGTTATGTTCTGTTGTACATTGAAATTGTGCAATTATCAGTACATCAAACTCTAAGCTTTTGCCGAAAAGCCCTTTGTTTCCTGTTTTGTTCCTTTTTTGTATATGTTGTACATGTGTTAAGTAGGGCACAGGCTTGTGCCCCACCTTGTATTATTGTTGTGTAAATACTCCATTTTTATCACTTACAAGTAAATATCAGACTCTGCCCGGCTGGGCATGTCAAATCAATGTAGAAACGACTGAGTCTATATTTATTGTTTCGAATTCTCCTTCTTGTAAGGGACCACTGTTGTCTAAGTGATTCGTTGATACGGTCGCTCCCTCCCACAGCTATTGTTCACTCCTTCCCCTAGGGAGCTCTACCTGGGGCTCCATGTGCCACACTACAGCCTGGGCCGCCTCTAAGCGTGCCTCTTGTTTGACATCTTATATCCATGGTTTTGCTACTGGCTTCACTTTTCACATGCCTCGGTACTCCTTTGTCCAGCTGCTGCTCTGGTCGCCTCCCTCTGTCATTTCTGGCTGCTGATGCTTGTTCTCCTCCCCCTGCTCTTGCAGGCTCCTGTGGGACTGCTGATTGCTACCTCCCCACATGTAGGGAATGCCTCCTCCTCCCCCCTGCTTGTCAGACTCTTTCCTCCCCTGCAGCCCATGCAGCGCTGCTGGTCCCCTTCAGTACCACCTGTCTTCCCCACTCCCCAATGTTCTCACTTTGATATGTGTTTTATACAAACAGGAACTCAACTCCTCTACTGTCCCCTAACCATGCTGTGTA
Source organism: Lissotriton helveticus (assembly GCF_964261635.1). Taxonomy (NCBI): domain Eukaryota; kingdom Metazoa; phylum Chordata; class Amphibia; order Caudata; family Salamandridae; genus Lissotriton; species Lissotriton helveticus. Next base: position 1,561,011,882 of record NC_136061.1, on the reverse strand, counting down.
TTTTTGATTTCAGAGTTGTGATATCCTAGTGTTATATTCATTGCGCGCACTAGTGTCTAGGGTGCATTGAAATGCCTAGAATCCATCTTTACAACCAGGGCTGTGGGGTAGTGCATTAGCAATTGGGCATCATTGCTCCTCATGAAGCCTTTTATGAAGTATATTTACCCAATCCCCCCACCCTGAAAAGGTACCCACCGTCCCAATGGAGTAAAGGAGCACAAGCTGAGGGGCTGCGCTTTCTGATTCATTTGACATGACAACAATAATCTCATCCAGAGCTGCCTATTGGTACCATTGCTATTAAAATAATCCAAACAGGTGTCTCTGCCCCTTGTGCTTGTGGGGACCTGGTGAAAGAGGGCTAAGGTGTGTATAGGTGAGGAGTAGTGAAACAAACATGGGTGTAAGGCTGGGGTGGGGCCTATGCAGTAGGGTGGACTGTGGGTGCTCACAGAATCAGGGGGTTCAGTTTCAGTGCATTGTGACATTGTTTCTCTTTATAAACCCATCCTGCCCCAAGCATTTTAATGGGGTTCTGCCCACACCCCTCTTACAAACCCCTCCAGGGGACCAGTCCTGTCCAGTGCATTTCAACAGGGTGTTGCCCCCTTTACTGACACGCCCCCTTACAGACTAGTCCTGTCTAGTGCATTTCAAACAGAAGCTGCCCTCACCCACCTTACAGAGCAGTCCTGCCTACTGCATTTCAATGGTAAGCTGCCCTCATCTCCTTACAGACCAGTCCTGCCCAGTGCATCTCAAAGGGAAGCTGTCCCCACCCCTCTTACAGACCTGTCCCTCAGACCCTTACTGCTCCATTGTTTTCAATGTGGCACTGTAACCCGGCCCTTCTACAAACCTGTTGTGCTCCGAGCATTTCAATGGGCAGTTGACGCCAATTTATAAGTAAGTAGCAGTAAACAAGGTACTGTACAATATTTTAGGTCTCGACTCTAGACAATGCATGAGCTGTCTCAAAAAGACATTGACAATACTAATGGCCCTTGTATTGCCGAGACCTATTGGCTTTGCCAGTGCTTGTTTTTTTTCTTCAGTTTGTTCTATTATCACGTGAGGCCATGTTTGAGGCAGCCGTCTCTCTCCATTGTCTCTCCATACAGCCCGCTTGCCCCGAAGGATGGCTCCTCGCCCTCTCCCCTCGCTGCTCACACTGCTCACACCTACACTCCGGCGCTCACCCCTCCAGGCCACACACAGCAGGCAGTGACCGAGTAGACAGTGGGCATGGGAGCGCCATTCCTGAACATGCTTCCCTCCTCTCTACCCCCAGATGATTCCCACTGGACATACCCCAGGTAATCAGGATTCTTGGCCCGATCACCAAGCCCTCGCTGATCATCTTTCCTTTCCCCTCTGCCCGCGCAATCTTTTCCTCATCCCCATGCCTAGATGGTGGGGGAGGCTCTGGCCTGGCTTCACTCAGCGCAGGTTCAAAAGTTGATAGTATTCTTTCCTCTTGTTCTATTAGCACACTTGCAGGACCACCCTTCCCTTCTTCCTCCCATTCTCTTTCCTTCCCCTCAGCCACTCTCTCCTCCTTTGCCTAAGCTTCCCCCCTCTTCGATTGTCTTGGAAAAGTTCCTCACCCTTGACAATATTGCCCCTTAATGTCAATGGTCTGGCTTACGGAATCAAGTATAAAAAAATCTTAGATTACCTCCACAGTAAACACACAGACATAGCCTTGCTCCAGGAGATGTACTTGTCCCCGCTTGAGTGGTCTAAGCTTAGAAGGGACTCTGTGGGCACGATCATCGGCAATAGCAGGTTTGTTAAAGAGGATGTCCACCGCTACCGACTATTCCAAGAAGTCTGGAGTAGCAATAGTGATAGGGATGAGATTGACCTGCCGGGTTCTTATGACATGGTCAGATGTTGAGGGCAGATGGGTGTTTGCCAAAATGCAAGTATTGGAGCGTAATGTGGTGTTGCGGTCGATGTAAGCCTCCACAGCTGACAAAACCCATTTCTTGGCCGACCTGTCACGATTGTTGACAGCCTTCAGTAGGATGCTGGTCCCGCTGAGGGGTGACTTGAAACTGGACGACCTCAGATAGAACAGGTCATGCTGAAACCCACCATCAGCATAATAGAGCCTTGCGATGTAACCTCCTGGACGTCCATGTATTCCTTGCCTGCTCAGTAGGATGCCAGTCCTGCTGAGGGGTGACTGGAACCTGGCCAACCCTAGATAGACCAGGTCACGCAGACACCCACCATCAGCCTTGCTATGTACCCTTCTAGGCAACCATGTCCTCCTTGATATCGGGTGCCTGCTTCAACAGTCTGACAAGGACTACGCTTTCTCTTCCTGCCTGCATGGTACTCAATACCACATAGACTATTTCCTTCTCTTCTCCCTTAGGTTGTGGACTGTGGCATCTTGGAAGGGGGTACTGTGAAGTATTAGCTCTCCCCGACCTGGAGCTGGGGGTCACCCATCAGCTCCCAGTCAGGTAGCGAATGAAAGCATTTGCAAATAGGTGTCTGGAGGAGAAAAACCATCAGAAAACGAGGGCTCTATAAACTCTCAAAGGGTCCTCTAGGTGGCGAGCAAGGAGACACTGAGGCGAACGATGATGCAGGAATCAATGCTGGCAAAGTGCACAGCTCAGGCAGTCCTCCGGAATCTGGGGACCGAGGTAACACCTTCATGACATATTCCATTGCCTCCTCCACGCAAGCTCTATGAGCCCAACTTGACAGGGCAAAGATTCAGATGAACTTCTTCATGGAGGTGACATAGAAAGCACTGGTTAACCTCCGTTGGCACTGCTACGGCCATGGGGAGAAGGCCTGTAGACTTGTTGCTGTGCAATCGAGGCTGCAGGAATCTCAGTTCGCCACACTGGAGGGGGTAGGGTTATCCATTAGAGTCCTTGATTTCAGACCGTCTACATACTGAAGGCTAGTCTCTGATACCCTACCTTGTGAATGTTTGCTGACTATGCTCTTCCCATGTCAAACAGGAATTATTCAGAAGTCATCCAAGATTCATTGGATAATCATCCAAGTATGATAGAAGTCATTTTCACATCATTAGACATAATCAAGCTCTTGAAGTCTTCAGTAAAATTTAGAAACTTGAGCCTGATGATTTGAGGATGACTTGAAAATAAGTATCTAATGACTTCACAAGGTGTGACCAGTCCTGATGACTACAGGAGAATTTAAGAACGAGTATCTGATTACTTCACAAGGTGTGACTATTCCTGATGACTTCAGGAGAATTTAAAAATTAATATCTGATGTCTTCAAAATGTGTGACTATTTCTGATGACTTCAGGAGGATTTAAGAATGAGTTTCTGATTACTTCATTAGGTCCAATTTTTGTTGATGAGTTGAGGATGATTTGAAAAATGAATATCCAAAAATTCCCAAGGATCATTTCTTTTTAACATGATGAAATTGATCCTGGCGTTTTGAGAATGATTTGCTTTGTATTTTTGTGTGTCAGAAAGGTCCAACCTGCTGTGTGATTTTAGAATTATTTGCTGATTTCTTCTCAGTGAACACTATTTAGGTATTAAATGAGTGTTCTTTAAATGCAAATTAGCATACAGCGTGCTTCATAAGACTATGTAAGACATGTGACAGGAAAATATTTTGGGAGTTTTTTGGATTTTACATAAATTGTATTTATAATAATCAGTATTTACAAGTATATTGTGATAAGATATTCAAAACATGTTACTTTTTATTCAAATTTATCAGTTGTAGGTAGGGCCAATGGATTTAAGCAGCAATGGAGTATGAAATTATTACCACAAATTGCATGTACAATGATTCATAATTTTGTGTAGCAAACATAATGAAAAAATCCCAAAGTTATGTGAATTATGCAGACATAATTTTAGATGAACAGCTGACTTTGAAGATGGCACACTCTGGCAAAGGGGACTAATGGAGTTCTGCCGGGAAAGGAGGTGATGTGGTCATATTTCTTGAGGCCCAGATGAGGCATGCAGAAGCATATAGGATGCCCAGTGGGGCTGTTGGGGGCAGTGTGAGGTCTGCAAGGCTGTTGAGCAGGGCTTTACAACCATCTGTGTGTGAGAGTACAAGGACTGGGGTGGCAGTTCTGAAGTCACTTTCTCTGAAGAATGTTTTTACTTTCTTCAGTACAGAGAGATGGTACCCAACCGTCTTGATTTCATTAAGGGTGAGTTCCTTCAGGGTAAGGTCAGTGTCCAGAATGAATTCAAATTTGCTGGAGTTCCCACATAATCCATCATCTGCTGTATAATCTGCAGATTTTAACAAGACAAATTGTTTCAGCGCACTGAGACGGGTGAGTAGGCAAACTATGTAAACCCCTGATTGATTGATTGATAGACTGATTGGTTAAACAGATCAAACATTACTATAAATGTGATCACACATGTTGCTGCACAGTGGAAGGTCCTTTAGGAACGTTGACTGGTCCTCTTTTTGTTGCTTGTTGCTGTATTTGGGTTCAAAACTAGTAGTAATGCGGTGAAACTGTTCTCCAGACAGTATTAACATGTGTAAAAATGACAAAGTAATGAGGTGATACTATATCAAAATGTGCTGCATTAAGCAGCATATATTGCCTTCTCTTGCTGCTTAATTTAGTACAGCCTCACATATAATTTGATCGAACCCTGCTACATAATTCCAGTGGCCCTAAAAGTGCATAAAAGGAGACTGTGCGAAAAAGGCAGGATTGTACTCATATTCGTCACCATTCCAGTTTTACTTATGATGCTTCTGGCGTTTTTATAGAAGAAAATGTCAATTTACCTTTCTCCTGCTTAAACTTCCCTCACTTTGGGTTAATTAAATTCCTCTGATTTTACCCTCATAGCTGCTCTTGCATGCTTGTGTGCTATCTTTGACTTGCTTTCCACCAGGTACCTCTCTACCTCTACATATCTGTCCTCCACTGTCAACCTCCATACACACTCTTCATCCCCCATGTGGAAACTTCAATATCTACAGGGGGTTTCCGCCCTTCATTTGCACACTCCCTCTATAACTGTTCCTCATATTTGACAACTTATCTGAGCCCTTTCCATTAACTCTTCAATGTCCATATCCTCATCTGACCTGGCACATTTGCTTCCCACATCTGCTTTATCCCACACACTAATTTCACTCTGTACTCACCATATCTGTCTTTTACTTCCTACCCTACTCATTGTATTTTAGTCCTCTTTGTTCTTCCACCAGGGTATACATCTCGTCTCCAGCCTGTATACGACTGTGCATATCACCTTCTGATAACTCTTTCCAGCGTTGTCCCCTATATATACATAGTCTCCCCTATCTAAACCAGCCTCAACATCCACTGTACACCCTTGATATGAGCTCCGTATACGTGCTGAACATCCACTGACTCGCTACCTCCAGCTTTCCCAAACAATCCTTGTTTCTTGAAACTGCTGTCTTTGATATGCTAGCCAAATCTGTTTGCACACCACACACATGCCATATGCATACACGTCTATCCAGCACTCTACTGTTCAACTGTCCACAACTGCTACTCGTATTTGCTCTGTACATTCAATCTTAAAAATGCCAATTAATCTGCTACTCCCTGTTCTGTTGTCCTACACTCCACATCCCCATCTCATATTTACTCTCCTCACTAAGGGCCTGATTAAGATGGCGGTTAACCCGCCACCGGCAGGCTGCCGGTGGCAAGGTTCACTGCCATTGTAAGGCCTTTTACCTCCCGCCAGATCAGGATGGCGGACTGTGTGGCCGGCGGGCGGAAAGCCCGTCCGCCACGGGACTGACAGAGGCAATCATTACGATTGCCTGTCGGACCCACCCCGCATCCATAAAATGGTAGCGGTACCTAGCAGGCACCGCCCGCTCAGATTTGGATGCTGCATCCCCGCCAGCCTGTCTATGGCAGTTCAACCGTGATTAAAAAGGCTGGCGGGGATGTACTTTGGGGCCCGCTGCAGGCCCCCCTTGTGCAGGGGCATGTTGAATTTGCACTTGGGGGCACATATGGTGCCCCCTACAGTTCCCTGCATCAGGTTGCAGGCACAGCGGGTTCCCTGCAAAGTAGTGCAGGGAAATACACAACATGCAATTTTACCATTGCGGCGGGTGCTCCATCCATCAGCACCCGCCACAATGGTAAACATGCACAATGCGTCTGCGACAGTGACGGTCGCATTGTAATGTCATGTGAGGGACCGCCGCCATATAGGCGCCTTGTTCCAATCCCCAGAACAATGGCGGCAGACTTAAGCCTGCTCGCCATCGTCATCAGGCCCTAAGTATCTATGAGAATATCTTCTCACCTTGTTCGCAATCATGATCATCATCCTCCCATAACAACATCTACTTAAACCCTTTCTTGACCCTACCACCACTTGTCGAGAAGTACTTTAAATACTATTTGGTAGCACCCTCTATCTAGAGACAGCTACTAGCACTACTTATTCTCACCTTTCATTCAATACAACCACAAGACACAACAAACACCTGGAGCCACACACAATCCCTCGGTTTTCCTCAGCTGTTCACACTCTGTACCCTTATCCATGCATCACCACTGACTCTACACAAAGTTAATCTAGACATCACTTATAAGCATTGTATACCGCTCATTCACACCAGTCTCCAGCACCCACTGACAGGGCACTCAATACCATTCTCTTTAACCTACTCTCACTAGTCACTTATAAAATTATTCACAATGCTTTTCACATATCTCACTACACCATTTACCCTCATGAAATCAGCAACTTGCAAATCTAGCGGTGCAGAGACAGACTATTGAATCAAAAATATTGATTTACACAAATATCGAGTTAAAAATATTGTGGGTCAGAAATATCAACAGACAAATTCTCGTGGTCAAGATTATCGAATGTAGGTAAGTAATATAGATGTTAAATATATAGAAGTGTAAATTATCGTTTGCAAAAATATAGTTGTTAAAAATATCGATTTTTTAAAATTAATGCTATGTACTTTAGTATGTATTTTAGATGTATGTTTTTGGTATAATATCTTTCTTTTTAACATATGTGTTAAATTTTTAGTAGTTGTTATTTTTTTATTTTTTTATTTTTGCGTTTTTGTTCCGTACTGGGTTGTGGGTTTATAGGGGAATAGGGTGGGAAATAATTTAATGATATAAAATTAATTGATTATTTCTAATATTTATTAATATTTTTCAATTTAAATTTAGTATTTTTAGTTCCGTAGCGGTTGTGGGTTTATAGGGGAATAGGGTGGGAAGTCATTTAAATATATTAAATGTATCGAATATTTTTTATTTATTATTATTTGTCGATTTGAGATGTTATAGTGTTAAATGGGTAAAGTAATTTATTATTAATTGATTAATAATTGGTTGTTAATGAATTTTAATTAATTAATTAGTAATTAATTATAGTAATTGTGTATTTATTTTAGGTGTGTGTTGTGGTGTTTACAGGAGTAAAGGGTGGTAAGTATTTTGTGTTTGATTAATTATTATATAGGGCCCGATTGCAATGTCTTTCAGAAGGCCTCCAAATAAGATTTGGCTTACCCGGATCCAATTCATAGCCCTTTTTTTGGACCAAATCGCACTCAGGTCCGAACAACCATGCGAAGGATGCGAAGATCACAAATGCGCTGACTGAATCGTTTCCGGGACCCGAACGAATCCGTGCGACTCATTCGTAGCCGAATCATGCAGTGCTATGGAACTGAATTCCGACAGAGCGAGTATGATGCACGATTTAGACAGCCACTTCGCCTCGGTCTCAGCGAGACAAAATAGCTGTTGGAAGCATACTTCGGGGAGGGGCCATAGCAAGCCCCCATTTACCCGGGGCAATCCGAATCTGTCACGGGTGTGTGCCCATGGGTACCTCTGATCCAGGCATGCACAGTGTGGCGAGCACCAATGGGTGCCTGCCACAGGGTGTACGCTTTTCTCCACCCATCCCTCTTTGCTATGGGAGCCTGTGTACACGTCTGCGCACAGACTCCCATAGAGATCAATGGGAGTCTGAGCGAAACGAGTCTGTAAGTACACGGCTGCATCGTACTCGCTCGTTTGGACCCGCAGAGCACGTTTCGCTCGGTAAGCCCTCCAGATCCGAGTCGTACGGAGTGCTTTCCTAGCGAGATGGAATTGGGCCCAGAGTTGTTAATTAAATGTTAATTATTTGATATTTATTTTGTGTACTTGTTTATTTTTCTGTCTGTTGTTTTTACTTTTGAAGGGGTAAAAGGTGGGTATTTAATAAATGTTTAAATATTTAAATATTAGTTGTTAAAAGTAATATTTAATTGTGTTTTCTTATTTTATAGTTTAATTTAGGTGTGTGTTGTGGATATTATAGTATTAAAGCATATGTACTCAATAAATGTTAATTTTGTATTAATATGATTATTGAATTGATTATTAATTATGTTAATTATGGAAATACATCTAATTTAAAATGTTGAATTGTTTTGTTATTGGTGTGGTGATATAGGGTTGGAAATAAAATAAATACATTTATGTTTTAATTAGTTCTTTTGTTTGTTAATATTTTTCTACTTTAAATAATTATTGTTTATAAATGTGTTTATTAATTTATTTTACATATTCTTTGTAGGTTTTTGTTTTATGTGATTAATATTATCATATGTGTTCTTTCTATATGTTTAATATATTTAATTTTATATTTTACAAATATTGTTTCTTTGTTTTTATGATTTTTAAAACTTTGTAATATTTGGTATTTTTTTTCAATTGTTTAAGTGTTATAAGTAATATTTGTTTCTCTGCTATCCAACACTTTCCCTAATGTTGTAATCACTGGAGTGGGAATAGTAATTTTTAACCCTCCGCTGTCCAACACTTTCCCTACTGTCGCACTCACTGGAGTGGGAATAGTAATTTTTGCCTCTCGCTATCCAACACTTTCCCTACTGTTGCACTCACTGGAGTGGGAGTAGTAATTGTTCCCCCTCAGCTATCCAACATTTTTCCTACTGTTGCACTCACTGGAGTTGGAATTGTAAATTTTATACCTCCACTATCCAACACTTACCCTACTTTTGCACTCACATGAGTTGGAATAGGTTATTTAATCCCTCTGCTATCCAAAACTTACCATATTTCTGCACTCACTGCAGTGGGAATAGTAATTTTTACTCCTCTGCTATCTAACACTTTCCCTACTGTTGTACTCTTTGGAGTGGGAATAGTAATTTTTGCCCCTCCGTTATCCAACACTCTCCCTACTGTTGCACTCTTTAGAGTGGGGATAGTAATTTTTGCCCCTCCGCAATCCAACACTTTCCCTACTGTTGCACTCACTGGAGTGGGAGTAGTAATTGTTCCCCTTCCGCTATCCAACATTTTCCCTACTGTTGCACTCACTGGAGTTGGAATTGTAAATTTTATACCTCCACTATCCAACAGTTACCCTACTTTTGCACTCACATGAGTTGGAATAGGTTATTTAATCCCTCTGCTATCCAAAACTTACCATATTTCTGCACTCACTGCAGTGGGAATAGTAATTTTTACTCCTCTGCTATCTAACACTTTCCCTACTGTTGTACTCTTTGGAGTGGGAATAGTAATTTTTGCCCCTCCGTTATCCAACACTCTCCCTACTGTTGCACTCTTTAGAGTGGGGATAGTAATTTTTGCCCCTCCGCAATCCAACACTTTCCCTACTGTTGCACTCACTGGAGTGGGAGTAGTAATTGTTCCCCTTCCGCTATCCAACATTTTCCCTACTGTTGCACTCACTGGAGTTGGAATTGTAAATTTTATACCTCCACTATCCAACACTTACCCTACTTTTGCACTCACATGAGTTGGAATAGGTTATTTAATCCCTCTGCTATCCAACACTTACCCTATTTCTGCACTCACTGCAGTGGGAATAGTAATTTTTACTCCTCTGCTATCTAACACTTTCCCTACTGTTGTACTCTTTGGAGTGGGAATACTAATTTTTGCCCCTCCGTTATCCAACACTCTCCCTACTGTTGCACTCTTTAGAGTGGGGATAGTAATTTTTGCCCCTCCGCAATCCAACACTTTTCCTACTGTTGCACTCATTGGAGTGGGAATAGTAATTTTTACCCCTCTGCTATCCAACATTTTCCCTACTGTTGCACTCACTGGAGTGGGAATAGTAATTTTTACCCCTCTGCTATCCAACAATTTCCCTACTGTTGCACTCTTTGGAGTGGGAATAGTAATTTTTTCCCCTCCGCTATCCAACACTTTCCCTACTGTTGCTATCTCTGGAGTGGGAATAGTAATTTTTACCCCTCTGCTATCCAACACTTTCCCTACTGTTGCATTCAATGTGGTTGGAATAGTAAATTTAATTATTCCGCTATCCCACACTTTCGCTACTGTTGCACTTATTGTATTGGGAAATGTAAGTTTATTTTATTTTTAATCGTTTCTTTTTATTTATTATGGATTTTGTTTAAATTACTGATATATATTTTTATTTTTATATAATTTTAAAGTTAAAAAAATAAATACAGATAATTGTTAATACATTATCTGTAATTAAATATATGTATATGTATACATGTTCATGTTTCTGTGTTTATATATTTTTTAATTAAGTTTATTCGTTATATTTATCGAAATGTATATGAAATTTAATTTATTTTGTTGAAAATATTAATATTTAATATATTTACTACATATTATTTTATATATATTTTTATCGATATTTTTTAAATCTATATTTTTTACCTCAATATGTTTGATTCAATATTTTTGTACTTACCTGTTAAGGTATTGGAGTCCATATGTTTGCAGTCGATATTTTTTGGGGGATAGTTTGAACATCGATGTTTGTTACATCGATACTCTATCAGTGAACCAATCCAGCGACTTGCAATTCACCACCCCTTTACCCAAAGCCATTCACATTAAAATTCATATCTGTTACTCTGTCCCACTGAGAATATTGCCCACTTGCACACAACTCCTACATCATGATTTCCACCAACAATGCTTACCAACACCCTCTCACCCATAGATTGTCTACCATTTTCATAGCCAGTTACCTACCAATGCTCAGGCAGTCAAAGGGAAGCAACAGAAGAAATGGTTAATAAGATTGAGATAGGTAGGCTAAATTCATGGTGATAGTTTTCTCTGACCTTCTCTCAATAACAGATTGCTGTAAGTGCAAAAAATATTCATTATCCAGTAAGTGGAATTCCGTTCATTTAGCATGATTGCTGCAATTTAGAGAAAAGTGGTGTTACTTTAATAAGTAATGTGGTAATACCATTTCAATTCACTGAAAGCTAGCTCTATCAATATAGCTTGAAATGAAGTTGACAAATGAAAATACCCTCACATTATGTTATTCCCCATTGAAATCTAAATTTACAGTAATCACAATTAGTGGTTCCTGAGATAGTTAGTTGAATTGAATTAGTACCACAAAAGTATGTCAGACAGGTATCTGACATGCAGTAATTTAGGGTATTTGTGTTTCTGCGTAACAACTCACTCTAGTGCTGTTAAAGTCTAGATGAATGACCTTTGGAGAAAGACCTGTCAATTACAAAAAAAAGGTACTTCAAAGTAATCTTTGTGGAATCCTATTTAAGTAGGCAAAACCCTTCCATAAATCCTCAGAGTCACAGTGAAGTAATGAAACCACACCCTGAAATACTCATGAAAGCATATTGAAGTAGCCTGCTCCCATCCTCTAGTTGTCACTGAGTTATTGTGAAGTAATCTGCCCAATCTGCTAGTTCTCAGAATCATCCTGGAGTAATCTGCTGTCATCCCTTTGTTGTCATGGGGTCATCCTGGAGTAATTTGCTCTCATCCCTAGTTGTTATGGAGTCTTCCCGAAGTAATCTGCGCTCATTCCTCTGTTGTCATGGAGACATCCTGGAGTAATCTGTGCTCATCCCTTTGTTGTCATGGAGTCATTCTGGAGGAATCTGCACTCTTAACTTTTGTTGTCATGGAGTCATCCTGAAGTAATATGCTGTCATCGATTGTTATCATGGAGTCATCCTAGAGTAATGTACCGTCAGCCCTTTCAAGTCACGGAGTCATCCTGGAGTAATCTGTGGTCATCCCTTTGTTGTCATGGAGTCTTCCTGGAGTAATCTGCTGTCATCTTTTTCTTGTCATGAAGTATTCCTGGAGTAATCTGCGGTCATCCCTTTGTTGTTATGGAGTCTTCCTGGAGTAATCTGCTGTCATCCCGTTCTTGTCATGAAGTCTTCCTGGAGTAATCTGCGCTCATCTCTTTGTTGTCATGGAGTCATCATGGAGTAGTTAATGATAATCACACGTTTTCCAAGGAAGTAATCAGAACATCATCCTGAAGTATTTATTGTGATGACTCTGGAGGCATCTCATTTAAATATTTAGCCCTATAGGCATACTTCAGGATGGTTTCAGATGTCTTCAACAGATCATTACAGGAATAGCTCAGCTGAAGTCAACCAATGACTTCAGCTGAGCTACTCCTGTGATGACTCCAGCAAGATCTTTTTTTTTACTTTGGAATGTGGCGGGCCTTGGAGTTGCATTTCTATGCTCTCTCCCTTGTATACCCCTCTTTTTGTTCCTTGATCTCTAAAATTACATGGTACAGTTAATTTCTAATAAGTAAATGTTGCAAAATAAAAGGAGGAAGGCACAAATATGTAGAGCCTAAAATGTTAAAGCAAGACATAAGGAGAGAGCTACACGAACCACCAAGAACACTACAAGCGGTTTTATCTAAGGCACAAGGGTGAAGATGGCAGCAAGCACTTTTGGTGAGAGAATTGGGAGGAGGCGAGTTGTTTTATGTCATTTTTCAGGAGTATTTAATATTTCCAGCACTTTTGAAACACTGCAAAAATGCTAGAATTACTACAATTCGACAAACTGAGTACCCTGCGTACCCTAAGATTGAACATCTAATTTACAATATTTCATAAAAGGAAGCGACCTTAAGATTACAATGACTGGAAATAGGAAACAAAAATTGGGTGATAAAGAAATGGGTATGAGGCTCTAAAGTGGGAATTTATATTGGCTAAATTAGGATTAGGAGAGCATAGTGGCAGCTTACTTTGATCATAAAATGGAACTGGGTCTAAATCATATTTATGAACCAGCTCGAACATGAACAGAAATACACCCTCTATATTTTAACTTTAAACTGGGGGTCTTTCTGACTAGAGAATATCTTCTAAGATGAAGAGTGTGAATACTGCGATTGCATGTGGGGGGAGAAGATGCTTTCACGCACCTCATGTTATTCTGTATCAAATTCATAACAGCATGCTGAAATTGGCTGCTGCTGTTCTATAGGATAAATTCAGTCAGGGGTACCTTGGGCCTTTGCTACAGGACAGGTGGTGGTGATAATTTTCAGACCTGTGGCTTGTCACCTGTGAGCAGTATGGTCCTCAGTTAGTTTATAACTTTCTTATGAATAGGAGATGGATTTAATTATTGTTGCATGTGACTACCTCAATTAAAGTATGAATATTATTATCTTGACTAGCTGCTATACACTCATAGGAATTGTTGGGGGCTTTCAGTAAACCTACTGATCCTGCTATTGTGCAGTTAGATCTAGAGAGGGCTCTGCAGTTTGCACAGGCACTTTATTACCACTGCACTTCTAGGCCTGATTCACAAAGGTAAACGTACACTTTTGTGTACATTCACGACTGTTTGCTATTCACAAAGATATTTTATCAGTATTATCTTTATGACTGCGGAGTCACTGCACATAAAAAGACAGGACTCTCTTATCTTTTATGAGACTCTTCAGGCAAAGTGGCTCTGCGTGGCATAGTAAATCTGATTTATGGGCTCGCTTTACATTACGGGACGCAACACAGGCCCTTGATAGATCTAGACTCTAGGGCCTAAAAAACTGGGAAAGGGAAATTCTGTTCAGAGATAGCGTGAATCCCTATTTGTGAGCCAAATAAAAATCAATGCAGTATTTAACATACTGAATTCCTTCTAGGACAAACTAATTTATTTTTCACATTAAAAAAATAAAATGCGGTTTTTAACAGGCTTTCTGAGAATGTAAAGCAAGCACCCTGTTTTGCTTCAAAATATGAAGCAGTAGACGCATTTTTTGCATTGTAGAAACATCCATACTAGCCCTTTATTATCTAAACCTACCAGTAGCGTAGCAAGGATGCCATGGGCCCTGGTGCAAGCAAGAAACATTGGGGCATATTACCAAGGGCCATTATCGCCGCATTAGCGGGACTTTTTCCCGCTAATGCGGCGATAATTGTATCGCCCTATTACCTAGCTGTCGCTAACACCAGTTAGCGACAGCTAGTAGGAGATAGCGGGCATTTAGGTGCCCACTTTGCATGTCAGTGATAATTATCGCTAATGACATGTAAAGTGGGCGTGCCAAGATGTTAGCGACTGGAAACAGTCGCTAACATCTCTATCTCCTATTAGCAACTTTTGGAAATAATCGCGCTAAGCGCGATTATCTTCAAAAGCTAACGCCTGCCCAGAGCAGTTCTTAGCCATGTAATCCAATGGTAGGTGGATTACATGGCTAAGAGCATTTGCTCGGTAATGCATGAATATCGCTGACTTTACAGCGATATTCATGCATTTCGGTCGATTTTTATCGCTTAGGAGATAAACCTTGATAATAGCAAGGCTCCTATGCGATAAAAATTGGCGGAGCTCGGCGATATTAATGTTGCCGCTAAACCAACATAGCGATAATTATCGCTAGTTGTTGGTAATATGCCCCATTTACCCTTTGACTGCTCATGAGGTAGTAAAATACAGCAATTATCAGGCTCAATGGGCGCCCTCAGGGCTCTGGAGCCACTGCACATACTGCATCAGTGGTCTCATCTCCCCTGGCAGCTATTGCACGAGTGATCACAGTTTTTAATGTGAGCAGGAGCAATTGGAATCCCTTATGAGCATTTAATGGGCACCTCACGCATGGAAGATGCACACGATTGAAACTACCTGTGGCATGCAGGTGTGAGGCATTGACTATGAGAGGTAGCATGCGAGTGAATGCTGACTGGGAGATGGGATGTGGGCTGCAGTGTCCCGAGTCAGTTTTCAACAATGCATCATCTAGGGAGCATTAACATCTACATCAAGGTGGGTATTGCAAATCCAGCTAATTAAAAAAATAAAATAAAAATCCGTAGACCATATATCGGTGTAGAGTGATACATTGTTTTGGCTCTCTTTATGAATTGCACAAATTATCCCCACCCCTAAAGTTACTGAACCCGAGGGTACCGGTAACTCCAGGGCGGGTACATTCCAGCTCAGCATAGATTGGAACCTGAGGGTTGAAAAAAAAATGATGCATTTCCGTGGCATCAGTAGTTCCAGGTCCAATTCACCTAGTAATTCCTCATTTTCAGCCATTTTGATTTTAACCTGGAGGTTAGAAGCTGAACTCTCCGGCCGAAAGTTAAAAGTCCTGCTGAGTTCCTGTGCCTCTCATAATTCCGATGGGACAGGTAACTCCTATCATTGACCCCAATGTAATTAAGAGACCTTAGAAATAAAGAATGTACTGTTAGTGGCCTGTGAGCAGTAACACCTGGATAAAGCGTGAACCAATGTTGCTGAATATAGGTTCCAATGACATTTGGCGACTCCACATGGGAATGTGAGAGTTTTGTGTTTTTATTGGCGCTGGAGTCTGATTCAGGGGTTACACTGAATTTGTATCCAGCTGGAAGCTGTTTGCCTGAGTGGAAATATAATCTCAGAAGCTTTATGACACTGCCGTTAAAATATTGTTCAGTCTTGGTTGAGCAAACTGCTTCTGGCCACATTGCTGCTGGGGGGCAAGGCACAAAACAGTATAGCTTTTGGTTACTGGGCATTGGAAAGTATATTTGATGAATCACACATTGCATACAGTTGTAAGTTTATGACGTTCAACGGGGCGGGTTATTTATATAGAGTAAACAAGGCTGCTGCATTATAGTTTTCGCTGGAAGTAATTCAGTGTGCCCGGTATCTGTTTGGCTTTGTGCCAAGAACAGCTGGTGGCAGGGCAGTCCCCTTATTTGACTCTGCAAATATTGTTGGGCAGGGGAGTGTGCACGGAGGCTGCTCCAAAGATCAAGGAGAGTTTTTCAAAGGGGAATTTGGAAATAGCTTAGATGTTTTGCGAATACTGACACAAAGGTCTGAATAGGCGCCATGGGAGATTTTCTGAAAATATAAATGACAAAGGAACAAGATAACAGAAAGAGTTTCAATCCAGAAGGGGTGTCTTTGTTTTAAGGAGCTATAAAGACACTTGCTCACTAAGCATGCGTACAAACGCAGTGAATCGTGACCTGAATGTCAGCATGTACTCATTCAAAACAATCACTATTTGTGAACGATAACTATATCATTATAACAAATTAATAATTCTGCATATAATATCAATCATGCCTAGAAACAGAACTCGGTTTTGCTTTGTGCTGAGAGCTGCAGCTGGTTGTTTGAATCTTTACAACCGTTTTTTTTTAAACAGGGGTCGTCTGGGGAACGATAAAGGCTTCATTACGAGAGAGAGCACCAGAGGAGGGTACAACATTTATTACATCCAATAAAATCAGACTCCATACCTATTTTCCTGGCATAGGGGATACCATGCACATTTAAACCATCACTGCATCAAAATTCACATTTCCAGTAAAACTACACGGCAATTTCCTCCAATTAAATTCCAGCAACGACTAGCTATAATTTAACATTAGCACACTATTTACTCAGTGCAATAACATTCCCCAAACGTATAATACCGACCTTCCAAACGGGCTTGGCAGCTGTCAGAAAACATCAGGTCACTCGTTGTGAATTCATTTTTTGGGGAGGCATCAAATGGCAGCCCCCAACCAATCACCACACAAAATATCAGGAAGAGGCATTTAGATAAAAACAACTGGTTTAAATATGAAAGTTAAAATACGCAGCATAGCACATACATTTAATACATAGGAGCTTACCGCCCACAGGGTAAGTGCAGAAACAATTGGGCCTGTGAACTCTCTTAAATATTATGCCCAGACATTACTTCAGGTAGGAGTGTGAAAAGTTTTTTTGCAACTTTTACAATGGTCAGTGATCAAATTTGTCACAGAGGGACAACCACTTCTAGCAAGATTAAAGCACGCTTTAATAAGTCTGTGACCGTCTTTTGTCACTGACACAACATCCCTGAACCCTAGGTGACTTCTCTTGCCACGTCCGCAAGCCATTGCCCTGGACAAGTCATCTGCTCACCAAAGAAGAAAGTGTGCTCGTGCCCCTCAACCCACAGTGCCCAGCAGGAAGTTCTTGGCAGGGAAAGGTGAGGTGGTGCAACATCCAGATCACCTGGCCACCACACAAAAGACAGAGGGGCATATTACCAAGAAGTGCGTTAGTAAACGCACAACGCACATCCCCATATCGCCGGCTATCGCCGGATTTCATTGCCGTTTTAGCGCGCAATTATCAATGCGCATCACGTAGGCGAATTGAAATCCGGCGATAGTCAGCGATATGGCACATTAGCACATGAAAACAATGTGTGCCTTGATAATATGGGGGTGTGGACTCAGCGTTATGATCCACTCCCCCATGTTATCAATGCCCTAACACCTTGTCAGAGCAGGCTTTGGGAGACCTGCGATAAACAAGTTTATCGCAGGTCTCCCTCTCCCAACGCCTGCCTAGGTAATAGGGTGTTCCCACCTCCAACCACATTTTACATGTGGTTGGACGTGGGAACGCCCACTTTGCATGTCATTAGCGATGTTAATCGCCGACATGCAAAGTGGGCTTGCGCCAGGCTTTAAAATGCCCTTGTTAATAGGGCTCTAGCAGTATCGCCGCTTTCTCGGCACAATTCGCCGAAAAAGCGGCGACACTTGCCCTTGGTAATATTCCCCAGAGTGCTTGTGCCATTCCCCACATCATTCAATTGAGAGCTCTTACCCCTAAGTGACCATCTGCCCCAAATAATAGAGGTTGAAAACCCTTTCTTTGAACATCATGAAGATGTGCTCTCCCTAGGTACAGTCTCTGACGTGGCTCTGGGGAGGCAGAATGGGTATACTCTAAAATGGGGCAAGGTTGTTCCAGAAATGTTCCTCGCGAAACTGCTGAACATTTGTTCAGACAGTTTCGCAATCTGCTTAGGGGAGAAGTCTCACAGTAAGCAGATAATAGAGCACTTTAATATCATAGCTTCTGAGATTAAAAACAGTCTGCGGGTAGAGGCAAAGAAAAGAATAAAGGGCAATAAAAGTTGGTTTGACAATGCATGTACAAGGGCACTGACTGACTTGAAACATGCTATCCACAGGTCACCCCGAGACCCGCTAGAAATAAGAGGTTTGAGGAAAACATATAAAGAGGCTCTAAATAATAGAAAAAATGCTATAAAAAAGGAGGCTCTAGAAGCCCTCTGCGAGGCTTCACAGTCCAAGGATGCATCCGCATTTTGGAGGGCCGTTAATACCCCTTTCCTCTTCGACAACTCCAAGGCCCGCATGGAGATAGCAATTATTGAGGAGGACTGGGTGGAGCACTTCTCAAACCTTTATAGGTCCCAAGATGAATCCCACACTATAGATTCTTTCTCTATGGGTAATAGTGGAGCAGGGGTTGAAAAATTGGTAATAACTTTGGATGAAGTCATGATGGCTGTAAAAGCAACGAAGGGAAGCAAGGCAGCAGGGGCTGATGGGATCCCTGCAGATCTATATAAAGCAAACACTGAGATCTGGGGCCTCATGCTGGTGCAGCTTTTTAATGCAGCACTTGCAAGGGGTTTAAATCCGTCTTGGTTCACCTCGGTTATTGTACCTATATATAAGAAGGGAGATAGACAAAATTGTGCCTGTTATAGGCCAATCTCCCTCCTTGACTCATCCGTAAAAATCCTTGGAAGAATCATCTTGGCAAGACTCCAGAGCTGGGCGGAGGAAAATGAGATAATGAGCGACCTACAGTATGGATTTCAGAAGGGCATTGGAACCGTTGAACAATGTTTAAATTTAATGATTGTTCAACAAAAGTACACCAGGGTAAAAGGTGAACATCTGTACTTTACGTTTGTCGACCTTTCGTCGGCGTTCGACTGTGTGTCACATACTAAATTATGGGCAATCCTGAAAGGGCTGGGCGTGGAAGATCTTATCATTCGCTTCCTGAGAGAGTTATACTCAGGAGCTACAGCTTCAGTCCGCTACGGTAGGGGGGGAGAATGTACCAGAAAATTTGAAGTGGGATGCGGAGTACGCCAGGGGTGTGTTCTGGCCCCTTTCCTATTTTTGCTTTATATAAATGGACTTGAGCATCGTCTTCTGCAGGAGTGCAGGGATATGCCCAGGGTTGGTAAGAGATCTATCCCTGCACTCTTGTATGCGGACGATGCAGTCTTAATGGCACGTACTCCCTTGGCCCTACAAAAACTGATATTATCATTTGAGAAGTTCATGTTGAGTCTAGATCTAAAAATCAATTGTAGTAAAACTTTCTCCATGAACTGTGGCACAAGATCTGGAAAGCAGATGAAAAGAATGTTTATAAATAACGTTCCTTTGAAAAATACCACTACCTTCCCTTATCTGGGTATTTTGTTTCATGAATCTGGGGTTTGGACAAGTGCTGTAAAGGCCAGAACTCTTTCGTTCCAAAAAACTATAATGGCCATAAAGACTTTTATAAAAAAGCTGGGCAAAAAACCAATAAGAGAAATCTTGACTATATATAATGCCACGTGCACATCGGTAGCCCTGTATGGTGCAGGTCTTTGGGGGTATTCGAACGTAGAACCAATTCAAATAGACGAAAATAAATTTATGAGGGACGTCCTAGCGGTCCCACAAAGTGTTTCGACCTACATTTGTCAAATTGAACTGGGACAACCTCATATTTCGGATATAATTAGAACACAAACCATCCTTTTGTGGCATAGGGTATGGACAACTAACGAATGTGTCATGAATCCAGCTATGTTGCAGGACGTATTAAAAATGGAAAATGTGGGTAGACTTGATTGGCTAGATTACGTTAAACGTTTTATGATTCAAATTGGCTGCCGACAATACTACGAGGACCCACTTACCATGGGAAATATACCCAGAAAACTGCTGAAAAAACTATGTTTGGAATACCTCGAAGACAAGAGAAGGCGAGAGGAAATGAGTAAAAAGACAGTTACCTCGCACATCTTGTTATTAACTGGCAACAAAGTACAGCCATATTTAACTCTCCCGATGTCTAATTATGACCGATTTCTCTTGACCCGTTTTAGATTAAACATAGTTTTTAGACTCTTGTCCTTCCCAGAAATGAATTCATGGTTGCGAAATTTACCTACTTGCCCGTGTGATGATTCCTCGCCCCAATCTGATATCCACATTTTATTTTTTTGTAAATTTTATATTATGCCACGTAGGAAACTCATACTCCCATTCCTTGAAGAAATGAATTTAAACAGATGTCGTCCAGCTTTTTTAGAATTTCAGAGAATGGACACAGTTTTAACTGTTGCTGTAGTTTTAAGATTTTTTAAATATGTTTTTAAATTACGGAAAACAATTGGTGATGATGAAATTTAATAGATTTGTCACTTTTTAAATTTCCCTGTGTAAAATTGTAAATTTCATGTTGCTACTTTTATGGTTATTGTCTTTTAACCGAATAAAGTACTTTTTGAACTTGAACTTTGAGAGCTCTTACCAGGGAGAGAAGAGGTGGCGCTGTCATTTCTGACCACAACTCTAGATGGTCACTAATAGCCTCCACCACCACAACCCCTCAGCAAGAGGGCAAAGAAAAGGCTCAGAAAACAGCAAAACAAGACAAGTTGTACCACTTTTCATGCGACTCGTAACCTGTTCCCAATATTTGCAAGTAGATGAGCAGAATCCGCTGTTCCAAATGGGGTAGAATGCATGCCCCTACAGTCACAGCACTCTCCAATGCGACCTTGGATGCTGTAGCAGAATCCGCAGACACTGAAAAACCACCCCAAGGGTGAGCTAAGTCAACTCTCTGGACACTCTGGCTCTGTCAAAAGAGGAATATTGTCCCAATCAGACATAGTGGTAGTGATCAGAGTGGTCAGACCCAACCATCCTCGTTATAGCATCAGTGGAGTAGGTGTAATAATCAAGGTCGACAATGGGAATCCGAGCATACAAAGCCAGCTGTCCCACTGACATGTAGCCATGGAATAACCCAACTCTACCACAGGTGTTCGTGATGATTCGGTACAATCTTTAAAGGACTCTAACAGAGTAACAATGACACAGAACCAGGGTCCCCAGTCTCCTCAAGTGGAGCCAGCGTATACAATTGAGTATTTACATCACGTCCCTTGAGAGGTGTGTCAGGAGGGAGCAACACTGCATCCAAACGAGGTAGAACAGGGATCCTTGTCAAGTAGACAACCTTGAAACTGCCTTGTTAAATCAAAACACCAGGCTAGTGTTACTCCACTCCTTGTAAGGTCCACATGATATTCTAAATAGGGGGAACATCCTCAGGTTACTTAAGTCCATCTCCCAACTGAGTAGATTGGAGTCTACTGATATCATAGCACTAGAATGTCTCCACCCTAACAGTTATCAAACAACAGAAACCACACTAGCAACATTTATTTCGACAACAGTCACACAGCTCTTATTATCCAGATCACAACTATTTAGCTCATGGGGTATCAAGATCATCCCGATCAAAGAGATAGGTTTACCCACAGTATTAGCAAAATCACCAGCTTCCACAGTGTTTGGTAGGAAGACGCCATTCTCAATTTTAAAAAATACCAGGGATTGTAATATCACAAAGCACAGAGAACAAGGGGTGCAAACCACAGACTACATGTGGAAAGACTAGATCTGGCTGCCTGCAGCATTATCCAGGAGAAGCATTACTGTATTAGCTCTCAATCATCCACGTGTGTCAATCTTCCATCACTATCCTTGGGGCTCATTTATGAGGCTGTGCGTCACTTTTACGCCGCCGGTGCGTCACTTTTAGTGACGCACCAGTGGCGTAAAAAATGTGCCTTGTTGCGCCATATTTACAAAGTGACGCATCTAGGTACATGCGTCACTTTGTAAACTCCTGCGCCACATTATACCTGTGCCAGGTATAATGTATGCAAGGGGGGCGTTTTGACACAACAAAAGGACATGGAAGTGACGCAGTGAAATCTATAAGATTTCACTGCGCCATTTCTTGCCCGCTGAAGCGTCAAAATCTTACGCCTGCCACTGATGCAGGCACCAACAACACGGGACTTGCGCATGTGAAAGGACACATTGCCGGAGGTGCGTCACTTTTGTGACACACTCCAGCAATGCGTCACTTTTGCGCCATACAGGTAGGTCAGAAATACTGACGTATCTGTAACTCCTTGCGCCATGATGCGTCATACTGTAAATATGACGCATCTTTAGTGTCGCGGGGGGAGCTCAGTGAAAAGTGACGCATCGATGTTTTCACGCAGCGATGCTTCACTTTTCGTAAATGAGGCTCCTTGTGTTCTTGGAATGTCAACAGCCTTACTCAGAAACTTCAATCTCCTGACGTGTTTACGTTTTGTAAGAACCATGAAATCATAGTTCGACAGGAAACATGGTCCGAGACAAGCCTCCCGATTGTTGGCTACATTGAGGACCAGTCACCCACCTTCAGGGGACACAAGCACGTTGGACCAAAAGACGGGCTATCTATCTACATCTCATTCAAGTTAAAAGGAATCATTGATTCATTAACACTTGAGGAGAACTGGCTGCCTGGTATCAAGATTTGTAACGCAAGATCAAACAATGGATATTACTGATAATTCTTGACATCTGTCCGAATGCAAGATAGGATAAAATATGATCAAATTTAGAGAGTGTACTAAAACCAGAAGGTTTCAAAGTGCTATAACAGAACAAAGGAGTCCACAGGAGCAGTGCAGCAAGGTCAGGGATTCAAAGGTGAGAAGGGCCAGGTTTTCAGATGTTTTTTAAATGACACAAAAGAGTCCACATCTAAGATATATGTAGGCAGGGTGTTCCATAATTTTCGCGGCAGCTACAGAGAAGGAGCGCTTCTTCAGAAATCTTAAGATCATAAAGTTTTCACAAGATGAGAATCTAAGTGGTCGGCCCAGAGTGTACCAATGAAAAAGGGCATTCATTTGAGTGGGGCCCTTGTGATGACTAGGCACAAAGCCTTAAAGGAAATACCTTTCCTAACAGGGACTTAATAGAGGGAGCAAATCACCTCCTTAACCGAATGCAGCTTGGAAGTTTCCAGAATGAGTTGAGCAGCCACATTCTGTTCAACTTGAAGTGTATTCAAGGAGTAACTATTGATGTTCAAGTACAGAGCATTGCAGTAGTCCAACCATGAAGTGACAAGGGCAATGGTTACAGTCTGGTGCAGTTACGATGGAATATCAGGAAAAATCTTTTTCAGGGTCCTAATGATGTAAAAACAAGTGCTGAGAGTGCAACTGACCTGTGCATCAAAACTCAGGAGAGTCATCAAAGATGAACCCGAGATTTTTGTCTGACCTGATGGGTGGGGAGAGGTCCGCAGGCATCCGGCCAGCATGTGCTTGACCAAATGGATTTTGAGAACCGAACATGAGCACTTCAGTCTTATCTGCATTAATCTTCAGGGAGTTGTTGTGGTTCATCCTAACCATGGTCGTAAAATCCGTTTCGCGGGCGAATTTGCGGATTTTTGACGATTTCGCGATCCGGGAATCGCACGAATTTACCCAATAATCCGCAAATTCGCAAGCTACGAATTATTTTGCTTGGTCGCGCTTTAAAAATACAATATTGCGCGCGCGGCGTTGACTCTGAGCCTGCCGAGTTGTTTTTCTCCCGGTTTTGCGTGTGCTGCGCCATTTTCGATCCTGCTGCGTGATCGCGCGAGAGTTTTTCAAACGCAATTACGTCATCGCGGCTTGTCATCTTGCACAGCGAGAGTTTCACAACGCGAGTACGTCATAAATGCCCGCGACGGCGCGCAGCTGACTTCCGGCGGGAGGTTTGAACAGCTCGAGTTCCCGAAATTGCAAAAATTGCAATTCTGCACAAGAAATCCACCGCAGGAAGCATAAACCTTGTGAAAATGATGATTTTGATCATAATAACTCCTCAGATTGACATTTGGCTGCACTTTTTGGTGCAGGAGTTCATTTTTTGGGGTGGGGTGGGAGGAAGGAAGTGCCTCAGAGTCTCCAACTTCCTGTTCCTGTCCAGCAGGCTCCTCCCAGTGCTTTGTCCATGTACTGGCCACTTTTCATTTGGCTGTTGAGCTGGAAGGATTACTTTTTCTTGCTGGTGGTGGATTTTTGTATTTGAGGACTTTTTGGACTTTGGAGTTGGGATCACTTTTGGACTTGAGATTTTACAAGTAAGTTGGTGTTGTTTGTTTGGGGCATTGCACTTGAGGCAGCTCCAGTTCTAAAACTTGTTTCACAACTTTAACAAAATATATATTGTGGTGGTAGCTAGCCACAGTATCCAGTAGGCCCAGGGTTAGTCATGGGTGCATGATACAACTGTTTCTCTGATTTTTTTTTAACTTAATTCTCATATATGTCATGGAATTTTAGCTCACTGTTATATGTTGGTTTTTTTTAATTTTGGGGGCCTGTAAAGCCTCACTAGCCAGTAGGCCCAGGGGTAGTGAGTGGTGCATGGGCCTAGTCTTTATGTTGGGTGTCTTGAATTTAAACATCATTGAGGGCATGGATGGCATGGGATTGTGGTGATTTTTATGTGTTTTTCGATTTTTGGGGGTGTTGTTGTGGACTGTGCATGTGGGTGGGGGCCATTTTGAGTGCTGGTACAGGCAGGGACGGGCCATGTGCTGGGGTGCAAGGGGCCATTTTGAAGGCAGGCAGTGTTCTCAGGCCTGCACCCATTTTGCCTAGCTTTCATCCATTATGCCCAGGGGTAGTGAGTGGTGCATGGGCCTAGTCTTTCTGTGGGGTGTCTTGAATTTAAACATCATTGAGGGCATGGATGGCATGGGATTGTGGTGATTTTTAGTTGTTTTTCGATTTTTGGGGGTGTTGTTGTGGACTGTGCATGGGGGTGGGGGCCATTTTGAGTGCTGGTAAAGGCAGGGACGGGCCATGTGCTGGGGTGCAAGGGGCCATCTTGAAGGCAGGCAGTGTTCTCAGGCCTGCACCCATTTTGCCTAGCTTTTATCCATTATGCCCAGGGGTAGTGAGTGGTGCATGGGCCTAGTCTTTCTGTGGGGTGTCTTGAATTTAAACATCATTGAGGGCATGGATGGCATGGGATTGTGGTGATTTTTATGTGTTTTTCGATTTTTGGGGGTGTTGTTGTGGACTGTGCATGTGGGTGGGGGCCATTTTGAGTGCTGGTACAGGCAGGGACGGGCCATGTGCTGGGGTGCAAGGGGCCATTTTGAAGGCAGGCAGTGTTCTCAGGCCTGCACCCATTTTGCCTAGATTTCATCCATTATGCCCAGGGGTAGTTAGTGGTGCATGGGCCTAGTCTTTCTGTGGGGTGTCTTGAATTTAAACATCATTGTGGGCATGGATGGCATGGGATTGTGGTGATTTTTATGTGTTTTTCGATTTTTGGGGGTGTAGAACTGATGTTCCTCTGTCTTCCATTGCTTTTAGGTGCACAAGAGAACCACCAGTTCCAGGAAGAAGTCCTGCAGCGGTGTGTGCAGCACAACGTCACGCGACGTCACGTGTGGCCACAGACAAGACAACTCTGCAACTTGTGCAACTGCGGCCTGCTGTTCTGACATCTGAAGAAGATGGGCCCAAAGAAAGGTGGCCGTAGCGCCACAGCAAAGAAAGTTGCCAGTGCCACTGCCAGTAAGAAGGAGCAGAAGAAACAAGTGGCACCACCTACCAAGGAGACTGGTGTGCCCACCGACACCTTTTTTGGAAAAAAAAAAATGACGCCTGCAGCAGCAGCGGTGTCCGCTGGGGACCAAGCTGGAAGCAGCACCTCCGCCTCATTGGGGTCAGTGCCACCACGCCAAGTTAGGTCCAAGACCATGAGTGCTGCTGCGGCAGCCACTTTGGTTGTTCAATCACCATCGACCAGTGATGTTGGCTCATCACAAGAAAGTACCATCCAATCAACGCCGGGTGTAACTCAGCTGGCGAGTGTTCAACAACCAGCCATCAGCAAATCAAAAGGGAGAGAGAGGACTAGGTAAGCTAGTCCGGGTCCCCTGTTATATGTAGAAATATCAATATAGGACTAGCTAGGTTGTGTTAGTGAGACTCAGGGGGTACATCTGTAGGCAAACCCTTAGGTTTGGTCATGAAGCCCTCACACACCAACCTAGTTGGTGTCATGCTTCATCATCGGGCCCACCACAGTGACACCGAGTGTGTCCCGGGTGTGCTGCGACTCCAGATTACTGAGGAGCTGGTATGCTCGCTGAGTGTGCAGTGATGGTGAGAAAGGAAGTGAAAAGTTAAAAGCTATACAGGTGGTCCCAGTTCCCGAGGGTAAAAGGTAAATTTAATACCTGGGCCCCTGTTAGCAAGATAAAAAGGCTGTGGACGATGTGGAGTGTATTAAGAGCTCCTACGTCCTTGCGGTCTACATGTTTCAGCCAGGCCTTTTGATTAAAACTGGCTTTCCTCAGGACCAATGAGTATGTGTGGGTGATAATAAACTATATTAAGTGACAATGTGTGGTAAAAAGTGTCGCACTCGCTAAGGTGCTGTACGTGTAAGAGGGGGATTCCCTCTACTTTACTGTACATGGAACATAGAAACAATACAGACATACAAGGGAGAACCAGTGAGAATGGTATTTACCAAAACACAACATATGGCCGACTTCTAGTGTGCGTGAGCGACCTAGAGCGGCAGATAACGTGGCCATGAGCGTGTGCCATGGCTGAGGTGAATTATGGCGGTAAAGTTTGAAACGCAGTGGCGGTGGTGGGCTACACAGCGAAACAGGCATAGCGTGAGGTACAGGTAAGTATGGTACATAATTCCTCACACTTGCTACTTGCTGTTAAAGCCTCATGGGTCACTTGGCAGGGAGGGAAAGAAGACCCTAAACGTTTGTAAAAGGTCAGAGTTAGGATGGTACCTGTTGAGAGAAAATATGCTGCTTACCCAGAGCGTCGTGTAGAGATCACTCGTTTACTCACGGTATTTCCGATCAGCGTGCTCCTGCGACCTATCGTCCTGCTCCAGTGTCCCGAGTGAACTTGCATGGATCAGGTATGGGCTTAAATAGCCGGTTCAATTGGTAACACCTGGAGAGGGGAGAGGGTGCGGTCGCGCTGGCTCTTAGCGCGCGTGTGCAGGGAGACAGCGGCACTCGCGTTGCGCATGCGCGGTGATGGATTTCCAGCGCATGCGTGATCAACAGAGCTCTATACATTCGCGCATGCGCATTGGCGCTGTTAGGGGTGACGAGACGCTGGACAGCAGTAATAGTGACATGTGCCCACTAGTGCGTGTGCACAGGGGAAAAGGGCCCATTTGGGACAAGGGAAGTTTAAAAAGCATAAAAAGCAACAATTAGCAAATTGCATGGAGGCAAATACAGAGTAGGGACAGACCACGAGTCTGAGTGCAGACAGGGATACAGACTTAATGTTTTGAATAGAAATGGAGTGTTTATCTGGCTAGGGCATTCCACGGGATGGAATCGTTGAGCCCCTCTATATGGGTAGAAAGGCGGTAAATCCAGCGTTGCTCTTTGGAGAGTAGTGTTTTCTCATCGCAGCTAGATGGTGCGAATTGTTCAATGACTGTCCAGGTGAAGTCGTTCGGGGTGTGATTTTGAACGATGAAGTGCTGGGTCAGCTTGCTGATGTTTTTGCCACAGCGCATTGTGCTCCTGTGTTCAGTCATCCTGGTTCTGACTTTCCTGGTAGTCATACCAATGTATCTCAAACCACAACGACAGATGATTAAGTATATTAAGTTAGATGAGTTACAGTTGGTAAATTGTCGTTGTGTCCAGGTTTTTCCATTTTCCAATGATAATGTTTTGGAAGGGGTAGTCAGGTGGCAGACGCTGCAATTGTAACACGGTTGGTGGCCTGTTATTTCTGGTAGACCCCATGCATTCAAAATTGTCTGGCCTGTTTGTTGTTTCTTTCTCGGTCTTGTGGATACCAGTTGGTCCTTCAAATTCTGTGCTCTTTTGTATGCGAACCTGGGGGGGTCCCAGTTCCTGGTTCCTGAATTGATGATCTTCCAATTTTTGCGAATTATGTTTGAGACCTGGTTTGAGTGTTCAACAACCACAGCCGCAACGACAACCACAGGTGCAACTAGTACAAGCGCAAGTACATGGTCAAGGAGAGGCGCAAGGAGAGGCGCAAGTAGAGCCGCAATGAGAGGCGCAAGGAGAGGCGCATGGACAGGTGCATGGAGAGGTGCAACTAGAGGTTCATGGAGCGGCACAACTGCCTACATCGCTTGTTCCTCCAGAAGTAGGGGCACATCAGGAAATTGATATTCAAGAGGAGGTATCATCCGAGGAAGCCACTCCTCCTGATGATGATCCATTGTCTTCCAGATCCCCCGCAAGAAAAAGGTCAAGGAGGGCTACTACTACAAGTTCTTCTTCAAGCCCCCTTCATTCTGATGACCTTGATCCTGATTGGAACCGACAAATGCAGTCTGAGAGTGAGGCACGCCATGAGCCGACAAAGGTAGCTAAGCCTAAAAGGAAGGTTCCCGCAAGTCTTCGACTTATGGGTGATGATGACGAACAAGAAGTGGTGCCTTCTGCTGCTGATGAAGAGTCTGACGATGACCCAGTCATCACAGATGTACTCCAGCCACAGCGGGCATGCAGCAGACAAACATTTTAACCCTAGCCCAAATGGCTGCTGAGTAGGATGAGGGCGGCGCGGCCCTGGTGGTACCACCACCAACGCAGTTAACTACAACACCAACACGACCTACAGCTTCCATATTTTCTCGTCAGAAGGGCCGGCAGGGACCTCCATCCAGCTCGACCCCCATTACCTCAAGTAGTGGTGCTGTAAGTCAACTACAGGGAAAAATTCAGCCACGCACAACCTACACTTCATCTGGCATTGGAAGTCAAAGTAGCACCTGCACCACCACCAGCAGACATCTCCAGTCCCCAGTTTGGGACTTCTTTAGTGTTAGCAAAAAGGCGGAAAACATGGTTGTTTGTTCAATTTGTAAAGTATCAGTTAGTCGGGGTAAGCTTGGTACCAACTATGGTACCGGAGGGCAGAGAGGTCATCTCAAAAAACACCACCCTATCCAGTGGTATAAGCACCTAAGTGACATCGATGAAGCCAAAACAAATCCAAATGTATCCCTTGATATTGCACCTGATGATGATGAGAGGCTGATCGTGCAGGGGGGAAGTGAATAAGCGACAGGCATTTTTTCTGGTGCACCCAGTACCCCTGGCATCAGCACTGCAGTGGTAGCGCACACACCCTCTACCCCTGCAACATGTATGAGGCACACTAAGAGTCTGGGGGACACACCAATGCAAAAAAGTAAATCAATGAGCCTAACTGGTTTAAGTCTGCATCATCATCATCATCATCACGTAAAACGGTCCAGCGCACCATTTGCAGCATGTTTTGATCTGATCCGCCATTTGAACGCAACCACCCAACGGTGCGTCTCTATAACGCAAAGCTGGCTAAAATGCTAGCGCTGGACCTTCTCCCTTTCTCTTTCGTGGAAGGGGTGGGTTTTCGTGAATTTGTGGCAACAGTCTGCCCTAAATGGAAGGTTCCTAGCCGGTACTATTTTGCAAAGGTTGCTGTTCCAGCACTACATCAAGATGTGCTGGAGGTGATTGGCGCAGCTATTCTGAAGAGTGCTGTTCACACTATCCACATGACAACAGACATGTGGACCAGTTGCGCAGCCATTGATTACATGTGCACTGGGTCTCTTTTGCAGGGGTCGAAAGACAGTTAAAACACAAAGATGTTGACACGGAGGAAGTTTTTCAAGCTACTCGCAAACATGCAACAGTAGGCATGTTTGCTTTGGAGAAAACTCACACTGCACCTAACCTTTTGGAGGAGTTTAACAGGAAGGTCAATGAATGGCTGCATCCAAGAAACCGCACAGGTGGGTATGTTTCCACGGATAATGGCAGTAATATAGTTAGGGCCATGTCTGATGGTGGCTATTTCAGAGTGCCGAATTTGGCGCACAGTATTAACATCGTAGTGCAAGCCTTCTTGAAAGCAGAAGAGCCAGTCATCAATGTACTGACCACCTGCCGAAAAATCTGTAGCCATTTCAACCATTCTTTTAAGGCCCGGAAGCAGCTGAGGAGCCTTCAATATGAACGTCAACTGCCAGTCAAAGGACTAATCCAGGAGGTGGCAACACATTGGAACTCAACCTTTTACATGCTTGAGCGTCTGTCTGAGCAGTGGGAGGTAATACATGAGTTTGTCTTTAAACTGAGTTCTGCTCACAAAGACTTGATGCTAGAGTTGGAGGAATGGAAGCTAATTGCAAGCCTGACAGACATGCTTCGTCCTTTTGAGCTCTTCACGCGTGTAGTCAGCAGGGAGGACTGTTCTTTGACCAAAGCTATCCCATTGTTGCGCATGCTAGAGCACCAACTGAAGGAAGTGTGTTCAACATTCCGAGATGATGGTGAAAAGCGAGAAGCATATTGTTTGGCACAGAAGTTATTATCGCGCCTACTTGACAATGAAAGGCTTAAAAAGATACATGCAGAACAACATTACATTTGTGCCACTGTTCTTGATCCACGGTACAAAAAGGCACTGCCCACCAATACTTTCTTTCCTTTTTCGGAAGCAGAAGTTTCAAAGTACAAACATTGGCTAGCTGTGTCAGCCACTCGGTTCGAAAGAGAGCGACAGAAGATTCAAGGAGGCAGCACAAGTACAACTGAATCAGCAGGCCATCCAGCGTCAAGTTCCACTTCTCAATCCGTGGCCGAAGGGAGTCACTTTCCCTCACAGCCGTTAACGACACCAGCAACCATATCATCACCCTCACCTGCACCAGGCCGCAAACAAATATTGTCATTAGGGGATTGGCTAACTCAGCAAGGGTTAGCTCGGTCCACTGATGAAAAGGTCACAGATGGTACGCAAAGTGGATCAACCCTGGAGAAACTTGAGTCGGTGGTGCAAGCCTATCTGGATGACCCAACAGAGGTCTGTCATGATGAGAACCCACTGGGATATTGGTATACGAAAAGCTCAAAATGGCCACTGATCACCAACCTGGCTCTAAATTATTTGTCTTGCCCAACTCGCAAGCGTGTCTTCTGAACGTGTTTTCAGTGCTGCTGGTGCCATTGTTACTTCAGAAAGGACCCGCCTTTTGCCCAAAAATGTGGAGAGGTTAACAATAATCGAGATGAATCAGCACTTCATACCACCCGATTACAAAATACGTGAATGCACGCAGGAAGAAGAGGACACCGACTTAGGTGATGACGACGACGGAAGTTCTTCTCGGTCACCAGACCTACTCCCGTCTCAATTCATAGTCTGGGAGGACGAGCTCTACTTCCCTGACAACGAGGACTGAAAATTGCGTCCTTTTTTTCCGTACTTATTCACTTTTATTCCTGTGTGTCTTTCTTTGTTTTGATACTTTTACCACAACAAAACTCTAATCAACTAATCACAATAAGTCCATGATCAACACTGTCTTCATCTTATTTTCCGTATTGATTTGAAGTTGCCGCAGTCTGCATTCAGATGTTCACAAGTTAACAACTCAATCATGTTCCTCTATCCTCCTCCTCCCCCTCCAGACTCCCCCTATCCATTTTCCTCAAGGCAGATGGATGGATTATGGAGAAAAAACAAACTTTGTCTTCGTAGACGAGTCCCCTCAAGTGGGACTGGAATAACTGACTGACTGACTACATGCTTGCTGATTGTTGACAGACCTACTTCTGAAATTTACAGGAGAGGCTGCCCTGTGGGCCCTCACTTTCCGAAGAAGATGCGGACATAAAGTAGAACAGGTAATGAATAATGAGAAGATGGCATGCAGTGGACAGCAATGGCTGTCTGTCTCTGTTGAAACCAATTGCTGTTTGTTTTTTGTGAACAGCGCAATTTGCCATGTTTTCAATATACCAGTATTGCAGGTTTTTGGGGGTTTATTTGTGGGTGTTCTAGATTTGTGGTGCTGGGTCGGGGGTCTAGGAGCACTGCTGGCACAGTCTAATGTTGATTGCTTTTGTTTTTCAGGAAATCCATAGTAGAAAATGGGAGTTATGGCATAGCTGCACAGCGCGCCTGGAGTGATTTTGGAATGAGGCCGAAAATATTTCTAAGTGTGAGCTTTTCCGGTTTTGCCTGTTTGGGGGTCTTCTGCTTGTTTCTGCCTGGGTTGACGGGTCTGGGGCCATTGCTGGGAAGGTCTAATACTGGATAAAAGTGTTTTGGATAAAATACATGGTTAAAAAGTTTTTCACTTTTTAGCGTTTTCTGTCAGTTTCGTGTTTTCGGGGGCCTGCTTGGGGGGGTTCCTGGTGTTTGTGGGTGGGTTTTTGGGGCTTGGAGCAACGCTGGGTATGGATACTTTTGATTGCAAGAGGTTTGAAGCAAATCCATGGTGGCAAAGGGGAGTTAGGGCCTAGCTGCAGAGCGCGCGCTGAGTGATTTTGGAAATTTTCCTGAAAATTTCTAAGTCCACACTTTTGTATATTTGCTTTTTGCCTGTTTGGGGGGCTTTTACTTGTTTCCGCCTGGGTTGACGGGTCTGGGGCCATTGCTGGGAAGGTCTAATACCGGATAAAAGTGTTTTGGAGAAAATCGGAGTTGAATTTCTTTTCCGATTTCGCTCACTTGCTTGTCTTTGGGGTGCTGTTTGGGGGGGTTCCTGGTGTTTGGGGGTGGGTTTTGGGGTCTGGGAGCACTGCTGGCACAGTCTAATGTTGATTGCATTTGTTTTTCAGGACATCCATGGTGGAAAAGTGGAGTTATGACCTAGCTGCACAGCGCGTTTGGAGTGATTTTGGAATGGGGCCGAAAATATTTCTAAGTGTGAGCTTTTCCGGGTTTGCTTTTTGCCTGTTTGGGGGTCTTCTGCTTGTTGCTGCCTGGGTTGACGGTTCTGGGGCCATTGCTGGGAAGGTCTAATACCGAATAAAAGTGTTTTGAATAAAAAACATGGTTAAAAAGTTTTTCACTTTTTAGCGTTTTCTGTCACTTTTGTCTTTTCGGGGGCCTGCTTGGGGGGGTTCCTGGTGTTTGTGGGTGGGTTTTTGGGTCTTGGAGCAACGCTGGGTATGGATACTTTTGATTGCAAGAGGTTTGAAGCAAATCTATGGTGGCAAAGGGGAGTTAGGGCCTAGCTGCAGAGCGCGCGCTGAGTGATTTTGGAAATGTTCGTGAAAATGTCTAAGTCCCCACTTTTGTATATTTGCTTTTTGCCTGTTTGGGGGGCTTCTACTTGTTTCCGCCTGGGTTGACGGGTCTGGGGCCATTGCTGGGAAGGTCTAATACCGGATAAAAGTGTTTTGGAGAAAATCGGAGTTGAATTTTTTTTCCGATTTTGCTCACTTGCTTGTCTTTGGGGTGCTGTTTGGGGGGGGTTCCTGGTGTTTGGGGGTGGGTTTTGGGGTCTGGGAGCACTGCTGGCACAGTCTAATGTTGATTGCATTTGTTTTTCAGGACATCCATGGTGGAAAAGTGGAGTTATGACCTAGCTGCACAGCGCGTTTGGACAGAATTGAAAGAAGACCGAAAAATATTGTAAGTATGAGATTTTCCATTTTTGCTTTTTGCCTGTTTGGGGGTGTTGTGCTTTTTTGCGGGTGGGTTGGCGGGTCTTGGGGCATTGCTGGGAAGGTCTAATACCGGATAAAAGTGGTTTGGAGAAAATCCATGCAGAAAAGCCTTTTGGCACTTTTTTTAACTTAGGGTTCGTTAGGGTTAGCACTAGCAGCAGTATTCCATGTGTTTGGGGGTGTTCTACATTTTTGTAACTGGGTTCTGGGGTCTTAGAGCAGTCGTGGGAATGTGTAATTTTGGTTGCAAGTGGTTTGAAGAAAATCCATGGTGGGAAAGGGGGGATTTGGCCTAGTTAAAGAAAGCGTTTGCCACTATTCTTAACTTAGGACTCGTTAGGGTTAGCAGTATTGTATTGCATGTGTTTGGGCGGGGGTTCTAGATTTTTACGACTGGGTGGGGTCTTGGAAAACTTGTTGGAATGTCTAATTTTTATTGCAAGTGAAGATTATCCATGGTGGGAAAGGGGGGTTTTGGGCATACTTTCTGAGTGCGTTTTGGCAGGATTTGAAATTAGGCCTCTGCGAGGTAGCAGCAGTATTCTGCACGTTTTAGGGAGGGTAATGTGGGGTGTTCTAGATTTTGGGGATTGTCATCTCTGAAAGTGACAGTATAATTTTTGCACTACACAGCGTGCCTTATATAATTTTTTCTACGAGGTGTCTTTAACACTTACTGTTGTGTTTTTCCATCATCAATTACAGCATGCTTTTACCCTGTGCCATCGATGTACTACTCAGGCTTACAATTAGCGATCCGCAAATCCGCATCAGGCAGGCAGTGGAAAGTGTGTCTGGTCACCAAGATTGATCGACGGAGCATCCGATGGAATGAAGGAGTACCGCGAATAAGAGGAATGGCTGGATGCATCAACTTCAGAAATTCAACGGGACAACTTCCAAAAACAGTAACAGTATCCAAAATTCTCCTTATATTTTAAATGATATTCTTGTGAACTTGAACTTACTTCTACGAGTGTGACTCTGTGCGTTTGTTTGATCTCTGCTTCAAATTCATCCATCCAGCTATTTGATACGTCTTTGCTATGTTTAACACTAATTTAATGTTCTAAGTGTTTATTCTCTCTGAGGGCAGAGAGGCAAGTGAAATTGCGTAATGACTGCAGCCCTGTACTGTCAACTTGTTTCTTCGTACTTACTAGTAAGTTGCAGTAAGTAGTAGTACTACTTCTCAGTAACCTAACCATCCATTTAGTACTTCTGGCATGCAGTAGTGCACTTCCTTTATGTCCCTTTAAAGATTTATCAATATCTTCTAATCCAAAGATTTGTTTCTCTTCATTTGTTGTTTGAGTGTCCATGCTGTGTTTTTTTTCCTCTCTACCAAACTTTCCCCAAAACCCTCATTCCCATCCAATGTTCAAACCCTACCCCTCTTCCCCCGGGCTGTGTGGTATTTCATTGAGGTGTGACTGACAACAACAATAAATTCCACACACTTGCTGGGGAGGATAAGGTCAAAGCAACCAGAAGTTCATGTGTGCCATCGTGGATTGATAAGAACATCCTCCTCCTAGACGACGTAAACAATCAAATGCTTAATGCTTACCTTACGTTACCTTGGCACTGCTTAGGCTACAATTTAGGGCACTGTTCTGTACCGTACTATCTATTGTACTGTTTCTAATGCTACGCTCAGGCCACTCAATGTTTAATTTCCTCTTTTTTTCATATGGTGACACTGCCAGTGTGTACCACTACTGCTACCAGCACAACAATGATATTGCATCCGTCGAGGATTCAAGTCAAGAACCAACCTTAATCACCATTAGCAATGAAGCCAGCCCTGGGGCTACCCCGATTGTCAAACACAAATCACAGGTAAGATAAGCATATTGGAGAGGTAGTAGAATAATGGGCTAGGACTAAGTTGGGAGGAGACTAGGAGAGCAGAGACTGACAGTACTACTAGTAAAGTACATAAAGTACAGTAGTAGGGCTACTAAATTTACTAACTCGGTTACTTGCATTTTGGTAGATTTCGGGACTAGATGTTTCATTCATGCTGGTAAGTTTGAAGAAAACAAACGTCCAGTAACCACCGCCAACCCCCACACAAAATAATATATGAACGCGTATACTGTGTTTTTGAAAGAAAAGTAATTATTAGAAAATATATATTCGTGTTGTTTTCAGCACAACACTAATAAAAAAATTACCCAAACTCACCCCCCCTCCTGAACCCAACCAATCTTAAAAAGTCCAAAAGTCCCCTTTCCCAAACACCCAATACCCACCCCCCAAACAGTCTTTAAAAAAGGGGCAAGGGACAGTCACTTCCTCCGGTGGCGTAGTTTTGCAAGCTGTTGCTGCATGTCCCGCTGCTCTTTGCGGAGGTCCCGGAGCTGGCGCTGATGTTTTTGGGCCAACCACTCCAGGTAGTCCACTCTTCTGCGTAGCCGGCGCACACGAACCATCCAGGATCTGGGGGAGGCCGCTGATGTTGTTGCTGCTGTGCGACGGCGGCGGGAAGCTGTCGGGCCACGGCTCCGTTTCTCTGGAGGCTTCTGGCTGGTGGACCCGGGGGCAGTGAAGGAGGATGTTGATGTCTCCTCATGCTCCCGATCCCACAACCGCCGATACTCGGCACAAATAGCCTCCAGCTTACGGGCCCTGGCCCAGACAGCCATCTCCTTACGGGTGAGCTTTTTGGGAGTAGCATCTATGAATAAAGAAAGAAAAATACTGTAGCCAATAGTCTTTAACATAAAGTCAAAATAATTCAACGGAAGGTTGACACTCAGTAACACCAGCAAGTAGTAAACACAGTATAACATTTTGGCATGTATCTTTCTGCCGTCTTTGTTAGCCTGTGACACTGTGAGTTTCAGGAATTCCACTAGCAGCACTATAGGTGGACTCACTACTACATACATAGTCAGAGAGTACTAAAAAAAGGCCTTTTTTACTTTTTTTCTCTTGTTTTGCTAAATAAATTACTGGTACGTGAACTTGTGGTAGCCGCCATAATGGCAGCTCACTCAACTTTCACCCAAGAAATACAGACACAGGCCAAGATGATGCAGACTCGCAGTACTTCAAGCAGTACATGCAGGTGGGGATAGGAATGTCTTACTTTTCTATAGGGGTGGCACTGCCACTGGCCATACTTCATCCACTCAGCGTCTGCTCTACTACATCATACACCTCTGCTATCGACGAGGAGGATAAGAAGATAACATCCGGGCTTCCAAAGTACGTCTATGATTCTTCTTAATGTCTCAAATGTACCAAAATTTCTTTTTGTCAACAACCAACTAACACCCTTTTTATAATATTTTTGAAACCGCCGTCTTCTTTCTTATGGTGAATTGCATTCAACAAAACCATTCTTTACAGTCATAAATATTCAGACTCCCTCGTCCTTCCTTTCACCCTTCTTTAACTTTTCATTCTTCACATCCCTAAACTACATCTGATATGACTTGGCTTCACAATAAAAATTAGCAAGCTGAGTTGAAGTGAAATTGAGGGGGCCATTGGTTACCAGAGAAGTACCGCCGCTAATGCTATTAAAAGTCAAGGTTGACTGTCTTCTCCATGATAGCCCAAAAAGTAGTTCTAAATTAGTAAATGTTCTCGACAGTACAGTGTACCTATACTAGTGTACTGTGTACTACTGTACAGTACATCATACACTCCTTTGCGAGCCTACTCAAAATAATTTCAATAAGTAAGGAGTATAATAACTTACCACCGTCTGCCGCCGCTGAGTCTTCCCCCCCAGCTCCTCCTGTTGGCGCCGCCGCATCCAGAGTGGACCCCTCCGCACTGCTGGCCCCGGCACTGGTGGTCATCTGTGCCGCATCAGATGTTGTGACGTCTAGGAAAAACATGTCATATTTTCAGATGCCATAAACAACCCCCCTATTTTGTCTCGTAATGGAAGAAAATGTTACATAACACATTTTTTATTACTGGGATTGAAAACAAATGCGGTGTTGGGGAGGGTGTTAACCTTTTATATGCTTATTCCATTAAATGCTACACTTCTTATGACAACTGATGAATGCTTGTTTAACGTGCACCATTTTTCTCATTACAGAAAGAAGATTCCATTGCCCTTCTGCCAGACTATTCACCAACTACTACTAAGTCATCACCAGCAGTACTTTAAGTACTTTAAAGAAGGTGGGGGCTCCCGCACAGTTATTCTAATAATTTCATGTGTCTGTTAACTATTATTAAGTTTAAGTCATGCTAGTTTCATTCATGGGAATGTTGTTTAAACTTTAACGTCATCTTCATCCATCAATACTACGCTATTAAAAATAAAGAAGTAATGTTTTCATTTCTTAATTGAAAATAAAAGTTTAAAACTAACAAACACGGTGTGGTTTTTGTTTACGAGTGAGTGAGTGAGCGGAAAGGTTTAAACTACTGCACTTGGCAGTCATGTTTCAGTGACTCAGATAGGCCGGGACTCGGAGGTAGTCTTCTTCTGTTCTTCTGGGTCGTAAAATCATTGGTCAGACATTCTAGATAGTCGGTCAGGGGATTGGGGGTTAAACTTCTGTTCGGATTGAGGTATGTCGAAAGTCGAACTGCACCTATCATCAACAATGTCCTATTTATCTTGTCCATACTTCTTTGTGTGCAGAATAGTCCCTGAAACACTAGCGGTATGGGAT
This sequence comes from Lissotriton helveticus, assembly GCF_964261635.1. NCBI lineage: Eukaryota > Metazoa > Chordata > Amphibia > Caudata > Salamandridae > Lissotriton > Lissotriton helveticus. The sequence goes on along the minus strand of NC_136061.1, from coordinate 1,560,973,469 downwards.
GTGCTCCTCTCAAATCAAAAAGGCAACTGCTACCTTTTACTTGGTGTAAACAATGACATTTTATTGTGGGAAATTGTCAAAGCACTTACATTAAGAAGACTGGAATAGACAGCAAGGGCAACCCAGAGGACTGCACTCAGTGCCTAGAGCTATTGCTGTATCAGAGTTTTGTTTCACACCGTTTGCCGAATGGGCAAGCTTAGCTACCTACACAGACCGACTCACAATTGTAAATAGTAGTAGCACAGAGAGTGATGGTAGAGCCAGGATACGAATGTAGAAAGTAGTCTACATTAGAAGAAGATCAAAGACTATTTTGTAAAACATAGAATTATTAGGAACCAGTTTATAATGAATAGGAGCTGTAAAAGTTAGGGAAGTATAAGTATTAATAGAACAATAAAACAACTTACTGGGGCCAGTAGAAGAGCCTGCAAGGGACTGCTCCTGTCCAACTTCTGCCACCGGAGTCTCTGTCGCTGCCCACGCCTTGCCCCTGGGAGTTGCTGGTGATCATGAAATAAAGAAACACAACATGGATGATTGTTTTTTGGGAAATATTTGATTTCTTTGTACTCAATCTAAAATTATGTCGGGGAAACAAATTAACATCAATTGCATCTGATCTGGTCAACTAGGAGGATAGTAGTACAGTATTGCAGGATTCGCAGACCGTCTAATAGGAAAGTTATGTAATTCACTAACTACATCAACAACAAAAAGGTTCTACTACGACTGCCATCACTCAGCAGCACGAGACGTCGCGTGACAGACACAGTCCGTCATCATGATTGCAGACCACTAACAAATGTCCTATAACAAGTAATAAATAATATACTCAACGTATCAATCCACCACTATCTCTTCAAAGTGGCAGCAGCAGGAGTACAAAGAAGGACTAGACTTGAGTCTACTGTCTCTAGCATTACGTAGTAATGCTCTCAAATGACTAAAAAGTTGCAAACAAGTAAGCATAGTAGCAACGCCAATAACCAGGCGAGCACCTACAATGACAGAAGCTATTTAAACATTAATTTCCTGCAATGTAATCTAATCAGCAGCATTCGTACTCTTCAGGAAAAAAATAGATTAGCAATATAACAGAGCAGAAGGAAAAAAAGTAGTTATTAAATAGCTACTTACCAAGGCCAGGGATCTCCACACCGAGCAGGTCGATCATGTCATGCTCCCGGTCCAAGATGTCACTCCACCGGTGCGTCACTTGGTGGTAGGTGCGCCGGACCCCAGACTCCTTATACATGCGCCGGCACACATTCTCCCACAGCTGGCGACGCTCCCGGAGGATGTAACCGGAAGCAATCCGCCCACCTGCTGCCACGGTCTTAGGGAGGTGGACTTGCACAAAAACCATCAAGGCGGTCACCTCCACCGCAGAGAAGATCTCCCTGGGCTGCACTTCCTCCCCCCTCCAACGCCCGCAAGGGAGCCGGGTACGTGGTGCTGGACCCTTTCCCTTGCCCTTGTCGCCTCAATTAGCCATGGTCCTGGGCACAAGAAGAAGGAAAGAAGAATAGGTGTGAAAAAAAATAAGAGAGAGAGCGAAAGAAATAAAGTAGGTAATAAAGTAACAAAAAGTAAAAAAAAAGTAAAAAAACGCAAAATATAGATGTAGGAAATTGAAGAGAGAGAAAATAAGCAAAAAAAGATGTGAGATGGATAGAAAGGTAGCATGCCCCAAACCATAGCAGTGAATGAAAAACAAGATGGCCGCGCCCGTAGAGGACCGCGTGGGTAAGTTCGCGCAATATTTTCCCCGCGAGCACGCAAAAACGCCCATGAACACGTAATCGCGCGCCGCATACGTCGCGAGCATGCAACAAGCGCCCGGAAACGGAAGCACGTCACGCAAACAAAATGGCTGCGCCCATACACGACCGCATGGGCAACCTCGGGGTCGGTGCGCTGCAAGCGGTCCGCGAATAAGCAGAAAAACGTGCGAACACGCAAAAAAAAGAAATAAGCAAATTCGCACAAATTTGCGGATTGCAAGTTTGATTTCGCACGAATACGCGCCCCGCGAATCACGCGAAATGGCAGAAAAACGACTTTTGGAAAACTAAAAGCACTTAGCAGGTGCAAAAGTTCAAGCTAATTTGTAACCATTCCCTGTAGTGCTTCCTGAGGGGACCCTCCAGAGTTCAGCTGCCTACTTGCAACTATTCTCTGACCCTGCTCTGACCCTCAAAGCAGGGTCAGAGAATAGTTACAAGTATGGCACAATGCTCCTGTAAAAAAAATAACTGCAACTGGAAGCACTTACAGCTAAGGAAGCAGGTGGCAGGGATGAACCAGAGGGTGGCAGGGATGAAGCAGAGGGTGGCAGTGCTGTTCCCGATTGATAGACGCTGGCTGCCAGACGGAATTCAACGCTGAAAAGCTCTCGACTTGGGAACACAAAGCTTTTTACCCGGGCATCCAAGGGAGCTGGTTATTTGATCACCCCAAGGTCGGCAACTACCTCGCCGTGGCTCGACCCTGACAGACGGTACGTGTAGATGACCGCCCTTGTTTAGAACGAGCCTCTTCTGTTTAACACAGTAGTTACGCGACCCCCAGCAACAATCACCCTGCAGGGGTCACAACTACTCTGCAACTAAAAGCGGCACGTCAGGGGTGGCAACGACATCGCCCTCCTGTTGAATTTGGCCCCTGGTGCGTGTTGATGACCGTTTCTGTATGAATATTGAGCGAGCCTGCCTTCAAAGAAGATCCATTGCCCCACCCCTCAACGTCCCCGTCCTGATGAAGACCCTCTAGCAAGGTTTATCCACACCTGCATTCCATTTGGGTCGAAACGTCGACATTTTCTTCTATGTTCAGCCTCGACTATCATTTATTAGTATTGTTTTTTCTTGAGGCATGATCCTGTTTAATAGAAGATGATTTAATTCTGTATACAATCAATTGGTTATACTGTGGTTTTGCAGACCTTCCTTGAAGATCTTATTCTTTCACTATCCCAACACTACCCTTCCCTTTCTTACTCTCATAGGGGCACCTTTAAAAAGTGATATATTGTACATGTATTGAATGAAGTAATGTGATTGGAGACACATTGTGATTAAAAACAGTGTTGCTATAATTAATTGTACATTTATTATTTTTATTTGTTATTGATTGTTCTCTATTTGTTCTCTATTACTGGGACCACCTTGTTTGTACTGTTCCAGAGGGTGGCAGGGGTGAACCAGAGGTGCTGTGATGAACCAGAGGGTGCTGTGATGAACCAGAGGGTGGCAGTGCTGAACCAGAGGGTGGCAGTGCTGAACCAGAGGGTGGTAGTGATGAACCAGAGGGTGGCAGGGATGAACCAGAGGGTGGTAGTGATGAACCAGAGGGTGGCAGGGATGAACCAGAGGGTGGTAGTGATGAACCAGAGGGTGGCAGGGATGAATCAGAGGGTGGCAGGGATGAACCAGAGGGAGGTAGTGATGAACCAGAGGGTGGCAGGGATGAACCAGAGGGTGGCAGGGATGAACCAGAGGGTGGAAGGGATGAACCAGAGGGTGGCAGTGATGAACCAGAGGGTGGCAGGGATGAACCAGAGGGTGGCAGGGATGAAGCAGAGGGTGGCAGGGATGAACCAGAGGGTGGCAGGGATGAACCTGAGGGTGGCAGTGCTGAACCAGAGGGTGGTAGTGATGAACCAGAGGGTGGCAGGGATGAACCAGAGGGTGGCAGGGATGAACCAGAGGGTGGCACTGGTGAACCAGAGGGTGGCAGTGCTGAACCAGAGGGTGGTAGTGATGACCTAGAGGGTGGCAGGGATGAACCAGAGGGTGGCAGGGATGAACCAGAGGGTGGCACTGGTGAACCAGAGGGTGGTAGTGATGAACCAGAGGGTGGCAGTGGTGAACCTGAGGGTGGCAGGGATGAACTAGAGGGTGGTAGTGATGAACCAGAGGGTGACAGGGATGAACCAGAGGGTGGCAGGAATGAACCAGAGGGTGGCAGGGATGAAGCAGAGGGTGAAAGTGCTGTACCAGAGGGTGGCAGTGATGAACCAGAGGGTGGCACTGGTGAACCAGAGGGTGCTGTGATGAACCAGAGGGTGGCAGTGCTGAACCAGAGGGTGGCAGTGATGAACCAGAGGGTGGCAGGGATGAACCAGAGGGTGGCAGGGATGAAGCAGAGGGTGGTAGGGATGAACCAGAGGGTGGCAGGGATGAACCAGAGGGTGGCAGGGATGAAGCAGAGGGTGAAAGTGCTGTACCAGAGGGTGGCAGGGATGAACCAGAGGGTGGCACTGGTGAACCAGAGGGTGCTGTGATGAACCAGAGGGTGGCAGTGCTGAACCAGAGGGTGGCAATGATGAACCAGAGGGTGGCAGGGATGAACCAGAGGGTGGCAGGGATGAACCAGAGGGTGGCAGGGATGAACCAGAGGGTGGCAGTGATGAACCAGAGGGTGGCAGGGATGAACCAGAGGGTGGCAGGGATGAACCAGAGGGTGGCAGTGCTGAACCAGGGGGTGGTAGTGATGAACCAGAGGGTGGCAGGGATGAACCAGAGGGTGGCAGGGATGAACCAGAGGGTGGCAGGGATGAACCAGAGGGTTGCAGGGATGAAGCAGAGGGTGAAAGTGCTGTACCAGAGGGTGGCAGGAATGAACCAGAGGGTGGCAGTGATGAACCAGAGGGTGGCAGGGATGAACCAGAGGGTGGCACTGGTGAACCAGAGGGTGCTGTGATGAACCAGAGGGTGGCAGTGCTGAACCAGAGGGTGGCAGTGATGAACCAGAGGGTGGCAGGGATGAACCAGAGGGTGGCAGGAATGAAGCAGAGGGTGACAGTGCTGTACCAGAGGGTGGCAGGTGTGAACCAGAGGTGCTGTGATGAACCAGAGGGTGCTGTGATGAACCAGAGGGTGGCAGTGCTAAACCAGAGGGTGGTAGTGATGAACCAGAGGGTGGCAGGGATGAACCAGAGGGTGGCAGGGATGAACCAGAGGGTGGCACTGGTGAACCAGAGGGTGCTGTGATGAACCAGAGGGTGGCAGTGGTGAGTGCTGAACCAGAGGGTGGCAGCAGGGGTGAACCAGAGGGTGCTGTGATGAACCAGAGGGTGGCAGTAGTGAGTGCTGAACCTGAGGGTGGCAGGGGTGAACCAGAGGGTGGCAGTGATGAACAAAGGGTGGCAGTGGTGAACCAGAGGGTGTCAGTGGTGAACCAGAGGGTGGCAGTGTAAACCAGAGGGTGCTGTGCCCACATACACAACCGCATGGGTAACTTCGCCATGCAAGCGGCCCGCGAACATGCAAAAAGCCCCTCGAACACGCAAAAATACCCGCGAACACGCAAAAAACAAAAATTCGCAATTTTGCACTAATTCGAGAATTATGCGGATCGCGAATTCGCTTTCGCACGATTTCGCGGACCACGATTTCGCTGATTTCGCGTTAGTTCATCCAGCAGATAATGCTGGACATGGATTGGTTGAATCTCCCCGCCACAAAGTGCAGGACATTGGAAATAGATATGATAACTTGCATGTCGTCTACATATGACAGCACTTGAAACCCAAATGAATGCAACAGATCAGCCAAAGGAGACACATAGAGATTGAAAAAGGTAAGACTAAGAGATGAGCCCGGCGGCACCCCAGAGGGGAGAGTAAAAGTCTTGACCCCCATCCTCCACAATATGAAAAACAAAGAGGGAGGAACCCTACTATTTCACAATAGGGACAGGGTAGGTACAATTGACAAACACAAGGATGTCCCTAATGGCTTGTATCTAATGTATGTGAGTTCTAGGTAAGCAATAAAAAGCCTATCATATACTTAAAATTACATTATGCATGTGCAGTTTTATATGTTAGAAGGGTCAGCCAAACAACAATCAATCAAAAGAAATGCAAACAAATACAATTAATAAAAACAATTATGGCAGTTTATTACACAAAGTTTAAAAACAAATCATTCATTAAAACATTTCATAGTGATTCTTAACAATCAAATATACAGTTCATAGTTCAAGAAAACAAAGTCGACGCTGCGTTTCGGTGATTTCACAAGGATGTTCACCTTCTTCAGGACAGTTTTCTCTCTTAGCCACAAGGCCGGGTCTACTATCGGTTTTCACTTTCGATACATGTAGACCAGATTAAATGAAGATAGGTTTTCGAAATTTCCTTAAAATTTCACCCAGGGTAAATACCAATGAGTGATGAACTCAAATTTAAGAGACCTTAGTTGGATGCCACCGTATTTATGTGATAAAAACTGGTGAATGCCTGACAAGAGACCTTCAATTTTGTCTGCTTGCATTTCGCGACTGGATAGCGACTGAGCCTAGCACATCCCAATGGATTTATTCTTCTGGGTCTTAAAGTGCTTTTTAAAACATTTGCTCGGCAGGCTTTAGGTTCTTCATCGACCTTAGTAGTCCGGAACGGTATCCCTGCCTCCAACGTGGTCTCTTCCTGATGCGCATCACATAAACACGGTGGCATCTAACGAAGGTCTCTTAAATTTGAGTTCATCACTCATTGGTATTTACCCTGGGTGAAATTTTAATGAAATTTCGAAAGCCTATCTTCATTTAATCTGGTCTACATGTATCGAAAGTGAAAACCGATAGTAGACCTGGCCTTGTGGCTAAGAGAAAAACTGTAATCTAAACAAAGGAGGGAGGTAGAGCTATTAGTTGGATTTGTACTCCACTATCATAAGTAAATAAACAAAAGAAATCCAACATCAGGGGAGGGAAGGAGTGATCAATGGATATTGAAGCACTCAGTGTTTGTTAAAATACCCCTCACACACCAAAAGGCCCCTTGGTGTCATGCTTCATCATTGGGGTCTTCGCACCCCTCTATCGGGATGCGGCGTGCTACGACCTACGGATACGCGGGAGCACTTCAGAGTTGGCTATGTGTGGTGTACAGTGTGTGGGGTATGTGACTAAAGTGAGTAGGGAAACGTGGTGAAGGTAATTTAAAAAGTACCTGGCACTAGAGTGAAAAAAAGTTTTATTCCGAACTCTGGCTGGTACTAGTAAAAACAAGTGCAGGGCGAGATCAACCTGTTATGTTAATGAACAGGATCTCTGGTGTGCTGTGTTGTCGACATGTTTCGGAGACAAGCTCCTTCTTCAGGACAGGGGCACAAACTCCCTTCCCTACTCACGTCTTCTTCTACAAAAAAAGTGTAATATTTACAAAAAAGTGAAATTTTGTAGGAATAGGCTAAGTGTGCCTACAGCGGTCTGCTACAAGTACAATGACCTGTAGAAAGACAAAACCAAAAAACTAATGGTTACCCATGTAGCGGGTAGTTGCAAGGCGCAGTCGCCTGGAACCACACCATGTGCTTTTTAATAAGCTAGTAAAAAGGACTCACAACACAAACAACATAAAACACATAAAACTAGGATTTTTACTGTCAGGTATACTCATACTTGTGAAGCCTGGTTGGTGGGCTTCATGAACAGCGCATTGGGGTGCTGCTTCAATGGCTATCTGTGGTAGAGGATAATGCATTTGTAAATAGCCGTCTATTCCCACTTACTTCTAAAGATAAAGGTCGATTTCATAAGGGATGTTGTCTTGGATGGTATACTCACAAGGTCCGGACACTTTGATCACCGCCTTACCCCTCTCGCTGCTCCGCTGGTATGGAGTCATGCGAAAGACATGGGTATTTATACTCTGTTTTGTTAATTGGTTTCGTTAATTGGGCGGAAACCGGAGTGTCTCCATGTATGGGTATTCCGCATGGTAGCCATACAGGGCGCTCATATGTTGCTGCCGTGTTAACATAAGAGTCGCGTCTGTCTGGTCTTGTTAGTGCCGCTTGACGCCGCTACTTCCTCGCGCATGCGCAGTTGTTCGTTCCTTCGCGCATGCGCACAGCCTGCAAGCGCACCGATTCTTATCTGAGAAGCGCTGAGGACTTTGGTGTCTTTGAGAAGTGCCAATTATCTTCAGAATGGTACTGTGTGTGGTCACAAGGCTTAGTACAGCGGGTGAGAAAAATAGCAGGAGCAGTATTGTTCCCTCGATGGTTTTCAATAGCACTTTACTAGAAAAAACTTCGAGGTCCTTTTTTGAGAATAATGAAATATTTAATAACTGTGTGGTCTGTGGCATAGGTGTTGTTATGATGTTCATGCTGACAGTTGGCTCCATGGCACATCATCATTGAGCCCATTAATATGTGTGCCCAGACGGAACACCCATCTTTGTTCTTTTTGAAAAAGGCCAGCATCAGTGGGTAATTGTTCGATTACTGTCCATCTCAAATCATTAACGCAGTGCTGCATTGTGAGAAAATGTGTGGCCATTTTCGTTGTGCTTTTCTTGCATCGTACGTTACTTTTGTGTTCATTCAGACGCGTTTTTATGGCTCGTGTTGTCATTCCCACATATTCAAGGTGGCATGGGCACTTGATGAGGTAGATAACATTTTTTGAGTTGCAGTTCGTAAATCTACGCTGTTCCCATGTTGATCCATTGCTGAAGGTGAGTTTTTTACTTTTCTCCGTTAGGTGACAGCTACTACAGTTCCCACAGGGAAAGTGGCCTTGGATCCCTATTGGTAGTTGCGGGGACACAGTAGTAGGTTTCGGTCTGGTGTGTACCAAAATGTCTCTTAGGTTGCGTCCTCTGCGGTGTGCAAACATCGGTTTGTCTAGATCCAGATCACCACTCGTTAGTATTCTCCAGTGTTTGTTCACTATCTTGGATACTTCATTCGACATGGTGTTGTAGGTTGTCACACAGATTGGTCTTTATTTTCAGTGGGTTCCCTTGTTCGTTCCTCCAGTAATGACTCTCTGTTGTTATTTCTTGCCCTCTTTAGCGCTTTGTTGATAATCCTGTTTGGGTATTCTCGTTGTTTGAGTTTGTCTTTGAGGTCAACCGCTTGTTCCTTGAAAAAAGACACATCTGTGCAGTTACGCCTTAAGCGTAAGAACTGCCCGTAGGGCAGGTTTTCCCGTAGATGCCGAGGGTGAAAGCTATCGTACCTCAGTAGGCAATTTCTGGAAGTAGGTTTAAAATGGGTAGTTGTTTTTAGTATGCCTGCATCTGCATAGATGTTGAGATCTAGGAAAACCATTGTTTGGTCAGAAATTGTGCTCGTGAATTTCAAGAATGTGTTTTGGGTATTTAGCCAAATCACAAAGGTTTCCGCTGACTGGCGGTCGCCTTGCCATATGACCAGGATGTCATCAATATACCTTCTCCAACATTTTATATTTGACCTGTACGGGTTCTGTTCATGGAGTATCTTATTGGTCTCTAGGTGGTGCACATAGAGACCAGCCAGGCTGGGAGCAAAGGTGCTTCCCATGCTGGTCCCATGGCATTGTTGGTAAATAGTTGTTTTATATTGGAAAAAGTTTTTTTGCAGAGCCAGTGAGATACATTCCAGAACTAAGCCTCGTGGTGTTTGGTAATCCCATTTGGTGGTGAAGAGTACTTCTTCGATGATCATCAAAGTCTCATCGTGGGGCAGGCTGGTGTATAGACTTTCTACGTCAAGGGACATTAGTAGTTGGGTATGTGGGTCAAAGGTCATTTCCTGAAGGAGTTGTAATACTGCCTTGGTATCCTTTAAGTACGTGTTTGTGGACTGCACCAAAGGTCTCAAGAATGCATCCGCAAATTTTGACAGTGGTTCTAGGATGGAACCAATGCCTGAGACTATTGGTCTCCCCGGAGGTTTTCTGAAGTCCTTGTGTATCTTTGGGATACTGTAAAAATAGGGGATGCGGGGTTTCTTTTGCTCAAGGAATTCGCCTTCCTTTTTACTCAGCCAATTGTGTGTTAGACCCTCCTCAATCATACTTCCGATTTTTATCCTGAGTTGTTCTGTTGGATCCTGTTGTAGAACCATATAGTTGCGTCTGTCCGACAGGAGGCGCATGCATTCAGTGTCATAGTCCTCAGCGGACTGTAACACTATTGCTCCCCCCTTGTCCGCTGGTTTTATGACTATGCTGGTGTCTCCAGATAGACTCTTTAAGGCAAGTTGTTCCTCCTTTGTCGTATTATGAAAGACTTGTGTGGATGACACATCTAATTTGTTGACGTCCGTCATGACAGCCTTTTCAAAGGCGAGTAGTTCGATTGGGAGTGCTGGATCGGGAGGTGTGAAGGTCGATTTAGGTCTCACACCAGTGTCTGTTGATGTGGTTATTGATGGTTTGTCACTGAAAAAGACCTGTAGTTTCAATTTTCGTACAAATTCTTTCATTTCGACATTTACTTTGAAGATGTCTGGTTTCTGTGTTGGTACAAAACCCAGTCCTTTATTTAGTACCTGTCTTTGGATACTCGTGAGTGGTTTTGAGGTGAGATTCACCACTAGGTCCCTCTCTGGTTGCTGGTTGATGCCTGGTTCGGTAGGGAGCCCGTCATGCTCCTGGTTTGTCTGGGGTTCCCTTGGTCTGTTGACTCCCAAGTGACGTTGTTGCCCTTCCGGTTCCTTCCCCGTGTTCCTGGACGGGAGCCTAAAAAAGGCTGTGGATCATAAAAGCCCCCATTGTAGTCTTGGTTCCATTGTGGGAAACTTTGTATATCCGGTTGATGGTTGAACTGGAACGGCTGGAAAGGGGGGGGTTGGGGTGGTCCCATGAATTGCGGATACTGGGGCGGGTATCCCCTCCATCCTCTTTGTCTTGGGAACTGCTGTCGTCTTTGTCTCCATCCGCCTCTATTCGGGCGGTTCCGTCTGCCACCGCTGGAATTCGAACTGGCAGAGCTGCCGTCCGACCCATCACTATCTGTGTCATTTCTCGTGGATACATAGTCAGCCTTGGTGTATGGGTACGTTCCTTCCGGTGTAAATTTATCTTTGTCCTTACTCAATTTATTGAGTTTGCTTTGTTTCAGGGTGAATTCAAATTCCGTCATTTGTTGGTTCAATTCATCCAGTCTAGTCTTTAGGTCTTCTGTCGACATGTACGTTTTTAGTTTGACTTCGATTTTACCGATCTCTATTTTAAGTTCCTGTGTGATTCTGGTTGCTGTTTTTATTATTAGAACCAACCAGTCCCTGGTACAATGCCAAGAGATCAGTGACCACTCTTTTTTAAACTGTAAATCGGTCTGGAAAATGAACGGTTCATTTTTTACAATAAGTCCTGCAGGTCCCATCTTGTTCCTCAAGTATCCTGTCATTATCAAGCCATGTAGAGCTGCCTTAATTAGTCACATACCCCACACACTGTACACCACACATAGCCAACTCTGAAGTGCTCCCGCGTATCCGTAGGTCGTAGCACGCCGCATCCCGATAGAGGGGTGCGAAGACCCCAATGATGAAGCATGACACCAAGGGGCCTTTTGGTGTGTGAGGGGTATTTTAACAAACACTGAGTGCTTCAATATCCATTGATCACTCCTTCCCTCCCCTGATGTTGGATTTCTTTTAAGAGAAAAACTGTCCTGAAGAAGGTGAACATCCTTGTGAAATCACCGAAACGCAGCGTCGACTTTGTTTTCTTGAACTATGAACTGTATATTTGATTGTTAAGTATCACTATGAAATGTTTTAATGAATGATTTGTTTTTAAACTTTGTGTAATAAACTGCCATAATTGTTTTTATTAATTGTATTTTTTTGCATTTCTTTTAATTGATTGTTGTTTGGGTGACCCTTCTAACGTATAAAACTGCACATGCATAATGTAATTTTAAGTATATGATAGCCTTTTTTTTGCTTGCCTAGAACTCACGTACATTTGATACAAGCCATTAGGAGCGTCCTTGTGTTTGTCACTTGTAGCCTCTACAACAAAAAAAATCGGTCCCTTTTAGACAAAAAAGAGTAGAGAAGCTGCAAGTCTGTTCCACTGACCCCCACTTGCTGCAGATGCTGAACTATCCGTGTCTGCGAGATGGTATTGAATGCCGCTGAGAGGTCAAGCATTACCAAATTAGCAGCACCACCCTGATCAGCCTGGGCAAGGATGCTCTCTTTGGCCACAATACGGGTGGTTTCTGTGCTGTGGCCAGCATGAAACCCATTTTGAGAGAGATTGAAGATCCCCTGGGTATCAATACATTTCCTGATTGATAAATTGTTCTATGATTTTGTGAAGAGCTGGTAATAACGAGATGGGATGAAGATTTTTCATATCTTCGAGATGGGCATTAGCTTTCTTGAGGAGCGGTGTAACCATCACTCCCTTCCAAATGGCAGGAAAAATGTCAGATTGGAGCATGCAATTGAAGGCCTTCTGTAGAAATTTGGTAATACGTTCTGGATTAAGTTGAAGTATTGTAGGTGTGCACGGATTTGAGGGGGCTCCTGATTTTAAACTCAGCTATAGGTGCTTGGTTTGCTGGGCAGAGATCTGGGGGAAGGCTTCAAAGAGATTCTCAGTAGCACAGTAGGCAGATTCATCAAAAGGAATTTCATCCACAACAGGCAGACTACATTTCCGGAAGATGCTGAGAACTTTATCCTGTAAGCATACTGCTACTTTGTTGCAAACATCTTGAGAAGAATTAAGTGCTCACTGAGAGAACGGTTCTGATAACTCCTTAACAATCTTGAACAGCAGCTTAGAGGAGTCATAAGTTGACCTAACTTTCTCTGTTAAAAAGATTGATTAAGCCTGTGCCATCGCCTACTTATAATTCAGGAGAAGTTCTTTATGTTACTCTTTTTCACTGAGGCATGAGTTTGCCCTCCATGTCTGTTCTTGTCTATGGCATTCCTGCCTGAGGGACATGAGTTGAATACCAGGGAGCAGAAGGTTTATTTCTACTTGCAATCTTTGTTTTTTAGGGAGCAGCAATATCCAGGGCAGCAATAACCCAGTTTCAGACACCTTTTGTAGATGAGGGGAAGGAACTGTCCTTAGTTGATATAAAGGATTCCAGCGCCTGTTCCCATCCTTCTGCTGTAATCTTATTTAAGTTCCTACATAGTAGTTGCTTATTAGGGATAGGGCTCATTCCAGTAGTGAGGCAAGGGAAGAAGAGCTTAAACTGGATCACCCAGTGATCAACACAGCAAAGGGGCTGGACTTCCTCGATGACCAAATTATTATGATTAGTGAAAATCCCATCTAATGTATGGCCCACCATATGCGTAGGAGATTGCACCAGCTGTTCGAATCCAAAATTGGACATACGTTCAAGAAGTAGGGCAGAATTCTTACAAAGAGAGTCATCAAAATAGAAATTGAAATCCCTAGAATAGTAAATTGAGTGGTAGTCGGATAAGGTTTCATGGTCCGGCACCAAGCCTCAGTGAAGTTGCCTTGTGTGCCTGGTGGGTGGTATACCAGGAGACCTCAAATGGCATATTTAACTGCAATTTTGATCCCATATTTGGCTGCCTCCAGGGAGTCACCTGTTCTCTTAGCCTCAGGTTTAAGGGTTCAGCTAAAAGCCTTGCCTTCAATTAAAGCTAGGCCGCCCCCCTCCAGTCCTGGCAGTCACATCTAAGAATAGCCTCCGGGACTGTGTCTACTAGATCAGGGCCAGAATCCTCCTTTTGCCCAGGTCTCAGTAATAAATAGAAGAGAGAATATGTCCAATAGTGATAGTAATAAATAAAAGACAGAAAAATGTAATCGCCTATTCCGAGCACTGTGTGACCTAGCCATTGATTACCCCAAATCAACATGCTTGATCCCTGGGGACTTTAACACAAATCTCTTCCAAAATCTCTCAGGCTACCACAAGGAACTACCCCTAGGGAGCGACAAAACACAATTGGACAGGCCAAGCCGGACAGCTGTCCACATATCAACCTTGGTAAATACAGGGTACTGCAATTCAGCAACATTGGCTACATAATCTACATACAAATGCTATGCCAACCTGATCCTGGAAAACGTATGGTCATGAGTGGAACAAAATCGGCTAATCCCCTTCAATGAAATGGGGTTCATGGCTGAATCTGGGATGTTAACCAATCTAACAACAATATCTGTCCCGGCGGATAAAGAAACAGCCTCAAAATCTCTGATACACTGCTGTTTCATCAACTTCAAGGCAGTGTTCATTCAAGTACCAAGGGGAGCCCTGTGGGCCAAGTTACACAGATGGGGAATACCCCAGATCCACTTGGAGGCTATAATCCAGCTACACTCTGACACAAGGATAGGTATCAAACTGGGTGATGGCGCCCACATATACAGATAAATTATGGCAACACGAGGAGCGAAGCAGGGGTGCATATTATCCCCCTTGCTCTTTAACCTAGTCATTGCAGATCTACCGCAGACATTGACATTACTAATAGTCACTCTCCAAAAATAGGCGGTGAGGTGTAGTACCCTGAATCAGCAATTTCTTGTATGCAGACAACCTCGCCCTATTTAGTTACACAAGTGTAGGCCTCCAGCGACCACTTAGCCAGCTGTACACCTATACAACGGTCAATAAATTAGTGATGAACCTGAAAAAACTATGATTGTAACATTTGGGCTGAAAAAAAATGAGGGAGGAGGATGGTCCTACAGTGGCAACAGAATCGCATTGGAACATTTCTATAAGTACCTAGGGCAGAGGTCTTCAAACTTTTGTAGGTTGAGCCCCCCCAGCTGAATTGTTTTAGCTGTTGGGCCCCCCACCACCTGACAGAAATTTCTGGAATCTGGTACACTACATAATCCTTGATGGGGCACGACATGCCCATACTTGTGTACAGGGGCTCAACTAGACCCAAACTTCGGGGGTGCTAACACTTCCATCCAGGGCTGGCCCTAGCACTGGACGCACATAGTGCAACGGTCTGTTTTGGCCCCCATTTCCTCCTTCTCCCTGAATTTCCTCACTACCACTCACCAACAATGCACCCCATCTCTCTGGCAAACATTTCATTTTTTTATTGCGCTACTCATAGTTTACCCAGACTCAGTTCTTTGATCTGCGTGGTACACATTCTTTATAGCAGGCACATTAACCCTCTGCACTTTTTGGGTGGTAGGAGTGCCCATGTGAGTGCACGGTGAGTTATGCGACAATGTGAGAGAAGGTTAGGAGGAGTGACTGCAGGGTGAGTGAGGTGACAATATGAATTTGGGTGCGGATGTAAGTGCAGAGTGGGACAAATGAATGTACGGTTAGTGATGATCTTATTTGAGTAAGTATGTACATTGAGCAAAAAGGGAGACATGTGATTGAAGTGTTTCATGAGTGCAGGGTGAGTAATGTGCATGTGTGACTGCAGGGTGTGGTACAGGGTGACCTGCACAAGTGCATTGTGAGTGCAGAGTGATCACTGTGAGTTCGGGGTAAGCGGGTGATCAGAGTGAGTGCATTGTGAATGGTGTGAGTGCATGGTGATCAGTATGAGTGCACTGTGATCGCTATGAGTGCAGGGTGAATGGTGTGAGTGCATGGTGATCAGTGTGAGTGCATGGTGATCAGTGTGAGTGCATGGTGATCAGGGTGAGTGCATTGTGAATGGTGTGAGTGCATGGTGATCAGTGTGAGTGCATTGTGATCGCTATGAGTGCAGGGTGAATGGTGTGAGTGCATGGTGATCAGTGTGAGTGCATTGTGATCGCTGTGAGTGCAGGGTGATCAGTGTGAGTGCATGGTGATCAGGGTGAGTGCATTGTGATCGTTGTGAGTGCAGGGTGAATGGTGTGAGTGCATGGTGATCAGTGTGAGTGCATTGTGATCGATGTGAGTGCAGGGTGAGAGGGTGAATGGTGTGAGTGCATGGTGATCAGTGTGAGTGCATGAAGATCACTGTGCGTGCAGGGTGAGCATGAAAGTGAAGGGCGAGAATGAGAGCGAGTTGTCTGAATGCAGGGTGCATTCCCAGACACTTGAACTAACTCAGCAGGTTATTGACGGCAGCGTAGGGTTTTAGATATGTTAAACTATTGCTATTATGACATTAACCAGGGATCAGGGTGGACGTAATAAATGTGCTGATCTTCCAACAAACTTCCAGTTTTATGGTTAGGGTTGCCAGCTCATTATTTTGATGGCCCAGTTGGTACAAAAATAAGAGTCACCTGAAACAGTATTGTCAGCACTTGCCTACTTTCAGCAGGAAATATAAATAGTAGCACTTTTAATTGTGTTTTATAGCTGCCTGAATGGTCCATGACTGATAATAATATGGAACAAAGAAAGAAACATCACATTACAAATGTTTATTTATAAGCATATTTGGTGTCAAGACAAGCAGGCTCTTTAAAAAACACATGGCTCATTTTTCTGGTGGTAACTTGAAGCACTGTGGGTGTTGCAGCGCCTGCCTGTGTAAATCTAAAATAAACTTTGTCTTCTTTCTACTAAGAGCTTCCTCCCAGGACGGGGTTAAACTGGTAAAGCTGAAATGCTTCAGCTGCTTTGGGAGGCAGGACGTCTACTTTGCTAAAACTGAAAGCAAGGAAAGACCGTCCTTTCAGCTGCAGTGGGAGGCAAGGAGTCTTCTCTGCTTTGAAATCTAACGCAAAGGAACAGGACTGTCTGTTCGTTTTTTAGCAGAGGAGACCCTGCCTCCCACTGCAGCTGAAGCATCCAAGTTCTACCAATTAACCCCCTCCTGGGATGGTTAACTGTTAGCTCTTAACGTGACAAAAGCACGCGTTCTACCTTATCTATTTCCCCTCCCTCCCCCTCCAGCCCTCAGTTATGGGAGAATTCCCATTTGAACTTGTGACACCTCGGGACAGTAAAAGGCTCTGAAAGGGAAGATCTTCGTATGGAGTGCGCGTCCCCCCTGAGAGGGTGTCGCGCCCCACAGATTGAAAAACTGTGACCTAGGGATATACATCGACGCCAGATGCTATTTTGTAACACAACGAGAAGTTGAATCAAAAGCTCCGACCCTTCAGGTGACGCTATCGAACTTAGCGGTACTGTTATTGGGCCCAAGCCTCTCTCCAGTAGAAAAAATTGTTGAGGGCCAAAATCTCTCCTTCTTTAACTTATGGCCAGGAAATCTTATTAGGCCGAGGTAACAGCCTGCTGAATAAACTTGTTGTTAATATCTACAAGCGAGTCCCTCAACTACTGAAATCTGCAAATGCCACTCAGATCAGGCTTGAACTTGGCCTACCTGATCAACGGGCAGCAGGTGCCGGTGCTTTCCTTAACCTGTGTCATAAGTTACCGAGAGCCAGAGCCGGTAGCCTAGAGACATTGCTATGGTCTGAAATCAGTTGTAGCCAGACCAGCCAAACTCATAGATGACTGTCACGAATACCTTGAAGGGGCACATTAGCAAGCGGCAGCGATAAATATCGCTGACCGCTGCTAGCGTGAGGAAATCTATCGCCCGCTATCGCTGGCGATAATCTCCATGGTAGCGTTGTATTAACAACACTTAACGCCATGGAGATAAAAATCCCAGCGAGGATTATCGCCGTTTTCAATGGAATATCGCTGGTTTTCCAGCGATATTCCATTGAAAATGGCGATAACCTTGCTGATAGGGCAGGACAATCTTAGCCATGTAATCCACCTCCCATTGGATTACATGGCTAAGTACAGGTCACAAGCAGGCGTTAGGAAAGTAGCATTAACTGTGGTTAGCGCTACTTTTCCTAACGCTCTGCTTATTAGCGAGCAGCTTGATAATAGGAGAAATGTCGCTTAGCTAAAGTCAGGACACACTGTTTCTAAAATCTACAGACTCTTATCTCCTAAACTCTGAAAGTCACAGCTAAAATGAGAGATAAAATGGAAATCTGAAACTGACTCCAGAGGAATCCCCTTTGACTGGGGCAAGATATACATAACTCCCTTCTCTAATAAAATATCACCAGTATTATCCCAAACAAAACTTATGCTAATAAATAGGACATGTATACTGGACCCCTGAAAGGATTTCTAAACTTAAACTCAGCCAGAGCGCTACATGCTGGAATTGCAACACACGTCGGTGACCTTTGCCATATGCTCTTCCATTGCCCCATCCTACAAACCTATTGGGACAAAATATACAAGTGTATGAACAAAACATTTCACATCAACCCCCCAAGAGAATTTTCCTACATCCTGCTGGGCTTTCTGGACCCAATGCTTCCAGATGTAAATGGTCGCTACTTACTAGACCTCATGCTTACACTGGCCTGCAAAGTTGTGCTTAATGAGTGGAAAAACTCCAAAGAAGTCTCCTTCCGAATATGGCAGGAATGGTTGTCCTTCCTCAGAGGGGAAGACGCACCCCACATAAGAAACTGTGGAGGTCCCTAGATGCCTTTTCCTTTACATTTAACCCACTGTGAGCAAATTGTATCGCACTCCATTACACTCCATTACACTCCATTGCACGTACTTGACACCCTATGCTTTTGAACTTTAAGAGAAGTCTACCCACCTGTCCCCTCATTACTAAAGACCGTATTTTATTTAATGTTCCTTGACTTTAACGTAATGTAGGATTTTGCTGTGAATTTACTATGTCCTCTCTGGTACGCCTGTAATGTATCATGGATTATACGTAGATTATGTTATTCTTAGCCCTCTAGGGGTTGCCTGTAATGTATTATAACTAATTTGTAGTCTGTGATATTCCTAGTCTTCTGATGCCTCTCCAACATAACTGCATTTCCTATTACATCGCATCTGGATTATTGCTGTCTTTTTCTCCTTTTGTAATTGATCTCATCATATGTTACTGATATTGTTTTATTTAGGTTACTTTCACTGTATATTTATTTTGTATTATTCTTTTTGTAAAATCAATAAAAACAATTTGAAAAAAAATAAATATATTGAAACAAGTTTTGTGTGAGATATACTTCTCCCAAACCAATATAACACTAATGTTACCAAGTGAGTTGTGCTACATCAGTCCTCCTTGCACCAGGTTTGGGAGATGGGGTGCACCCACTGTGGAGGATGAAGACACCACACGGATCAGAATGCCACTCGCGGTGGCGACGTCCACCGAGGCGGGGTCCTAGACCACTCAGGTGCTTCAAAACAATGCAAGGCCATCCCATCGAACCACAAGCCTGCAGACCATGATTAAGTGCAGGTAGCACGAAACGGATGTATGACATTACAACGCATGCTTTTACATCGCATGCTTTTACAACGCGGTTTTTACAACGCATACCATTACAACCCATAGTGCTTTTAGGCGCTGGATAGTGAATTGTTTAATTTACTATTCCAACTCCAGTCCCCGTGGATAGTATGGAAGGTGTTGGATAGTACATTAAACACACTCCCTATCCTAGAGCGCCCCCCAGCGCAATGCGTTGTAATGGTTTGCGTTGTAAAAGTTGCGTCGTAAAGGTACTGCGTGGTAAAAGTTGCGTTGTAAAGGTTGTTTACCGCACGAAACGCATCGGGGAGCAGAACTAGAATCGAGTGTGTCATCATGAATTTCTGCATGCAGCACCTCCAATAAAATATTGCCAGCCATCAATTTCCAGTTGTGTGCCCTTTCCTCACCTTGTGAGTTTGATGTTTAGCGGTTCCGCCTGGACGGCGGTAAAGAGCCCTGCTGTGTTTACAGACCTGCCACAGTGTCAACCATCACTGTGGAGAAAGTGAGAAAGGAACTAGTAGCTGCATTTGGGGGAGAAATCTGCTGGTGCAAGGAAGGCTGATGTACCGCAACACACTTGGAACATTGGTGTTATATTGGTTTGGGAGACGGCGTGCAACCCACTGTGGAGGACAAAGATACAAGGACCAGAATGCCACTCGACGTCGCACTGAGGTGGGGTCCTAGAGTACTCAGGTGCTCCAAAACAATGCAAGGCCATCCCACTGAACCACAAGCCTGCAACCCATGATTAAGTGCAGTTGGCACAAAATGCGTTGGGGAGCAGAACTACAATCGAGTGTGTCATCATGAATTTCTGCATGCAGCACATCCAATAAAGAATTGCCAGCCATCAATTTCCAGTTGTGGGCTCTTTCCTCAGCAGGCACCTTGTGAGTTTGATGTTTAGCGGTTCCGCCTGGACCGCGGTAAAGAGCCCTGCAGTGTTTACAGACCTGCCGCAGCCTCAACCGGCACTGTGGAGAATGGAACTGGTAGCTGCATTTGGGGGAGAAATCTGCTGGTGCAAAAACATCCATGTAAAAACTTATTTAAACATTTATTCTTCCATCAACTTTTACATATACATATATAACACATATTTATTTTTCAGAAAGACACACATTCACTGGATGGTGTCATCAGTGATGTCATGAGTGATGTCATTGACCATGTCATGAGTGATGTAATATGTGACGTCATCAGCTGTGCATTGCACGCGCAAGTTATAGTGAGTCCAACTAACTATAACGTGGGAATTTCAATGGTTTTATGCGAGTAAAATTTCCAGCTAACTATAACTGGTGTGAAACCTATGGTTTTTTCAGTGAATTTAATAGGTTTTTTTTATGCTAATTCCTAACTATAACTGATGTGAAACCTATGGTTTTTTCAGTGAATTTCAATGGTTTTTTAATAGCAAATCTCTATAGGTATGAAAAGTAATATTTTTTATAACTAATTTTATATTGTGTAAATATGTAATTTTTTTTTTTTTGCCCCGGGGCGCTCCCGGGGCGTGTACCGGTGAACGCACGGGTAAGCGCAATGTTGCGGCGCGCCCGGGGGCGCGTACCGGGGAGCGTCCCGTTAGCGCTATTCCCGCGAACGAAAACAACATCGTGACGTTTCGCGTAGTCGCGTGATGCGTCATATGACGCACTGCGTAAGCGCACCCGGAAGCACGCGATCGCATACGATCGCGCAACGTCTCAACTCGCTTACGTGATGCGCCCTGGGGCGCTAAGCGTAAGCGCATCGGGTCATGTGATCTGAAAATAACACTTTTCATTGGTGCAGATCAGTTTTGGTTTCCAAATGATGAAAGCCTGGATCATGTGACTTGAAAATAACACTTTTCATTGGTCCAGAACAGTTTTGTTTTCCAAATGATGAAAGCCCCCACCTTTTTTCCTTATTCTGACTTTGTCCTTTGACTGAGGAAGACCTGTTTACAGTTCTATCTCTACTCTTTACTAGTAGAAAATGGCTACAGTAGCAGCAGCAGCTGGAGCATCTGCCCCCCCACCACCACCACCACCTTCTAAAAGACCACCAGAAGATTACATTGGTGATCAAGAGGAAGAGGAGGAGGATGATGAAGAGGAGGCACAGACAAGGGAGTACCTGCCTGAAGATAAACAGCCCTACAAACCAAAAGAGCACTTTATATGGGAGTTCTACAAACTCCCAAGGGGTTTTAAAAAAGTCAACGCTGCAAAGGTGACTTGTTTAATTTGTGGTGCTGAGCTATCCAGGGGGAACCCTAACAAAAAGTATTCCTTCGGGAATCATACCATGATTCGCCACATGATGCGTTGGCATCCAAACAATTATTCTAATGCAGAGTTATGGGACCTCTGCAGTAAGCTACCCCCATCAACGTCTAGACGCTCAACATCAAAACAACCCACTGCATCGGGTCCGGGGGCAAGAGACACATTGGCTACTATTCAACCTAAGTTTGCCGATTACAAAATTGTGTGCAAATAGTGTAACAAGACACTTTGCTATGGTGAGCAAAGCATCAAACTTATCATGGTTGCTGGTGATAACCATAAGTAACCAAAAAAACCCTCATTTTTGCAGATTTTTTTTATGCTCCAGTTGAGCCATTTACAATTCCCTGTTTTTTGTTTCTCCCCATAAAAAATACAAATAAAATATAAAAGTGTTCAGAAAAGCCCAAAAAAGTACAAAATGTTCAGAAAAACATTAAAAAAATATAAAACAACAAAAAGAAGAAAAAAACAGTTCTTTTTAGAACTACCTTTACTTTATAAAAATAAACCTATATTTGTAAAGAATCTGTGTCAATCTTTTTTCTGCAGGGCACGCGTACCTGTACGTGCACCGGGGAGCGCACCAAAAAAATAAAGAAAAAAAAATTAATGAAGGAGATAGCATGAGGGAAGAACACAAAGAGAGTAATGTTAAGAGAAAGAGAGCTAGAGGCAGAAACACAGAGGGATTGTTTATTACATAGTAAAAAACAGAGAAGGTGTAATAGGGTGAAAGTGAGAAAAGGAAAATGAATAAGGGAGCGAAAGAAGGGAAGAGAGAGGAAGAAGACTAAAGTACAGATAGTGAGAGAATGTGAGTGGGTGTTGATTGCTGGAGTACAATCATTCCATTTCAGTACTGAAAACTCACTATTTTACAAAATACATTTCCTCTCTCTTGCAAACAATCCTACCAAGCATTACCAAAAAAATAACACAAACCAACAGCAAAGAAGCTCGGTGTGCTTCCTAATCTGAGGTAACACAGGTGACATGATTGTGAAAGCTTCAAATTTTTTTATGCAATCATGCACACACTATTTATTCTTTCTCAAAAATGTAGAAGTCATTGATTTGTCCCAAAATCGATTTTTCAATAACATTTTAGAAACACAGTGCAGGTCCTATGTACAATCATTCCATTTCAGTACTGAAAAGTCACTATTTTACAAAATACATTTCCTATCTCTTGCAAACATTCCTACCAAGCATTACCCAAAAAATGAAACAAACCAACAGCAAAGAAACTCAGTCTGCTTCCCAATCTGAGGTAAAACAGGTAACATGTTTGTAAAAGATTCAAATATTTTTATATAATTATGCACACACTATTTATTCCTTCTTAAAAATGTTAAAGCCATGGATTTGCACTAAAATCGTTTTTCAATTACCATTTTAGGAACAGAACACACGTCCTATGTACAAGCATTCATTTTCACTACTGAAAGCCATTAATTTGCCCTAAAATCGTTTTTTATTTAATATTTTATGAACAGAGCACAGATCCTATTTACAAGCATTCATTTTCACTACTAAAACCCATTGTTTTGCACTAAAATCGTTTTTCAATTAACATTTTAGAAACACTGCACAGATCCTATATACAAGCATTCATTTTCACTACTGAAACCCATTGATTTGCACTAAAATCGTTTTTCAATTACCATTTTAGGAACACAACACAGGTCCTATGTACAAGCATTCATTTTCACTACTGAAACCCATTCATTTACCCTAAAATTGATTTTTAAAATAACATTTTAGATACAGAGTGCAAGTCCTATGTACAACCATTCAACTTCACTACTGAAACATCACTATTTCACAAAATACAAATCCTCTATTTTACAAATATTGAAACCATGCATTTTCAAAAAGCATCACACAAACCAACAGCAAAGAAAATCAATGTGCTTCTTAATCTTAACTCTCTATCTAAATGAATCATAACTCACCTTTACAAATGCTTTAGGAGATTCAGAACAGTGTCAGATACACACACCAATATTTCTTTAGCTGAGCAAAAGGTATGTTCTCCAGGCACTGCAACCATTAATGGCACAGAAAACCTCTAATTCTACACACATATTCCTCATGGTAACCAATCAAAACTCTTCCCTCTCTATTTTCAAATCAACACCCTTCCCCCCCCTCAGCCCTTTATACCGGTTACCATAGCAACTCCCTCCTCACTGAGCTCCCAGGGTTAAAAGTTTATTCTACAATGTTGCAAATCAAATCAGCAAGCATGTTTGACCTCTCAATACACCAGCTTATCCACTGCAATCTTTCTTTAAATGACTTTTTCTTAACCACTCAAAGTACTTCTTTCACATAACAGAACCATGCACCCTAACTTTCAGTTTTCAACTATCTGAATCCACCAATCATTGCTTGTGATTCAAGAGCACTGAAACTCCACAGTTTTTTTGCAAACTCCTACTTTTCCAACTGCCATTTCATTCCTACACTTCATCTGACTGCACCAGAACCTCCTCTCACCATGTACTCTGTCTGGATTATTGGACATAGCTACATTCACTGGGCTCAAAGGTATGCAGCTACCAGAAATGTTCACAACCTTGATTTACCAAATGTGCACATAAAATGGATTGGCCAAAGAGGATTGAGATGTCATCAATTGATACCATTGGTGAAAACCTTTTACCATCTGCCGCACCCTGACCTCATAATTTTGCACTGTGGTGGAAATGACCTAGGCACTTTGACTGGGGTAGGTCTGGAGATGGTTTTAAAGGACACCTTTGGGCAATTGATGACACTTTTTCCACAAACTGCCATGGTATATTCCAATATATGCCAAAGACAGAAATGGAATCGGTCCAACCAATTTTGTCCACAAATTGAGAAAGCACGGAAACATGTGAATAAATCTGTTTCTGCTTACATGAGAGACTATGGAATGGGTTCAATATACAACAACAACTTGCGTTACAACATGCAAGATATCTACAGAGGAGATGGTGTGCACTTCTCAGATGAGGGGAATAGAATATTCCTCCTGAATTTAAGACTGTGCATTGGTACCTACTTGTAGGTACCTAAATCAGCCACAGAACCCAAAAGCTCTTTTCAGGGCTACCCTACCTCTGATCACTCCAAATGATTATCTTTTTCTAACTTTTTTCACTATTTTTCACCAAAGTACGCTCCCCGGTACGCTCCCCGGTGCACGTACCGGGCGCTCCCCCTGCGAAAAATTAATTTTTTTTTTCCGCCTATATGGGCCTCCTAAGACCCCCTCAGAAAACCTAGAGGGTCAGGGAGTGCCTACGATGCCCCCTTATACCCATTCCCAACGTTGTTTGTCCTCCATTTTCTGTCTCAAATCTACCGAAACACAAAATGGAGGACTCCCGTTACGCTTACCGGTACGCGTACCGGGGCGCGCACCGGGAACCGCTCCCAAACATTTTTAAAAGTTAATTTACATAAAAACCACTGGAGACACTTTCACCAAATATAGAATAGGCCATACTACATACCAGTCCCTACCATTTTCCCAAATTTGGTGGAATTCCATTGAGCCATTTGGCCTGTAGCCCTCTCTAAATATCCTGAGGTGAATTACTTGACAAAATACATCTGAAGTGTTAGAATTTAGAACCAATTAAAATGTTCCTTTCATATTCCACTATTATTTCGTCGCAATAGATAAATGTCTAGACCCAAGTGTGTGTGGTGCTCGGGTGGTCAGGGCATTCGAAGAAATTGCACAACACGTAAATAATTCCCTAAAGGCTACTGGGTCTAACAAAACGTCCTCAAATCCTCGCTGGTTTGATTCGAATTGCACCAAGGCGCTCAAAAAACTGAAGGTCAGCCTCCACTCTAAACCAAGGGACAAGATCATGGTGGCACAGAACAGAGCTGAATATAAAAAAGCTCTGAAGAAAACGTAAGCAAAGCCTACAAAACCAGGCCTGGGAGGATTTAAGGGATGCTGCCGAAAGGAAAGACTCTGTAAGCTTCTGGAAAGTGATTAACTCCCCATGTTTCCAGGATCAAGGGGCACCAAAAATTATGAACATCATCTTGCCGGAACAATGGCAGACCCACTTCCAGAGTCTATACAAACACTCAAGTCACCTAACCCTGGAGGATGCATCGAGGGATCATCAGCCGGCCAAGTTGGACTTCTCCCTGAAAGAAGTCGAATTGGGAATAATTGGGCTCAGTAAAAATAAGGCTCCGGGTCCGGACGGAATTCCACCAGACCTATACCTAAGCAGACCCGAACTGTGGGCGCCGTTGCTTACCAGGGTACTAAATGAGGCAGTGGTGGCAGGACTGCCTCAGTCCTGGTCAACGGCGACCATAGTTCCAATTTACAAGAAAGGGATCCTTGATGACCCGCAATGCTACCGACCCATTTCGCTCATAGATGTGACAGCAAAGGTACTAGGGCGAGTCATCTTACAGCGACTGCAAGACTGGGCCGAGGAGCATCAAGTCCTCTCGGAAATGCAATATGGCTTCAGGAAAGGTAGATCTACCACCGATCAATGCCTAAACTTATACCTCCTGACAGCCAAATATACCATCGCCGGGAAGGGGTCCATTCATATGGGATTTATGGACCTTTCAGCGGCTTTCGACCGTGTAAACAGGAGAAAGCTCTGGTCCATGCTATTAGAATTAGGAGTGGATCAACCGCTAGTGGACACCCTGCAAAATCTCCACCGGAACACCACCGCAAGTGTGAGGTACAACCAAGAGGGTAAAAAGACCGATCCCTTCACTTGTTCGAGTGGAGTAAAGCAGGGATGTATCCTCGCGCCCTTTCTTTTTTCCATCTATATCAACTCGCTGGAAAAAGACCTCCTTAAACTCAAGGTGGACTCACCACAAATCGGTCATCGTGCTGTACCTGTACTACTCTACGCCGATGACGCGGTCTTGCTTGCCAGAACTCCCCTAGGATTGCAAAAACTGATTGATGGGTTTGTCATGTTCATGGATAAACTGGACCTGGCAACTAACCTGGAAAAATCTTACATCATGTCATCAGGGCAACCAACAAAAGGGTCTTTCACCTATCACATCGGGTCGCACAAAATAGACCAGGTTAAGACCTTTTCATACCTGGGGGTACTATTTGACCATCAGCTCACTTTTAAACCTCTGGTAGAAAAGCATTCCATGAGACTGGCAGCCTCAGTAGGAGCCATTATGGGGTACGGGCAAAGACTAGGAAAATGGTCTCCGGAACAAATATTGAACTTATATAGGTCAATCTGCTGTGCGAAAGTATCCTATGGTGCAGAAGTGTGGGGCTTCCTGGATAATAAAGTACAGCAGATCCAGACAGAAGAAAATAAATTCTTGAGGAGAATCCTGAAAGTCCCCCAGAGTGTCTCGGCCCACATCATCCATGAAGAAGTAGGAGAAACCTTCATAGAAGACAGGATTAAAATTAAACCTCTCCTGGCATGGGTTAAAGTATGGACCAACCCAGAGGCGTCCCTAACAAGACAAATCATAGGGGACTGCCTCAAAAGAGACAAAGGTGAAACCATTCCCTGGCTGAAATACGTTAAGAAATCTCTAGTTGAAATTGATTGCACTAACCTCTTCACATCCCCAGACTCTATAACACCTGAGAGCAAGACCCTGGTGAAAAAACTTTTCTCAGCACAGCTCAAGTCGTCAAGGGCAGAAAAAGAAAACCATAAACCCACTAATCTTTTTTATAATGAACTTACAGTGAAGCATGGCATGGAACCTTATTTAAGGGTCATGTTCAACGCCCAGGATCGCTTTGTTATGACACGTTTCAGACTTAACATGCTCCATCACCTCCTTGCGGTCCCGGCTGGGTTTACTCACACAGTGGAGGAGAAGGGTACCTGCGGCTGCGACCACAGGTCTCCGCAGGATACCCTTCACTTTGTTTTACTGTGCCCTTTTTATACTATGCCAAGACGCAAGTTCCTGGTGGGGATTTTGAAAGACCTAAAGTTTAAACATGCAAGATTGGCCTTGAGGTGCTTACAGGAAGCGGAGGATGCTTACACCCTTTTTTGCACCATAAACTTTATTCGAATGGCAATAAGACTGAGGAATACTAGAGAAACTGGCCCCTAACATCACTCGTCCCCTTGAAACTTTAAATTTATGATCCCCTGGTCTTTTTAGAGTGCCAGATAATTTTAACATTTATACCTTTTTATGAAAAATGTATTGATGTTTTTAAAAAATTTTTGTTGTGTGTACTTTGTATTTGTGCTTTTATGGTGTCTTTTTAAGAACCGAATAAAGATTACAAATTGAAAAATTGAATACTATTATTTCATGACATTTGATTGGTTATGTACATGAATATATATAAAGAAAGAGAAGGAAACACAGCCATTTTGACTACTACTTCCTGAAGTACATTTCAAAAGGATTTTCACTGAGAACTTAAACTTCTTTTTCAAAGGTAAGATGTTATTTTGAAAACTGAAGTATCTTGTGCACTTTAAGTTAATTTGGAAACATTTTCTGATAGTTATATACTATCCCTCTGTAATAGTTATAGATTGAGATAGGCTTTTCTGTTATAGTTATGGATGGAGTTAGGCTTGTCTTGTAGAATTATGAATTTACTTAGGCTTTATGATATACACTATTTTATATTTCTACTTCCAGCCTGATACCATACACTGCCCAAAGATAACTTCACTGTTAAAAAATCAAAACTGTCTGTCTGAATTTAAACCCAACAGTGCCCTATCTCTACTGATATATTTATTTGTTATGCAAATTACAGCAAGAAAATGGAAGGAGAGCAGAATATTTCCTTCAAAATTGTTCTGGAGAACAACGGTGAAAAATTTATTGTAGATAATGATGACTTAGATAACATGGATGAATCACGGGACTATGAATTAGTTCAATGTGTAGAAGCAGTAGATTCGCTGATTGAAAATGAGGACATTTCCGGCAATGTGTTGTTAGAAGTTTTGTTAAATTTCGAAAAAGAATCAGAAAAATAAATTTATATTTAATAATCAAAAATTGTTCGAGACATTATTCATTTTTTATGTAATTCATAAACTAGTACCAAATTGATTATAATGTAAATTCAGACTTATAGTATACTGTGCATCTTTTTTATGTTACATAGTAATTTTGCTCATAGTTACTTCCTTTCTCCCACTATATTATCTCCAATGTGTATTTGACATCTCTTTTTCATCTCCTGCCTCCATGTTCTTTCTGCTTTCCTGACAGACTATGATATGGATTCCATATACCACAATAACTTCTGTAACAACATGCAAGATATCTACAGAGGAAACAGTGTACATTAAATTTAAGACTCAGCATTGGTACCTAAAGTCCACATTTGTAAAGCGCACAATCACCCGTTAGGGTCTCTAGGCGCTGGGGGCCGTCGGGAAGATTAAGCGAGCTATTGCCCAGAGTCACATGGTGCTGGGCTAACCTGCCGCCGGAGCCGGGGATCGAACCGTGGTCCCCAGATTCCAGCGTCAGTCGCCCCGGCCGCGGCGCCACACCTCTCCCTACATGTTGGTACTTAAAACACCCAAACAACACAACAACTCTATGCAGAGCTACCCTACCTCTAATCACTATAAATTATTATTTTACTGTTTCACTGGGTTTGCCTCTTGGTACGCTCCCCGGTAAGCTCCCCGGTGCGCGTACCGGGCGCTCCCCCCGCAAAAATCGAAAAAAAAATAAAAAATGTGTTTGGTGCGGGACCCTTTTATGGCCCCTACATCAAACCTAGGGGTTCAGGGGGGTGTACCCTGCCCCATTTTGATCATTTCCCCCTTTGTTTTTTGCCACCTCTTGTGTCTCCATCCTACCGAGACACAAGATGGCGGCCACTGCGGACTGTTTCAAATGTTTACAGACACCCGAGAGCCAATCAGCTTTCCGTGCGCAAGTCGCGCAGCGCACCCGGTGCGCTCCCCGGTACAAGTACCGGGGCGCGCTTATAGATATATATATATTTTTTTTAAACTCAAATTCCTCAAAATCCTCTGGAGCACATATCTTGAGACATAGCAAAGGCACATCGGGCTACCAGTCCCTACAATTTTGCCAAGTTTGGTGAAAATCCATTCAGCCGTTCGAGCTGAAAGTGAGTTCGACCGCCCTATGGAAATTAACATGGGGAAAACACGTTTTGGGACCCCCCTTTTATCTCAGCCCCCGCTTGACGAATCCCCCCCAAACTTTCAGGGAAGGAGCGGAGAGCCGCGAAGCAAAGTTGAGAAAACATTCAGGCAGATTCCTCAACCGGCGCCAAAGTTATTCCCAATAGAATGTTGCAATTTCCCTATGGAAAACAATCCTAACTATAACTACCTACTGGCGACCACCAGTAGGTAATATGTATATATATATATATATATATATATATATATTCACTGAAAAAACCATAGGTTATAGACCATATATAGTTAGGAATTAGCATTTACAAAACCTTATTTTACTCACACAAAACCATTGAAATTCCATATACAGTTAGTTGCACTAACTATATATCGCGCATCCGCAATCCACTGCTGATGATGTCACATATTACATCATTCATGACATGGTCAGTGACATCACTGATGACATCACTGATGACATCTCAAATGACATCACTGATGACAACATCCAGTGACTGTATGTTTCTGTAAAGTTAAAATATGTTTTACATATTGAAGAATGAGTAGATGTATAAGTGTCTGAATGAAGGTTTTAGTAGGTGCGTGGTTGACTGTATCAGTGAGTGATTAAATGCGTGCTACTGAATGCATAGGTTAGTGACTAAACTGTGTGAAAGTTTGCATCAGTATGTCTGTTCTTGTGCAAGCTGCTGCATGTGTTGATCAGTAGCTATATGAGTGGCTATATGGGTTAT
Source organism: Lissotriton helveticus (assembly GCF_964261635.1). Classification (NCBI taxonomy): domain Eukaryota; kingdom Metazoa; phylum Chordata; class Amphibia; order Caudata; family Salamandridae; genus Lissotriton; species Lissotriton helveticus. The sequence goes on along the minus strand of NC_136061.1, from coordinate 1,560,943,344 downwards.
TGATTGGTTGGCCAAGTATTTGTATGGGAGACTGAGTGTGTGTGTGGCTGGTTGGGAGGTGTGTGACTCTGTGCAGATCAATGTGTACTTGTATCAGTGATTGTATAAGAGAGTAAGTATGTGTTAGTATATGTTTGAAAATGTAAGGTGCTCTATGTTTAACTGTATAGATTAGAAAATGGAGGTGTGATTGATTCTTTGCATGACTGACTAGGTGTGTGAGTAACTCCATGGATGAGCAACAGAGTGTAAATGTCTGTATAGGTGTATGAGTGCATATGATAGTGTTGTAAAGATGAGTGATTGTATGTATGAATGATTGTATGGATGAATGAGTGAATGTGTGTGTAGACGTAGGAATCAGTGAGTGCGTATGTAGTAACTAGTATTGGTGTGTCAATGGTTTCAAAAATTATACTCTGTATTTAACACTGGTTGTAACAGAGGTTATATTAAAATGTGAGGAGATGCATTGTATTGTCACATGAATGATATCATCAGTGATGTGGTCATTGATGTCAAATGAGATGTCATCAGTGATGTCATTTGAGATGTCATCAGTGATGTCATCAGTGATGTCACTGACCATGTCATGAATGATGTAATATGTGACATCATCAGCAGTGGATTGCGGATGCGCGATATATAGTTAGTGCAACTAACTATATATGGAATTTCAATGGTTTTGTGTGAGTAAAATAAGGTTTTGTAAATGCTAATTCCTAACTATATATGGTCTATAACCTATGGTTTTTTCAGTGAATTTTCAAGGTTTTGTAAATGCTAATTCCTAACTATATATGGTCTATAACCTATGGTTTTTTCAGTGAATTTCATTGGTTTTTTAACAGCTAATATCTGTAGCTGTAAAATGTATTCTTCTTTAAATCCAAAAATATATTTTATATGTTTATGAATAATTTTTTTTTTAAATTTTTTTTTTCTTCGTTCCCGCTTCGCGAATCGGGAAGCTTCCCGTTAGCTGACCTTGATGCCGCGAAATAGACCGCGAGCCGGTAAACGTTTCTTTACCGCAAGTGCCGCGTTAGAAAACAACATCGTGACGCCTCCCGTCCGCATGACGTTTCACGTTGTCGCGTGATACGTCATATGACGTGCTACGTTAGCGAACTGGTACGCGAAGCGAGTCGCAAAGCGCAGGTTTCTGGAAGCAAACCGGGAGGCCCTGCAAAGCGCTTAACGTAAACACAGCAGGTCATGTGACTTGGTAATAACACTTTTCATTGGTTCATTTCACTTTTGGTTTCCTAATGATGTAAGACTAGGTCATATAATCTAAAATGAACACTTTTCATTGGTTGAGAACTCTTGTTTTTCCCAAATGATGAAAATCCCTCCTTCTTTCCTCACTCTGACTTTCATCATTGTGAGAGAAAGACCCTTTGTGATCACTGAGCAATGGCTTCTTTAGTAGCTTCAGCTGGTGCTTCCCCACCACCTCCACCACCTCCAAGGAAGAGTGGACCACCTGCTCAAGTTATAATTCAACAAGAAGAGGAAGAAGAGGAACAGAACGACGAGCACGAAGAGAGGCAGTTTTTGCCTGAGGAGCCCAGGACGTCTCACCGGAAAGAAAACTTCATTTGGCAATTTTTTAAAATTCCCAAAGGTCAGAAAAAAGTAAATGCAAGATACGTAACTTGCCTTATATGTCAAGATAGACTGTCCAGAGGAACCGAGAAAAAATACAGTTTCGGAAACTACACAATGCATCGCCATGTGACTAGGTGGCATCCTAACAACTACAGTGCTGCACAGTTTCGGAACGACCTAGATAATCTCCCTATTATGGCCAGAAGATCTGTTGTACCGGAAGTAACGGGACCAGAGGGCAGGGAGATGGTGCCAAATATACAAATGAGATTTGGTGAAGTAAAACACATCTGCGTATTTTGCGATGGATTCATTTGCTACGGAGAAAGAAGCATCACTCTGATCAACAGAGCTATTGACTATCATATGCAAGTTTGTACGAAACGCCCAAAATAATAAATATTTTTTTTTTGTTTTGTTGCTCCTGTTCAGCCCTTTACAATGAATCGTTTTCATTGCCCCCTCCAAGAAAACCCCCAAAAAATATAAAACTGTTCAGAAAAATTCAAAAAAAGTAAAAAAATGTTCTGAAAAATAATAAAACAAATATAAAACAACAAAAACAATAAAAAAAAAGTTCTTTTCAGAACTACCTCCCCGTTATTAAAAAATTGGTACAATATTTTGAACTGTGCCAACCTCTATTTCTCTTAGTTCGCTTCCCAGTTCGCTCGCCGGTACGCGAACCGGAAGCGAACCAAAAACAGTAAGTATAAGGGAAGGAAACAGACACTTATGTTAAAAGAAAGACAGCTATAGGGGAGTAAACTAGAGATACTATTACCCGTAATCCACTGCTGATGATGTCACATATTACATCATTCATGACATGCTCAGTGACATCATCAGCAGAGGATTGCGGATTTTTTGGCAACGTGCCTTATCCACGGTTTAATAACGCTGCCTTTTGCTTTATATAAGTTTTCAAATTGTATGAAATATATACCAATAGGTCGTTATGAACCTTTAGGTAGTGCTTTTCTTCATGAGGTCTGGTCGCTTCCATACACATACAGATGTTTCAAAGATGATCAAGAAGTTTATCTGAATGGAGAGGAATGCACTGAGATGCCAGATCATTCACTAATGTGTAGGCACATACAGTTACACGGTTCATGCAACAAACACCGACCAAATATGGCTTGCGTGTTGCAAGGCACGCCAGTTCCTGCTATCATCCCTACGTTCAAGTTGTTGGAAAATGGTAGTTATTTGATGCTCAATAATGAAGATTGTTCTGAGTTAATTAAAAGTATTCCTTTTATCGTAACAGTAAGTGAACGGGTTATTTGCTGCAGAAATGTTCTATTTCCTCCCACACATGAACATAGGGAGTTTTCAATTTGGCCACAAATACCAACCTTGGGAGAGATTTCAACGGCATGGCAAGAATAAGAGCTCTTTTGTCTCAGAGAGAGGTGGCCTTGAGTTCGGCCCGTGAAACTTTCGTGCTTCACATAGCGAACACCCGTACAGAGGTGCAGACCCTTTTCAATTCACATTTGCCTTTCAATTTCAGCAAGATGGTTCGGACTATCTTTAACGCATCCTCCACAAAGGCCCTGGCGCACTTTTTTAAAGTTGTTACCAGTGGTCTCGTGACTTCATTTGAGAAAATCTTTGGAGTCATCCCTGCTTTCTTTCATTGTATTTTCTCCACTCTGCTTCGTGGATTGGCATTTTTACTTGCATTACCAGCGGACGCTCTTGTGCTTTTTTACATTTTTAAATATGGATGTCCCTCCTATGCAACCTCCCACCCTGCAGCTGCTGACACTGTTCCGCAATCGCATGCTAGAATATTATGGCACAATGCCGTTGGCGATATTAAGCACGGCATATGGATTATCTTTTCGATTCTCCTACTTCACCTGTGTCCAGCCTGTATTTCACTGCCTGACCTGTGATTTCGATTGGGCCATTGATTTGTGTCTCTGCGGACCGGTTTCTCCTGACGTCGACTTTAATCAGCTGATGACTCCTATCATTACTCACAAGTTGGTTTGTCCTGGCGAAAGGATTATGGCTGTGGCATTGATGCATGGACTATTTGGTCCCTGGAATTTACTGGCGGCAGCACAGTCTTTCTTGGAACAGAGCTTTCTTGAAAACCCACCGAGCTGTCCTCTGATGGTGATAGAGGATCCGGTGCTGGGAGAGCAAGTATGTTCTTTTCCGCTTTTAAATTGGATGGCTGAACTGTTTTCGGATGAAGACGGTGACTTCCTATTGGAGGCTGTTGCAGCTTATTTTGCATACACAGTTATGTCATAGACCTTTTTCATGTTTGATATGCTGAGTACTAGCATTTCATTGACAATTCATTGACTTATTTGTCAAGTTTTTATTATTTACCTTGCCTATTGGCTTAAGACTCGATAAAGTACTTGGCTGTTTTATTTTTCTTTAGCATTAAATTTTCCTAGTTTTTAATGCTTTACCTTGCGGACCGTCCACATATAAACTTGCAATCTGCTCTCATGAGATGGCACTTCTATTATCTTATTCAGTTCGTTTCCGGATCATGGGGAGGTGTCATCTAGGTCCTGGATATCTTTACACCGTGTTAAGTTAGCATGGGCTCATTACCGGTTTAAACGCCATTTTTCCTTTTTTGCAACTTCTGCACACGACACTTAGTTGTTGCTTTAGCTTTCCACCTAGTAGTTCATCGTGGTTTACATGAGAATAATATGTTATTGCTCTACTATCTGCTTTGCTTGTTAAACTATATCTGTACAGCGAGTGCTAAAGTTTCAAGAACAACACGATACAGAATTGTTATGAGGTCTGATCTCCACGACTTCATACTCATAACATAAGTGCAACTTCTGCCAATTCTGGGCATGAGGCGGGTTTTATATTGCTTTGCCGAACACACATACACAACAGTTGATGCGGTTCACATGAAGAGAGAGCTGGTGTATGCTGATGTGATTCCTTCAAATCTAAGACACTAAAGTATGGGCACGCCCTAAACCAACACAAAGAGACCTTCTTAGCAAATAATATAATATGTGTATTAGGGAGGGTGAGATATAAGCAGCCGCGGGCCGTGGAGGGAGTTACGGTGAGGCAGGGAGGCGGGGAGGGGGAGAAGCAGGGTGGAGCCCTCTCTACCCTGCCCCTCCCCCTCCCCGCCTCCCTGCCCCACCGTAACTCCCTCCACGGCCCGCGGCTGCTTATAAGTGTTGCTAACTCTTATTCATTTACAGCATGTTAACATACTGTCACCATTCGCTTTTTATGTACTAGTAACTATGCTGGTAATTTTGCTACTGATAATATGTGTACTTGTATTCTCCACCCTGCTTCTCCCCCTCCCCGCCTCCCTGCCTCACCGTAACTCCCTCCACGGCCCGCGGCTGCTTATAAGTGTTGCTAACTCTTATTCATTTACAGCATGTTAACATACTATCACCATTCGCTTTTTATGTACTAGTAACTATGCTGGTAATTTTGCTACTGATAATATGTGTACTTGTATTATCTAAGGTACTACGCCTGAGAAGACGGCATTAGTAAATAAACATTTCAAATACACATGTGTTCTTCTTAACTCCATGTTCTGGTTTCTAAGAAATATATAACGACCGACTGTTCATGAGTTCCACGTATCCTGAGGTACTATAAGTTCATATTCTGGATTGTCTAAACATTGAGAGTTTGTTATATCCAATGTGACACTGTACCTAGCTTGCTAAGGAGTTTTTGATTCCTAACGTGAGTTTTGGGACACCCTAATTCGCCGAGGTTCCAATCCTCTGTCCACAGTTCTGTGTGAGAACAGAAACCCTGCGACAGGGGCACCCCCGACCCTTGCTGGAGCTTCATCACACTTGCGATACAACTCCAGCAATGCGCCACCTTTACGGCACAGATACATCACGCATCTGTGCTGTTTTTGCCCCATGATGTGCCGCATTGTAAATGCAGCACACCATAGGTGACGGAACAGCGGCACAGAATGACTAACACATCCCTGGTGATGCGCCAGTCATCATAAATGTATCCCTATGCTTCTTATCTTGTTAGAGATGAACCGCCATATGTATCATCAAAGTTTTTTGCATTTCCTAAATAGCGAACTTTAAGGAATAAATAGCGATTCTTTACCATTCCTAGTTTGCGATTAGCTATTTGCTAATTACAAATTACCCATTCATTTCCTTCATTTCCATAGGGCGGTTGGACTCACTTTTAGCTCGAATGGCTGAATGGATTTCCACGAAACTTGGCAAAATTGTAGGGACTGGTAGCCCGATGAGCCTTTGCTATGTCTCAAGATATATGCTCCAGTGGTTTTTACGAAAATTAACTTTGAAAAATATATATTGGGCTACATTGGCCTATATATATGTTGGAGCCCAAATGTAGCCCAATGTAGCCCAATGAAGCCCAATGTAGCCCAATGTAGCCCAAAGATGGCCGCCAGACACACAAAAAAACAAATGTAGCCCAAATATCAGCCAGATGTAGCCCAACTATAGCCCAGTGACAGAATGACCAATCAGCTTCGCAAACCTCCGTTACGCGAAGCGGAGCGCTGTTACAGATATATATCTTTTTTTGAACGTTAATTTCTCAAAATCCACTGGAGCACATATATTGAGACCTAGCAAAGGCACATCGGGCTACCAGTCCCTAATATTTTACCAAGTTTCGTGCAAATCCATTCAGCCGTTCGATTATTATTATTTTTTATTTTTTTTTTGCCCCGCGGGGCCCTTTTAAAACCTCCACATCAAACCTAGGGGGTCAGCGAGGATCTACTATTCCCCCTTATGGTCATTTGCCCCTTCGTTTTCGCCTCCTCTTGTCTCTCGATCCTACCGAGAGACAAGATGGCGGCCGCTACGGACTGTTTGGAATGTTGACAGACGCCGGAGAACCAATCAGCTTCGCTTCACAAAGCTCCGTTGCGCGAAAAGTACGCGTCCTGGGACGCTGCCCGGTCCGCTGTTACAGATATATATCTTTTTTTAAACGTTAATTTCTCAAAATCCACTGGAGCACATATATTGAGACCTACAAAAGGCACATCGGGCTACCAGTCCCTACAATTTTGCCAAGTTTCGTGCAAATCCATTCAGCCGTTCGGGCTAAAAGTGAGGCCAACCGCCCTATGGAAAACTCAATGTTAAAAACACGTTTTGGGACCCCCCTTTTTACTCGGCCCCCCCTTGACGAACCCCCCCCAAATTTTCATGGGCTGCTCAGAAACAAAATGTGCCATTTTCCTGAAAATTTCAGCCAATTCCGTCCACAAACGCCAAAGTTATTAGACATAGAATTTTCAAAAATCCCATAGAGAAAAAATCCTAACTATATATACCTACTGGCGACCGCCAGTAGGTAATATATATATATATATATATATATATATATATATATATATATATATATATATATATATATATATATATATATCTATATATATATCTATATATATATATATATATATATATATATATATATATATATATATATATATATATATATATATATATATATATATATATCATAACAAAACACCCCTCCGGTTGGAAAGGAAAGAGGCCACTCGGGGAGACCTTTAGGGAGCCGTTTATTCAGACCACACAGCATGATGCATTTCGGCAAGATTAGCCTTCCTCAGATGCTGCTACAAACTGGTTAAAACTCCACCCACGCCTTTTGAAGTGTCCTGCCTTATCATCATTGGACGGTAAGTTTACTCCCCAGATCACATGTTCGTTCACCCAAAGCAATCCAAAGTGAACTACACTTCCCAGAAAGCACCGCTTCCCCGCGGGTGTAACGTGGAGATGGAATCACTGTTTTCAGGGAAAAGACGTGGTAATGAGCATGGAGTGTCCCGGTAAAATGATGTCCTGAGGCTCTCTTGCGTCCCCTTAACGCTCCAGCCTCCAATGTGAGTCCCAGCCTGGCTGTAAATCGTCAATACAGTGATTGCGACTTCTCGTGCAGTCACGAGCTGCACCTGGCAGCAGTCCGTAGCTGAAACAATACTCGAGGCGGGCAGGAGTTGTTCCTATACCTCGAGGGAAAAGAAAAAGCTGCAAAGCTGGTGCCAGCATCTCTCCTGCCATTTGGTAGAGCGGGCCTCTTGTGCACCTCTGGCTGGTGCACCAATTGAATCATAACAAAACACCCCTCCGGTTGGAAAGGAAAGAGGCCACTCGGTGAGACCTTTAGGGAGCCGTTTATTCAGACCACACAGCATGATGCATTTCGGCAAGATTAGCCTTCCTCAGATGCTGCTACAAACTAGTTAAAACTCCACCCACGCCTTTCGAAGTGTCCTGCCTTGTCATCATTGGACGGTTAGTTCCCTCCCCAGATCACATGTTCGTTCACCCAAAGCAGTCCAAAGTGAACTACACTTCCCAGAAAGCACCGCTTTCCAGCGGGTGTAACATGGAGATGGAATCACTATTTTCAGGGAAAAGACGTGGTAATGAGCATGGAGTGTCCCGGTAAAATGATGTCCTCTGGCTCTCTTGGGTCCCCATAACGCGCCAGCCTCTAATGTGAGTCCCAGCCTGGCTGTAAATCGTCAATACAATGATTGCGACTTCTCGTGCAGTCACGAGCTGCACCTGGCAGCAGTCCGTAGCTGAAACAATACGCGGGGCGGGCAGGAGTTGTTCCGATACCTTGAGGGAAAATAAAAAGCTGCAAAGCTGGTGCCAGCTTCTCTCCTGCCACTTGGTAGAGCGGGCCTCTTGTACACCTCTGGCTGGTGCACCAATTGAATCATAACAAAACACCCCTCCAGTTGGAAAGGAAAGAGGCCACTCGGGGAGACCTTTAGGGAGCCGTTTTTTCAGACCACACAGCATGATGCATTTCTGCAAGATTAGCCTTCCTCAGATGCTGCTACAAACTGGTTAAAACTCCACCCACGCCCTTTGAAGTGTCCTGCCTTGTCACCATTGGATGGTAAGTTCCCTCCCCAGATCACATGTTCGTTCACCCAAAGCAGTCCAAAGTGAACTACACTTCCCAGAAAGCACCGCTTCCCAGCGGGTGTAACGTGGAGATGGAATCACTATTTTCAGGGAAAAGACGTGGTAATGAGCATGTAGTGTCCCGGTAAAATGATGTCCTCAGACTCTCTTGGGTCCCCTTAACGCTCCAGCCTCTAGTGTGAGTCCCAGCCGGGCTGTAAATCGTCAATACAGTGATATATATATATATATATATATATATATATATATATATATATATATATGCTCAACAGACGCCATCCATCACGCTCCATTACCACTCGGGCAAACAACGTCGGAACGAAACCACAAATGCGTGCGATATTTTCAGTGCTTTATTCCGTGCAAATATATATATATATATATATATTGGGTCCAATACTCACTCGACGGATGTAGTAGCTGGAACCGATTGTGACCCTTGCAGGGGTCAGAATCATATATATATATATATATATATATATATATAGGAGGGGATCCACACGCTTCTTCCCTCACCACTGACCCTTGGAAGGTGGTGCGTATGCCGACGAAGCCCATCGGCAATAATGTCCATACACAAAAGTCCCACCATGGGATTTCATGCACTCTCAGGACAAATCCACACGACAAGGGAATAATGCTCAGGAAAGTTTTATTGGCTACCACGCAACGCTTTTCGGATGACCTGCAGCCTTGTTCACACGTAAATAAGCCATGTTGCAAAAGTTCATATGTACAAGCAGTCAAAACAAATAATCATCAACATAGACAGCAGACTCTGATACTCGTCAATGCATAGAAATACATGGGACAAAATCGGCCATCTTGTAATATGTAGTTAATCATGCCTTGACTGGTGGGGGGTCATCGCTGAGCGCACACCGGCTCCAGGAGGGGTCACAGCGCTTTACCGCTTGCTGCACGCTGCACTGACCTGACAGCGGGAGTCATCGCTGAGCGCACATCGGCTCCAGGAGGGGTCACAGCGCTTTACCGCTTGCTGCACGCTGACAGGCAAAACCACGCAGCGCCGCTGGATTCCTGATGCTGTAATTGGACTACAGCTCCCAGCCTGCTCTGCAACCACACCGCTTCCTCTTCCTGTGGAAAGCGCCAGGAGGCGCACAAAAGGGAACAGCTCCCACAGAGGAGTGGGGGTCATCGCTGAGCGCACACCGGCTCCAGGAGGGGTCACAGCGCTTTACCGCTTGCTGCACGCTGCACTGACCTGACAGCGGGGGTCATCGCTGAGCGCACATCGGCTCCAGGAGGGGTCACAGCGCTTTACCGCTTGCTGCACGCTGACAGGCAAAACCACGCAGCGCCGCTGGGTTCCTGATGCTGTAATTGGACTACAGCTCCCAGCCTGCTCTGCAACCACACCGCTTCCTCTTCCTGTGGAAAGCGCCAGGAGGCGCACAAAAGGGAACAGCTCCCACAGAGGAGTGGGGGTCATCGCTGAGCGCACACCGGCTCCAGGAGGGGTCACAGCGCTTTACCGCTTGCTGCACGCTGCACTGACCTGACAGCGGGGGTCATCGCTGAGCGCACATCGGCTCCAGGAGGGGTCACAGCGCTTTACCGCTTGCTGCACGCTGACAGGCAAAACCACGCAGCGCCGCTGGGTTCCTGATGCTGTAATTGGACTACAGCTCCCAGCCTGCTCTGCAACCACACCGCTTCCTCTTCCTGTGGAAAGCGCCAGGAGGCGCACAAAAGGGAACAGCTTCCTCCGCGTCGCGGACGCGCGCGGACGGCCCCGGGCGGAGCCCGGGCAGAGGGCGGGCCGTCTGTGGCCGTCAGGGGACGACAGAGGACAGGACAGGCCATATCCTTTGGCTGCCGTCATGGGGAAACGTAAGCTAATGAGACAGGATAACGACAAGGACGGTAAGAAACCTAAGGTGGCTAAGAAACAAGACACCATAATCTCTTATCTAACTTCTGCTGTGGGAGCCTTAAATGAGGAAATTGCCATCGCTGAAAAGGAGCTTGGCCTTGATTCCAGGGATTCTTCCATTACTGTCTCACAACACGCCCCACTTCTAATCAGTGCAGCCCCTGTCCCCCTTGAGCCTGTTATTGCTATTGTACAACCACCTCAGGCCCCCATACCATCAGAAGTATCATCCCTTACGGCACAAGAACATGACTGTGGACCGGTACCCCCACAAGAACATAAACGTACGGGGGTAAAGGCAAAACACAGGCTTGCAAAGAAAGGTCACATTAAAAACAACAAGTCTACTTTGGACCCGGACCTGGCCGATTCAGTCGTTCCATTTGATGCAAGGGCCATGAACTACATGGCTGAATTAGTGGAGGGGATGTTTGAGTCCCGCCTAGAGCCGGCCCTTGTTGCTATTGCTAAAGATATTGTGGATACTCTGAACTCCTGTGTACACAGACTACTGGACAAATGTAAAAATCTTGATAATTTCGTTAAAGAGTATAAAGCACAAACTAATAGGACATTGGTCCAGAAGGATTTGGGGACCAGACCCAACATTCTTTCTGGGCCGTGTGTAGCTAATGAAACAGCTGTGAGTCAGATTTTTGAGGATATATGATGTTAAAACGCATACTTTTACAACGCCTACCATTACAACGGGACTTTTACAACGCAAATACTATTACAACGCATGTATTTACAACGCAGTTTTTTACAACGCAGGTACCTTTACAACGCATACCATTACAACGTAAGTATTGGTAAGTATATATAATTATTTTAATTGTATATTATTTAAAATTATTTATATTTAATGTAATTGTATTTAATTTAATTTAATTTAAATTAATTTAATTTTATTAATTTAATTTATATTTAATTTTATTTTATTTTTTCTTGTACCCCTTTATCTAAAATTCCCAAAACTGACCCTAAACCCTAAAAATACCCCTTTACCCAAAAACTGAAAACTGACCCTATACCCTAAAAATACCCCTTTACCCAAAAACTGAATACTGACCCTGAACCCTAAAAATACCCCTTTACCCAAAAACTGAAAACTGACCCTAAACCCAAAAAATACCCCTTTACCCAAAAACTGAAAACTGACCCTGAACCCTAAAAATACCCCTTTACCCAAAAACTGAAAACTGACCCTAAATCCTAAAAATACCCCTTTACCCAAAAACTGAAAACTGACCCTGAACCCTAAAAATACCCCTTTACCCAAAAACTGAAAACTGACCCTAAACCCTAAAAATACCCCTTTACCCAAAAACTGAAAACTGACCCTAAACCCTAAAAATACCCATTTACCCAAAAACTGAAAACTGACCCTGAACCCTAAAAATACCCCTTTACCCAAAAACTGAAAACTGACCCTGAACCCTAAAAATACCCCTTTACCCAAAAACTGAAAACTGACCATGAACCCTAAAAATACCCTTTTACCCAAAATCCCAAAACTGACCCTGAACCCTAAAAATACCCCTTTAAAAAAAAACTAACATATAACATTTTAAATATAATTATATACTTACTTATACTTACGTTGTAATGGTATGCGTTGTAAAAGTACCTGCGTTGTAAAAAACTGCGTTGTAAATACATGCGTTGTAATAGTATTTGCGTTGTAAAAGTCCCGTTGTAATGGTAGTGCGTTGTAAAAAATGCGTTGTAATGTGTGTTTACCGATTTTTGATGACGCTGTGGGGTCTAGAGAGTTTAGAGAGTCTCAGACAATCCCTGGGGGCCAGCAGGGTATGCCCGACAAAGTACTACCTCAAGCAGGTGACATGAAGACAAGCTCACCACCGTTTCCCCCTAGCAAACCTCCCCAGAATAGGAACCGCTTTTTGCACCTTCCTCCTGATGCGGCCCCTCTAGTAGCTGTCTTAACTGGAATTCCACCTTTGAGACCTGGTATGATAGAAACTGATCACGATCTATTGGCTAGGACTCAAAATTGGTGCTCTCAATTCTGTAGTGGGGGAAATGACATTTCTAAGAACATCATTTCTGCAAGACGGGCAGAATGGGTAGGTAGACGGCGTAAATGCCTATCTGGGGATTGTGTGGTTATCAATTTTAACCTCCCTAATGTTGCAAACAGACTGTTTTGGGACGGTTCTGAACTTAAAGGTACTTGTATTAGACCCTTACCACTGGGTTATTTCTATCCACCTGACATCTATCCAGTTAATCACTTGAATAGGCTGACCCTACCACCTACGTGTTTTACAGGGAAGCCTTATACATCCAAATATTCCTATCAGGCAAGACAGACTGAGCTTAGACAGGGTGGTTGGATTACAGTGCAACATAGTAAAAACCCGCCCCCAGTCAATGATTCTCTTATACCTACCACTACAGAAAATAGATTCTCAGTACTGACCGATATGGAATCTAATGATTGACTAAATAATCACGTTTCAAGTAACGGGGATAATAGACAATTACTAGACAATAAAACTTCACGAAAATTTTTAAGTTGGAATATTGCAGGTTTGCATAATAAACGAAATGACCCATCATGGATTAATTATATTCAATGCCATGACATAATAGCCTTCCAGGAAACATGGGACCTAGATAATGATTTCTGTTTGGATGGTTTCTCTTTCTTCTGTGTGAAGGCAGTTCCAGGCCGGAGAGGCCGACCAAGGGGAGGCTTGTTACTACTGGTCTCTTTGGACCTGGTAGGATCTTTTAATAGACTGGAGTTTGCATCTGATAATATATTGATTGTAGAATGGGGGGGTTTAACCCACACCACCATCCTGCTGATCAATTTTTATAATGTCATAGAGAAAGAAGTATGCAACTCTAATTTTACGGCTCTAGAACGTTTTTTAAATGAATATAAAAGTTTACATAGCACTTCTGTCGAAATTGTGGTGATGGGAGATTTTAATATTCACCCATGTAGATGGGATTGCCTGGCGGACCAGCAGATGGGTCCTGCTGGATCCCTTGCTGTACATTTTGAACATACCCCACAGGGGGAAGCCCTAGAGGCTCTATTAGCGAGTCTTAACTTCTTTGAGGTAGATGGGTTTAGGGGCGAAGAGAGATTAATAACATTTAAAACGAGGGAATCCGGCACAGTCATAGACTATATATTTGTCTCAGTTGGTCTGATCCCTGTAGCCACCTCATATACAGTTGAGGATTCCGTATATAGTGATCATAACCCCCTAGTCATGACGATAGATCTAGGAGATATAACTATTAGACGCAATGCCGGTGGCATAACTAAAGACACCCTGAAACTCAAAGATCAATCCAGAAGACTTAACTGGGCGAAAGTAGTCCCTGACTCATTTATGCTGGATTTACTCTCCAAAGCAGAGACAGACTTTACAGTCTGCCTTGATGAAGCGGCCGATGGTACCAACATTATTGATTCTTTTGTATCTATTTGTAATAAGATCAATGAGGGCCTTAAAACTACAACTAAATCCTTAGCATCCAACCACCCACGATGGTTTGATGGTAATTGCTCTAAAGCCCATAAGGCCTTATTGCACGCCCTGAAACAGAAACCGAGGAACAGGGAGGCAGTAGTTAGTCTGAGGAGCGCCTATAAGCAAGCCATTGCCTCTAGAAAGAAGGACATTAAAAACACAGCTTGGCATGACCTTAGTTCAACAGATACACTGAAGGATAGTAGTAAATTCTGGGGCATAATTAATCATCCGTATTTTTCCTGTACAGAGAATGCTGTATTAGACTGTGTAATCGCAGATGATTTGTGGGTTGCACACTTTAGTAAGATCTATGACAATGAGGCCACGGATACACTCTCGCCAACTGATTTTACATCTATTAATAGTCCCCGAATGTTACACTTTGAAGTGGCTGATGTTGAAAAGGCAATTATGGATACATCCAAAAACAAAGCCCCAGGCCCAGATGGGGTGCCAGCTGACCTTTACATGACAGAACCAACTTTATGGGCTAAGGTGCTCACTAATGTTTTTAACTCAGCTGGTACCAATGGTTTTCCCCCTTCGTGGTCTACATCAACCATAATACCGGTGTTTAAAAAAGGCTCGAGATGTGACCCCTCCTGCTACAGCCAATCTCCTTAATCGACTCTGCCGTCAAAATCTTGGGCAGAGTGATTCTTTCAAAACTGGAGGATTGTCTGAAAGACGGAGGGGTTCTCTCTAACCTTCAATATGGTTTCCGTGCTAAAAGAGGTACATTAGATCAATGCCTCAACTTGCAAATGCTTATTAGCAAGTATACCCAGGCGAAAGAAGGCATGCTCTACATGGGGTTTATGGACTTATCATCAGACTTCGATCTGGTTAATAGGGGGAAATTGTGGGCAATTCTGAAAAACTTGGGAATTGACCCTTGTTTAGTGAATTTTTTGGATACTCTCCACCAAGGACTGAAGGCCAACATTCGTGTTAACAGGGAAGGAGGATGCACCCGTTATTTCGACTCTAAGCGGGGCGTAAGGCAAGGGTGCATCTTGGCCCCTCTACTTTTCACACTTTATATAAATTCCATTGACAAACATTTGATAAAAGCCACTCAGGACATTCCGCTTGTGGGAAACTCTGCAGTCCCGGTCCTGCTCTATGCCGACGACGCGGTATTGTTGGCACGTACAGGACTGGGGCTGCAGAGACTCTTAGACTCCTTTGGTGGCTTCATGGAATCGTTAGATCTGAGTGTGAACAGTAAAAAGTCCCACGTCATGGTGGTAGGAAAGCGCCCAAAAACATATAGAATACAGTCTTTCTCTTGTAATGGTGTTGCCTTGTCAATTGTCCCCGTGTTTACGTACCTTGGTGTAATTTTTGATCTAAAGGGAAGCTGGGCCCCCCAAATTAATGCTAAATGCCTTGCAGTTGCCAGATCATCATCTGCTTTAATGGACTTTGTTAAACGGTTAGGATCCAGGCCTATGGAGGCACTCTTATCCATCTATAAATCAAAATGTATATCTATTGCACTGTATGGGGCTTCATTATGGGGATATTTGCAATAGGAAAAACTGCAAAAAATTGAGAATAAGTTTTTAAGGAATCTCTTAGCAGTTCCCCAATCAACGCCTGTCTATACTATTCATACCGAGTTGGGACTGAGCTTCATCTCCGACCTTATTCACTTAGCCCCTATAGTGTGTTGGGTTAAGACATGGACCAACAAGGAGATCTCACTGAACCATGCCATCCTAAAAGACGTAATGGCACTTGATAAAGCAAATAAAATACCCTGGCTATGCTATATAAGAGATGTCTTTGCCAAACTGGGACGACCAGAGCTTTTTCATTCCCCGCACTTGTTGCAAAAAAATGATTTGAAGTGGGTGAAGACAAACTTTTTGAGGATGGTAGAGCAAGAACGAGAACAGCTGGAAATGTGTAAACCCCTTGTGAGAGCAAATTATGTTCTGAAAACTACTTCACAAATAGAACCATACCTCAGAATTGTTTCCATCCCACAGCATAGACATCTCCTGATCAGATTTAGACTGAGCATTGTTCAATACACTTTGGGTATCTCATGTGTGTGGGGGAAACCAGACCTTACACCTCCTTGTAGCTGTGATAGTGTCTCCCCCCAAAGCCTCTTGCACTTTATCATGTTTTGCCAGTACTTTTCGGATATCAGGAAGCGACATCTACTGCCTATACTTAGAGAAGCGGGATTCACCCAGGTTAAACCAGCACTGATGTTCTTACAAATGTTAAGTACACCAAGGGTGATGTTTGGGGTTGCAAGCTTTCTGGTGGCTGCTGTACGTAATAAGAATAGGAGGTATGCCCTTATGCAATTGGAGATCTGATTACACCCCTTTTTTTTCAACGTACAGATTATATCCCTCTGTTAATGAATTATGAGATTTTTTATCTATGGCTGACCGCATCACCAACACTCGATTTTATGTCTTTTTATCATGTATAATACCGTATACCATGTAAGATTATATCTTTTTATGTATTTTTTATCAATATTGTGTGTAATATTATTGTGTGATCGCTTTTATGATTTTTATTAATCGAAATAAAGTGCTATTGACTTGACTTGACTGGTGAAAAAATCAAACATAATTGTACATAGAATGAATCATCCAACCAATCTAAATTCAGAGTAAGAAAAGCATATAGCAGTCTATTGTGAAGTTAAATAAACCAGCATGAAAATTCTTGTTTACATGTACATGAGTCAATATATTAAATAACATCATTAAGTAACGGTCATATTATGTACATCTCAGCGATCCATAGGTATGGTAAAAGAATATATGCTCATTCGAGACCTTGTGCCCGTAGTGCACTTTCACTCTATGAATACCTGTGTCAATAAAGTTTGCTGCTTCAAAGTACAAATATGTAAACAATGTAAATAGAGTTTACTAAATGCGCACATAAATGAAAGAAAGCCCCAAATACTTAGGGCCCCATTAGGATGGCGGGCGCATCGCCCCCGCCGGGCCGGCGGTAGCCATCACCGGCCAGGCGGGGGCGATCCGCCGCCATCCGTGCCGGAATGACCCCCACTACATTATCATGGCTGGGGGGTCCGCGACGGACGGGAAGACCGTCCTCCGCTTTTTTGTCCCGGTCGCAAAAGGGTTCTATATGGTGGCGGTGTCTATCAGACACCGCCAGCCATATTAGAATGGGTATTTTTCAATACCTTTCCGTCGTGGCATTGCCACCACGGAAAGGGATGCGGTGTCTGCTTTGGGGGCCCGTTGCGGGCCCCCAGGGACTCCGGGGGAGGTTGGGGGGTGCACATGAAGGGTACCTATGGTACCCCCCAGCAGTTCCATGCACAACATGGCAGGCACCACGCGGTGCCTGCCATGTTGAGCATGGAAATGCACAGCATACCTTCCTGGCATTGTGGTGGGCGGAGCTGAGTGTGGCGGGCAAAGCTGAATGCACCACCCTCCACAATGTCAGGAATGCTGGATGCGCCCGCCACTTTGGCGGGTGCATCCTAATTGCAGGCACGGGACCCCCGCCCTTAAGGTGGGCAGTAACTATATACGATGGGATGGCGGGCGGACAAAATCTGCCCGTCATCCTAAGGGGCCCCTTAGTGTCAATAAATAAATATATATTGACGAAATCGGGTAAGATCCGTCAGTTGCAAATATTGAGCTGGTTCTGATAACGCCCTAGTGGGCAAAAAGGGGGCCAACGGCAATGTACTGGTCCTCACAAGTGTGAGTAAGGAAGTATAAATCAGACCAGACATGATAAAAAAGATGCACAGACTCAAAAACAAATAAAGTTAACTGTCGCCCAAGTGGGCTGATGAGAAACAGTAATACAATATCCTCCATATATACAGACATGCCAATAAAATAAGCGGTTGAGCGTAATACTGCACTTATGGGCCTATGCCCGACGGTACTAGAAATGTAAGAAAATGACTGTACAGTGAAGGCAGAACCTTCCAAGCACTGCGTGTGCACAAAAACTAGAATAAAGTGTCTTATCTGTGATATGTGCCCACAACGATGCTGTTGAAGAAAAGGTTAGGGGACCTGTGAACGTGATAAAAAGTGCAAGGTGGACCCCTTCCTTTCCTCCTATAGAAAAAGAGAAAAAGAGAGAAAAAAACATAATGAGAATTTGAAAAATCATTGATTAATACATAACAGTGTATACAATAAAAACCATGCCATAAACATGTACCCTGCATTAACAACCTACGGGGGGGGGACATATAAGAGGGAGAGAGGGGGGACTTAACACGTAACTACATCTCTCATGTAAATGAACTCCCAATTCCTCATCCATGTTAAGGCCTCCCGGGTGTTTGGTTTAGAGGTCAATAATGTATTTCAATTCAATCTGTCTCAATTTGAGTGTTCTACTTCCTCCCCTAGGCATTTGGGTAACCTGTTCAATACCTGCAAATGTCAAAAGTGTGCTATTGGAGAAATGATATTTCTCAAAATGGTGAGCTACAGGGTATTGCTGGTCTCTGCTGTTTATAGCACGCATGTGCTCAAGAACACGTTTTTTAACCATCTGGGACGTACCGCACACATACTTGAGGTTGCATGGACATTCAAGTATGTAGACAACAAATGGTGTACTACATGTAAAAAATTGTGTAAGGGGCCTTTCTGTGCCATTAAACAGCTTAAGATATTTTTTCATAGTGCTGTTTTTGCAGGCCTTGCAGTGGCCACAGGAAAAAAAATATATATATATATATATTCACTGAAAAAACCATAGGTTTCACACCAGTTATAGTTAGGCGGAAATTTTACTCGCATAAAACCATTGAAATTCCAACGTTATAGTTAGTTGGACTCACTATAACTTGCGCGTGCAATGCACTGCTGATGACGTCACATATTACATCACTCATGACATGGTCAGTGACATCACTCATGACATCACTGATGACATCTCAAATGACATCACTGATGACAACATCCTTGTGACAAAGTGGCAGACCTCCTATCAGCATAAAATAACCTTTGACACACACATTCAAAAATAGAAACTAACATTTTCTTAAAAAAGGAGAAACCAATACCAATTACAACAACTTATTAGGTAATTCCAACATCTACATACACATCCACTCATTCACCAACAGTTCTATATAGTCACTCATGCATGTACTTACTCATCATATGTACTCATACACCTATACATCCTGTTACACACTAATACTCATCCATATAGTTACTCACACACAAATTCACACATGCAAATAAACTATCAAAAAACCATTTACTTGATTATACAGCTATATACACACCACTACACATACTTCTACAGAAACGGAAACATATTTACTCTCTTAAACAATCAATTATAAAAACACATACTCACTAAGCCACCCATACACACAATCATCCACCCATACAGACTTGCACACATGCTGTCTTCAAAATACATACAAATAGTGAGTCACTCATTCATGCATCTGTGCTCTAAGTAATATCCCCCACCGACACTGATACTGATACTCAAAAAAACAACTAATAACCCATATACACACTCATGTAGCTACTCACCAACCCATGCAGCCACTTATACACTAAGTGAGACACAGATACAGATATTTAAATATTTAAACATTACTCCCTAATATATGTATTCACTAAGATACATTTAATAAGTCAGTTAACCAATCAATTTTACACAAAAAAAACATCCATTTAGACATTTATTTACCCATCTATTCTTCCATCAACATTTAGATATACATATATAAAAAATATTTATTTTTCAGAAAGATACACATTCACTGGATGATGTCATCAGTGATGTCATTTGAGATGTCATCAGTGATGTCATGAGTGATGTCACTGACCATGTCATGAGTGATGTAATATGTGACGTCATCAGCAGTGCATTGCATGCGCAAGTTATAGTGAGTCCAACTAACTATAACGTGGGAATTTCAATGGGTAAAATTTCCACCTAACTATAACTGGTGTGAAACCTATGGTTTTTTCAGTGAATTTAATAGGTTTTTTAAATGCTAATTCCTAACTATAATTGGTGTGAAACCTATGGTTTTTTCAGTGAATATATATATATATATAAAATTTCTATGGCAAAATGAAACCCCTCATTTTGTTCCTTTTCAAATTAAATGTATTAAGTGTTACCACTTTATTCCAATCAAGATGACTTCAGGTGTGCCATACTTTTGTCATAAGTAAGACTGTTAGCGTTCTAGTTGTTCTTTAGAACACTCTGGGACATTCTGTCATTGGGCTATAGTTGGGCTACATCTGGCTGATATTTGGGCTACATTTGGGCTCTTTTGTCTCTGGTGGCCATCTTGGGAGACTGCATATCAGAATTTATTTAATGAAATATAAGAGGATTTGAGAAGTCACTCAAAATGTGCCCTAATTTTTCTTTCTTCAGCACTAATCATAATTTCTATGGCAAAATGAACCCCCTCATTTTGTTCCTTTGCAAATTAAATGTTTTAAGTGTTTAACACTTTATTCCAATCAAGATGACTTCAGGTGTGCCATACCTTTGTCATAAGTAAGACTGTTAGCGCTCTAGTTGTTCTTTAGAACACTCTGGGACATTCTGTCATTGGGCTATAGTTGGGCTACATCTGGCTGATATTTGGGTTACATTTGGTTTT
This sequence comes from Lissotriton helveticus, assembly GCF_964261635.1. NCBI lineage: Eukaryota > Metazoa > Chordata > Amphibia > Caudata > Salamandridae > Lissotriton > Lissotriton helveticus. The sequence continues at coordinate 1,560,922,692 of NC_136061.1, read as the reverse complement.
TTTTGTCTCTGGTGGCCATCTTTGGGCTACATTGGGCTACATTGGGCTACATTGGGCTACATTGGGCTACATTTGGGCTCTAACATATATATAGCCCAATGTAGCCCAATATATATTTTTTCAAAGTTAATTTTCGTAAAAACCACTGGAGCATATATCTTGAGACATAGCAAAGGCACATCGGGGTACCAGTCCCTACAATGTTGCCAAGTTTGGTGGAAATCCATTCAGCCGTTCGGTCTAAAAGTGAGTCCAACCGCCCTATGGAAATTAACATGGGGAAAACACGTTTTGGGACCCACCTTTTGTCTCGGCCCCCGCTTGACGGATCCCCCCGAAACTTTCAGGGAAGGAGCGGAGCACAGCGAGGCAAAGTTAAGGAAAATTACAGGCAGATCCCTCATTCGGCGCCAAAGTTATTCCCAATAGAATGTTGCGGATGTCCTATGGAAAACAATCCTAACTATAACTACCTACTGGCGACCGCCAGTAGGTAATATATATATATATATATATATATATATATATATATATATATATATATATATATATATCTCCCCATATCCTCCACACCACTCCCACTGCAGCCCCCAGCACTGGCGGCAGCACTATTTTCTGGCTTCTGGAAAAAGGGAAGCGCACTCCAGTATAGAATGCATGTGAAATTTAATCCATGGTACATGTAGGAAAACATAAACTCCAAACGCATTTCGGCGATCAAATCGCACTGATCATGGGTGGATTGCTTCTGCATTGTAAATGGTTCAAAAGGAAACATTTATGTCATCAAGGTAACAACATAAACATAAACAAAGAGGTAGTTGTTGAGGTAACATCCTGTATCTAATTCTCCACATGTTAGAAAGCTTCTAATTGCAGAGTTTATAATTATGCTGCATAAAGAAATGATGGACAAAATGCTGAACAAGTCAAGCGTTCACCTCCAATCAAGAAATCTGGGCTAAATCCATTGTGGCAGATTTACAAGCTCCTTGCAACACTTTTACTCCTCTGTTGCGTCACTTTTGTGATGCAGCAGTGTCGTAAACAATGCGCCACGTTGCGACACATTTACAACGTGATGCATCTAGGGAGATGTGTCACATTGTAAAGCCCTGCGTCACATTATATCTGCGTCAGGTATAATGTATGCAGGGTCAGCCTTCCGACGCAAGAAAGCCTCGTAAAAGTGGCGCAGTGAAATCTACAAGATTTCACTGCGTCACTTCTACGAGGCCACTGCACTAAAACCGTAACGGAGCACATTATGAATAGGCTTTCCTGAGCATTTCTGGAGTTGCGTTGTGCTAGCGACATGACTCCAGCAATGCGTTATGGGTACGCAAACAGATGCGTGACGCATCTGTCAATCCTTGCTCCACGGTGCATTGTAAATGCGATGCATCCATGGTGGTGCAACGTTTTTTTTGCGTGACCCAATTGAACTGAATGATCTCTGCTAAAATGCAGACATGCGTCAGTTCTTGTAAATCTGCCCCATAATTCTTTTGCTCACCATACCATACCCGCTTGGACCCAGCCATATGCAAATCAGTCTTGAGCCCGGTGATTCTTGTTGAGCATGGAAAGTTTTAGGGTAATCCATCAAGCGGGAGCCAGGAAAAAGGGTGGGTCAATAAAGATGTATTTTCCCATGTTAATTCCCATAGCACCTTTAGACATGGCTACAGCCTGAACAGCTGGACAGAATTAAACAAAATTTGACAGAAAGGTTGATGTTTTTCCAAGAATGCCTTTTGTGATATAGTGTAAATCCATTCAGTAATTGCTGCGTTATTAAAAAAAGAAATTCAAATTTGTATATATAGGGATGCTGAGGATCCACGACCGCTCCTGATCTTGTGCTGAGATCTGATTGGCTGCCAACACGATGATGGATTCAACCCAGATCTGTGACTGCGGTGAGTGTCTGAAAACTTTCAGAGCTCCGTCCATCATCTCCTTGTGTTTGCTTTGTTTGCCCTAATTTGGCAGGGTATGCCCAGACGTGGGTCCCATGCTCACTTTGCCACTGGATTCAAGCCAGCCTGACTGAGGAGGGCTGTTAGCCCAAAACCGGTCCCAGGATGCTTGTTTCCAGTCCAGGGAAGACATTACTTGGCAGGTCAGGCTGGACTGTTCCCATGAGGCACAGGGTCAAGACTGATTTGCATATAGCTGTGTCTGAACTGGGGTGGCGAAGGGAGCTAAAGAACGATGATGGATTTAACCCAGATCTGTGACTGGAGGTGAGTCTCTTTAAAAGTTTCAGCATTCCGTCCATCATTTCCTTGTATTTGCTTTGTTAACCCTAAGTTGGCAGGGTATACCCAGACTTGGGTCCATTGCTCACTTTGCCACTGGATTCAAACTAGCCTGGCTGAGGAGGGTTGTTAGCCCGAAACCGGTTCCAGGATGCTTGTTTCCGGTCCAGGGAAGACATGGCATGGCAGTTCGGGCTGGACTGTTCCCATGAGGCACAGGGTCAAGAATGATTTGCATATAGCTGTGTCTGAACTGGGGTGGCGAAGTGAGCTAAAGAACGATGATGGATTAAACCCAGATCTGTGACTTGGGGTGAGTGTCTGAAAAGTTTCAGTGCTCCGTCCATCAACTCCTAGGGTTTGCTGCCAACACCTCAAACCAGGAAGTGTTATCAGCCATCTTAGGACTCAGTTTGAGCCGAGTCCCAGAGAAAATGTAAAACAAAAGAAAACAGGGCATGGTATAAATACCCTGACCCCCCCTTATCCTCTTGGAAGAGTCCGGCAGGGACCCCAATAAGCCAAAAAAATGCATATTTTTTGTTTAATTTTCAGTGGGAGCCGCATTGGATCCTCGCCTCCAGCGCGAAATTCTTTTTTTTTTAAGCGTGGGCTCCCGCGCTTCTGTAGTACTCGGCCCCTGGGTAGGCCTGGTCCCAGTGGCATGTTTAAAATAAAGAAAGGGGAGTAAACAGCCCCTCCCTTCTGGACTTATTAATGCCCTGGGGACTATCAATCAATCAATCAATCATGGCATTTGTATCGCGCGCTACTCACCCGGAAGGGTCTCAAGGCGCTGGGGGGAGGGGGTTGCTACTGCTCGAACAGCCAGGTCTTGAGTTGTTTCCTGAAGGCGAGGTGGTCCTGTGTCAGTCGGAGGTGGATGGGGAGGGAGTTCCATGTCTTGGCTGCCAGGTAGGAGAAGGATCTTCCTCCGGCGGTGGCTCTTCGGATGCGTGGTACGGCGGCGAGGGCGAGGCTTGTAGAGCGTAGCTGGCGGGTGGGTGTGTAGAAGGTCAGGCGGTCTTTGAGGTACTTGGGGCCCAGGTCGTGGAGAAACTTGTGTGCGTGGGTGAGAAGCCTGAACGTGATCCTTTTGCTGACGGGGAGCCAGTGCAGGTCCTCAGGTGTCCAGAGATGTGGCTGCTTCGGGGGATGTCCAGGATGAGTCGGGCGGAGGCGTTCTGTATGCGCTGGAGTTTTTTCTGTAGTTTAGCTGTGGTTCCCGCGTAGAGGGTGTTCCCGTAGTCCAGTCTGCTGGTGACAAGTGCCTGGGTGACGGTCTTCCTGGTCTCGGTGGGGATCCATCGGAAGATCTTACGGAGCATACGCAGGGTGTTGAAGCACGATGAGGAGACGGCGTTGACTTGTCTGGTCATCGAGAGGGAGGAGTCCAGGATGAAGACCAGGTTGCGTGCGTGGTCTGTTGGCTTGGGAGCGGTGCCCAGGGCGGGAGGCCACCAGGAGTCATCCCAGGTGGAGGGCGATGGTCCCAGGATGAGGACTTCCGTCTTGTCTGTGTTCAGTTTCAGGCGGCTGTTCTTCATCCATTCGGCGACGTCTTTCATCCCTTCGTGTAGGCTCGTTCTGGCGGTGTCGGGGTCTCGGGTGAGAGAGAGGATCAGCTGTGTGTCGTCGGCGTAGGAGATGATGTTGAGGTTGTGTTGGCGTGCGATGGTTGCAAGAGGTCTCATGTAGACGTTGAAGAGGGTTGGGCTGAGCCAAGATCCTTGGGGTACGCCGCAGATGACTTCGGTGGCCTCAGATCGGAACGGGGGGAGGCGGACTCTTTGTGTTCTTCCGGCGAGGAATGAGATGATCCACTCTAGTGCCTTTTCTTGGATCCCGATGTTGCTGAGGCGTTGCACTAGGGCGCGGTGGCAGACGGTGTCGAACGCTGCAGAGAGGTCCAGGAGGATGAGGGCCGCTGTTTCCCCATTGTCGAGCAGGGCTCGGATGTTGTCGGTGGCTGCGATGAGGGCGGTCTCGGTGCTGTGGTTGGCTCGGAACCCGGACTGCGAAGGGTCGAGGGATCCGTTCGTCTCGAGGAAGGCTGCAAGCTGTTTGTTGACGGTCTTCTCGATGACTTTGGCAGGAAAAGGGAGGAGCGAGATGGGGCGGAAGTTCTTGAGGTCGGTGGGGTCCGCTGTTGGTTTCTTCAGTAGGGCTCTGAGCTCGGCATGCTTCCAGCTCTCCGGGAAGGTGGCGGTGTTGAAGGATGAGTTGATGACATCCCGGAGTTGGGGTGCGATGATGGAGTCGGCCTTGTTGAAGACGTGGTGGGGGCAGGGGTCGGTTGGGGATCCGGAGTGGATGGTGTTCATCGTACGGGCTGTGTCTTCGGTGGTCACCGTGGTCCAGGTGCGGAGGGTGGCGGTGGGGGGCATTGGTTCGACGATTGGGTGCGTGGAAGGTGCGCCGAAGCTGTTGTGGATGTCGGCGATCTTGCGGTGGAAGTACGAGGCGAGAGAGTCGCAGAGATCTTGTGAAGGAGTGATGTCGTTGTTGCTGCTGCTGGGATTGGAGAACTCCTTGACGATGTTGAAGAGTTCCTTGCTGTCGTGAGCGTTGTTGTCCAGTCGTTCCTTCAGTGATTTCTTCTTGGTGGTGCGGATGAGTTGGTGGTGCTTGTGGGTGGCGTCTTTGAGGGCGGTCCTGTTGTCTGTGGTCTGGTCGTGGAGCCAGGCTTTCTCGAGGGTGCGGCAGTTCTTCTTGGAATTCTTGAGTTCGTCGGTGAACCAGGAGGCTTTCTTGCTTCTGGGTCTGCTAGGCGGGTTCTTAAGTGGCGCGAGGTAGTCGGCGCAGGCGGTCAGCCATTGTGTGAAGTTGCGGGCTGCTTCGTTGGGGTCCGTTGTGCTGGCGGGTGGGTTCTGGCTGAGGGAGGTGGTGAGCTGCTCGGCGGTGATCTTGTTCCAGCTCCTGCGAGGAACCTGTTGTGGGTGGTGGTGGGTCGTGGTTCTTCTGAAGCTGAAGTGGACGCAGCTGTGGTCGGTCCAGTGAAGTCCGGTGGAGTGGCGGAAGGTGATGTGCTTGCTGGCTGAGAAGACGGGATCAAGCGTGTGGCCGGCGTAGTGGGTGGGGGTGTTGACCAGTTGCTTGAGTCCGAGGTTGGCGAGGTTGTCCAGCAGGGCGGTGGTGTTGTGGTCCTTGTTGTTCTCCAGGTGGAATTTGAGGTCCCCTAGGAGGATGTAGTCAGCAGTGCGGAGGGCGTGCGGGCTGATGAAGTCCGTGATGTCTTCGCTGAATTGTGTACGTGGTCCCGGGGGTCTGTAGACGAGGGTGCCTCTGAGGGTCGTCTTTGGGGCGGTGTGTATCTGGAAGTGGAGATACTTGGCGGTGGTGAAGGTGTCGTTGGAGTCGGTCGTGATGCGGATGGTGTTCTTGTGTACGATGGCGATGCCTCCTCCAGTCTGGTTGGCGCGGTCTCTCCGGATGATCTTGTATCCGTCTGGGATGGCGATGGCGATGTCGGGTGCTGAGGAGGCGTTCATCCAGGTTTCCATGAGGAAGGCGACATCTGGTGAGGTTGTGTCGAGCAGGTTCCAAAGTTCGATGGCGTGTCTGTGGACGGAGCGGGTGTTGAGCAAGATGCACTTGAGGTGGTTGCTGCTGGTGCTTGGCTTGGCGGGTGCGGTGCAGGTCCGGAGGCAGGTGAACTTGCAGGCCTGACAGGTGAAGGGTCCGTGGGTGCGTCTCGGGGTGGCTCGGTGACAGGCTCTTGCTCGGTTGGGTTTGAGTGCGATGAGGGTGGCGTCGTTGTAGGTCCGTCGGGGGCCAGGGGTCCTGGCACTGGGCGTGGTCCTGGTGCGAATCGGCACGCCCGCGGCGCGTCAATGCTGCGCGTGCATGGAGGCAACATAAGAAGGGAGCCGGGAGGGAGGGTCCGCTGGGTGGCGGGAGCGGGGGAGCCAATCGGCTGACGGGGGGCGGGGCCGCAGGGAGGCAGCGGCGGGAAAAGGCGAGTGGCGAGTGGCGAGTGGCGGCAAAAACAGCAACAGGAACCCAGCAAAACAGGAGCAGGAGGAGCGTGGGGGCGACCCGGCCTGGCAAGGCACAGTGGTCGCTCCCGAGGTCAGGACGAAGTCCCCTTAAGAAGGGAGCCGGGAGGGAGGGTCCGCTGGGTGGCGGGAGCGGGGGGGCCAATCGGCTGGCAGGGGGCGGGGCCGCAGGGAGGCAGCGGCGGGAAAAGGCGAGTGGCGAGTGGCGGCAAAAACAGCAACAGGAACCCAGCAAAACAGGAGCAGGAGGAGCGTGGGGGCGACCCGGCCTGGCAAGGCACAGTGGACTACCACCTCCCCGGGGCTTATTCTTTTTTAAATGGGGTGGTCTCTTTGATCGCCCCTGGGGGCCACCACCTCCTGGGGACCACATTGCAAAAAATAAATTGGGGGCCTTAAGGACTCCCCATACCTTGGGGACCACCACCTCCCCTGGGGCTTATTTATTTTTAGATGAGGGGCCATCTTGGACCCCCCCCTGGGCCTGGGGACAACCCCCTACCCGGGCCATAATCAAATGGTAGTGGAGGGCCTCGGAGACCCCCCTGGCCACTGGGACCATCACCTCTAAGGGGCCCTACGCCAAGTAAAGAAGGAGGCTGCATGGCCCCCCTCAGGAGCCATAGATGGTCCTGTGGTGCCCACCCCCAGGACATAGCTGTTTGCTGTGACTTGGTGGGAACTTTACCACTCCCACCATGCCACAACAAACGCTTTGCTTCCGCTTCCGGCGGAAAATTGTACGTGGAGCCGCTGCCAAGGCAAGGAATCCAAATGGAGGTAAAGTGCTATTTGAACCATCTCGGACACAAATAAGAAAGAATCACAAGGATGTATGGAAACCCATAGATTTGTAACAACTTTTAATATGAAGCATTAGGATGTAAGAGCCATTTAAAAAAAACATTGGCACCTCATCAAAGTGGATCCAATATTAGGCCCTAAAATTAAGAAACATCCTGAAATAACTTTCAAAAGGTCAAAGTCTCTGAAAGATCAAATAGCAAACAGTGAGTACAGAGAGAAAGAGACTACTTCTACCTGGCTTAAACAAAATATGGGTTTTAGAAAGTTTTTTAAATGCAAAGTGTGTCAGCATGGAGAGAATTTAACACATTTTAAAACACCATTTAATAAAACCATTGAAGTTAGGGGCTTTTTGACATGTAGATCGAGTTTTGTGGTTTACAGGCTGAGGTGTCCCTGTGGTAAAATATATGTAGGGAATACCACTCTTCCTGTGTATTGCAACACAGGAGGGAAGTTATTAATAAAGAAAGAACATACCCGGTAGCCAGGCACTTTGGAAAAAATCTTCAAAGTAACCCTATATTCATGCAGTATAGCTGTATTGCAGAGATCCCTAAAAAGAAGAGAGGGGGAAATAGGAACAAAGAACTCCGGAGGTTAGAGACGTATTATATCCTAGAGCTTGACAGTTAGGTACCAAATGGTTTAAATATAGATGAAGATTTATTCACCTGCCTAGGCTAAAAAAGCTGATGAGTCTGCATATTCAAATGATCAATTTCTTTTATGTTAAAAAACTGTTAAAAGAAGAACTTTTTATCAAAGGACACGTGGCACTTTATTATTGAGCACTTTAAATCTTAGCACTTTAACTCATTCATGTGAATACAATAGTACTAAATATTTGTAACCTTGAATATAGGTTAAAATATGTATTTTAATGTTAATGTACTTTTGTATGAGATTTATGTCTTGTGAAGGGCATATGAATTTTAATATACTGAAGCACTGGCATTTTATATAGCACTAACACTTTGTTGAAAAGAATTGTAGTGAGGATAAGGGGTTAACTGCAGACATTGCTATGTTAGCATAAGTGAGATATATGCTTAGACACCATTTTGCAGCTTTTGCACATGACACTACAGGGTTCTGTTCTCGTAAATAAACTGCTTGCGCTTCTTCACATGAGAACTGTCTGTTTTTCACATATCTAGGTGCACACTGTGCCCTCAGTCTGCACAGTGTGTTCAAGGTCGAATAACAATGTATGCTAATAATTCATGTTGATCAGTCCCACGCACATAGACATAACAGAGGGCGGAGCTACCCAAACTCAAACTCGGGTGCTTTTAATATTGCATTTTGCATGCATGAGGAGGCACTTGGAGACAATTTGTCCAACCTTGAGGAGCTTTGCTTGTGCTGGGATGTGATTCATTTCATCGGATCTTGGAGGAATGGGGTCCCCTGTCCAAGCCTAGAGGTCTTCTTCTATTATTAATTAAAACATGCTCCAAGCACAGGGAGGGTGGTAACTACGCTGTAATCCTGTTTCCACTGTCAATGTAATATGATATCCCCTTTTGTGCTTTATGGAATTGTAACCATGCTGATTGTATTATTCTTATGCATCTTTCTGTTAGTAATGGCGAGAGTACTGCATCTTAGAGCACGCTAGTTAAAATAAACACTTTAAACTATATTGTGTCTCTGATTACTCACGTTGTTTACTAGTATGAGTGTTAGAGGGAAAGAGTGTTCTTGATTCCCACTATTCCTGAGAGTTTACTAAGTCGAATGTTCTAGGTTGTCTAATCATTGCTAGCTTTGCTGTAGTAGGGAGAACGAATGAGACACTAATGCTAGTCGGATCGGGGTTCTTGGCACTGAGGTGGGTTTTTTGGTACAGCACAATAAACCGAGGTCCTAGTTTCCTGCGCATAGTTATGTGCATGAGCAGAATCCCTGCAACATGGCACACCTAACGTTTGGTCTGGTACTTATTTTCGAGACACTTTAGTAGTGCTTATACTTGTCCACAATACCCTCACTCCTGTTTCCGGAAAACAGTTGTGACAGCATAACCTACCTATATAGATGAGTTATAGGTTCATTCAAGCTCGAGATTTTAAAAAGGTTCATATTGTTATATTGAATTGCTAACCTTTTTTTGTGCTGCCACACAAATAAGTAGTTATGCTTTTCTTTGTTGGTATGGCAGTCAAAATCGCACTGCATAGTTGCGCTGCACTCTGTCGTCATTTGACACAATATGGAGTGCCTGACGCAGGTATCGTGCTTATTTTTGTGGTTGGTGCTAATGCAGAGTTCCAATTTGAGGTTTTCTACTCTTGGGTTACCTTTGCGGCAGTGAATGGGGATGATAACTTATTCCATTCATACACTCCCACAGCGATTCCTGTTGCATATCGATCATAGACGACACTCGAAGTTCCGATTTCGGCATGACAACATCGTATTTGGTTTAATGGCACCCTCCCCCACTCAGTGGCTCCGGTTCATTTAGGCCCTTTGTCAATCCCTGGGGCCACTTGGCCAGTTTGGGCCGGGTACACACCACATCCACATTATCTAGCAGCCCCTATAGATGAATTGCGTGTTTTGCACACCTCCTTAGTTCGGGTGCATCGGGCTCTAGTACAATACGTTTCCCGCAATCTCCAGGTGGGGGCACCTGGGGTTGTGGCACAACCAGCTGAGCCGGTCGGGATGTTGATTAGTCCCGTCATGGTTAATTCGGTTATGGGCAAGCAAACCCAGATTAAGGATGATTTACCTTACTGGCTTGCTGAGAAATTTGCCCAGCTGGAAGCAGTATTTCCTAATACCACTCAATAGGAAAAAAACAGGATCCTAACAATTAGTTTGCAGAAAGACTTAATACCAGAGGTAACCGATTGTAAGAATTGGGATAAAGTATTCGCAGAAGTGTATGCGAAGTGTTTTGGCAAACCTTCTATGACTGTGCTGCCCTCCATGATCCAGCGTGTTCAGGATGAGCACAGTCCGGAGGCGGCAGTTGAGTTGGGAATGAGGCTTCTCGGAGGTAGTTACTGATCTCATCCTTGCTAATGTAAAGGGAGATGCGCTTAACTTTCAGGTGTCTAATGCTTTGCACCTTGTCCCAGATGCCGCGAAACCCTGTGAGTTAATGAAGATTATTGCTGAGGCATACAAGACCATTGGCCGCAATAGTTTGGGTTTTAGGCATTTTGCTAAAACACTAGCACAACCGCAAACTTAGACGGCACAGTCTAATAAAGACGACCATCCTGTTTTTCCTAAAAAGAATTGGAAAAATCAAAAACAGGGGAAGCAACAACAGAAACATGGGTTGCGTGCTGTGTCACCGATACCTAAGTCTACTGAGCGCACTTATGACTTGCGCGACTGCGCGAGAATTAAGTCTCCAGATAGATTTCAAGTCCCTGATCAGCATTCTCTTCGTTCTTCACAGGAAACATCGGGCTCACAAGCTGGTGGAGGAGATCGTCAGGATCGCGGCAGAGGTCGAGGTGCCCCGCAAGGATGCGAGCAACCTCGTCAGACTGACGGTAAAGGCAAGCAGGACGATTTTCCTCGTCAACACCCATTGTTTCAGAAAAAGAAGGTTGCTGCATTCACAGCAAGATATGCCACAGACGGCGAGAACCCAACTTCGGAACCTAACATGGGCAGTAACGCTGCTAGACAGCGCAGAGGAGGTTACAATAGTGCGGCAAGCACTGCGTCCATTTCTGAAGGCAACAGCAACTGACACTTTCATCACAGTTGAAACTGCTGACACCCGAGTGGCTCCCCTGACAGACTATATGACATAGTATTTTTAATTGAAGGTGATATACAACATGTTGTGAAAGGGATTTTTTAAGAAAATCTGACTTCTTCATATGGCATCTTGTTAGCTGAGGCAGATTGGCCCCTGCCTTTCATTTTGGCCGCTCCGAGGGGGGAGGATGTGATCCTCCCTAGTTTTTTGCACACAGTGCCAGAAGAGCATGGAAAGGCTTTTGCGGAAGAGTGGGCGCTTGTGCTTGCACTGGAGTTGTACTGTACTCAGGTTGGTTGGGATAAAATTTCACCCTCACATGAGATACCATTGCGGTCTATGCCGCATCCACAACCCCAATATCCCCTCCGATGAGGGGAAAAAGCTCCTGTTTCTGAAATTGTAGAACAGTTAGAGTATCAAGGAGTGATTGAGAAATGAATAACCCTCTTTTTACTGTGACCAAACCAGATGGGTCGTACCGCCTAGTTATGGATTATCGACATTTGAACTCTCATTGTCGAACCTGTGTGGTTCAGATTACCCATAGTTATGCCCTCGTGGATAGTCTTGTAAGAAAAAGATTTAAAATCACTCTTGACATTTTAAATGGATTTTTAGTCATAACCTGTCCTCTATAAGTAGTCAGTGGACAGCTTTCACTTCCGGCGGCAAACAAAAACAATTTAAAAGATTGGCCATGGGCTACAAGAAAGGCCCAGGTGTTTTCGCCGCACGTGTCGTCTCTTTGTTAGACAACATAGACCCTGATGCATACTCATACGTTGATGATAATTAGCTCACGGATATCAAATTATGGCTGCATCTCTGTCACTTGGACTGCATCATAGTTTTGTTTGCGGACTACGGTTACAAATGTAACTTTTCAAAATCACACATTGCAGAGTACACAGTGTTGTTCCTGGGCTATGAGCTCAACAATGAAGGCAGAGGCTTGGCGCCTCACTTCTTGGAGAAATGAGCAGATTTGCGCTCATGTTGGGATTTTAAAATTTCGGTCGAACTTACATTCCCGAATATGCCCGGCGTATCAAGCCTCTATATGCCTTGATACAACCAACTTTTTCAAAAGCCTGCTGGCTTCCGGAACATTCAACTATACTGCAATCTTTGCAGTCTGATCTTCTTGAATCTAAATACTTGTTGACACGTGACAACCACAGGATAGGTGACCTCTTCTAAGGGCCACCTGTCCTGGTAATAAGAATTGTGCCAGGCGCAGTGGGTTTCACCTACTTGACATTTAATGAAGGGGACACAGTACCTATTGCTTACAAGTCACATTTGTACACTTCAGCTGAGATGCGATTTTCATCGGTTAAAAAAGTCTTGACAGCGGTCCAGATGGCGATCCTGAAGGAACGTGCACTGGCGCAAGGAAAATACATGTTGGTTATAACACCATATCCTGCTCTTGAAGCAGTGACGAAGGCCAGTGTACCAAATTCAAAAGCTGTACATCCTTGTTGGATACAATGGGCAACTTCGCTGACATCTCCTGATGTCACGTTTATATTTGACTCCTCATTGCAAACACAGGAGTTTGTACAGTATGAATTTGTTCATCCTGCTCCTCTATCAATGCGCCCGCTTGAGGAGTACAATTGTATCATTTACACCGACGGTTCTGCGCAACCGGTGAAGGGATCTAAGCATTCTTGTTCAGCAGCCTGCACTATAGTGGCCTGTACCATGGTGAATGGTGAGTTCCAGTGCAAGGTCATGCACACGCAGGCACTAGGGGACTGTAACGCCCAGTTAGGTGAGCTGCGTGCTCTGGTGCTAGCACTGGAGTTTGCTGATCCTCATGTGACAACCATGATAGTAAGTGACACTTACTACTGTGTTCAGTCTTTTAACAACAACTTATTCTTTTGGACTTAGAATGGCTATCATGATTCCAAAGGTATCACAATTAAGCATAAAACGCTTTGGGTTCGAGTTGCAGATTTTAAAGAACGTCTGCCTCTCACGCAAGTAATTGTTATTAGCTCGTATTTGGGCCTGGAGGGTGATTGAAATCTCCACCTTGACTGGTTATGCGCAAGCGCACTGGACTCTGTCAAACTCCATGCTGTGACATAGAAACCCAGCCAAAGACCCTTTAACCAGAGAAGCACCTGGGAACACCACCTCTTGACCCGGAGAGGGAAGGAGAAAAAGTCAAAATGTGCACACAATGTATTAATCCTAATGTGAAAAGCGGGTGGGAAATAAAGGTTGGGAAAGTAATTAAGGGGAGGGAACATAGAACAATAAGTTTAAGAAATTACATTACATTAGTATGGTGTGATGACCTCACCCCCTCCCATTGTCCAATCAGAAGAAGGGGATTTACGAATAATAAAACATTGGGGGTGGTACATACACTTAGAATAGTATAACTAAGGTAGGCTCAGTCAGTTAGATTGTTAGACTTCTCACCGACCTGTCACCGACCCATCACTACAGCAGAAGACGGCAGATACCACGGTGGTCAGAGACGCTGCTCGAGCACTCTGACAGAAAAATCGAGAAAGGAGAGATGGAGAAAAAGAAGAGTCAGAGAAATCGCTGAGGTAGAAGAATCTGTCCATCCAGAAGGGGGAAGAATCAAAGAGAGTAGTACCAGAGAGGGGTGCGACGCTGGCGTTGCACTTTGAAGAGGTCACCTGTCCTGTCCTGAACGTGTCCTGAACTGTTGGCTCCTGACTACTCGGGAGTCCCTTTCCCAGCTCCTTGGCATGGGGTTGGTCCTCACACCATTCTAGGTAAATATAATTATGTGTGGTATGTCCTTGTACCATTTACCCTTTTCACCCTCCCCAGGTACCAACGTCATGAGATTTTTCTAAGTCTTTATGTTTTATTCTGAACATTTCCTTAAACAAGTTGGGGGGCAGATTTACAACTTCTGGCGCATCTCTGCTGATCAGCAGGGATGCGCCAGAACAGTTGTGGCATGCCAAACCGCCCGTGCGCCACCACTGATGCGCCGCATTTACAATGGCGCACTGATGGCCAGATGCGTGTCACATCCCCCGGCGGAAAGGCAGTGCATTGCTGGAGTCACGTCGCAAGCGCGACGCAGCTCCAGCAAGGCTCGGGGTGCCCCAATGCCTAACATGCTGCGTCAATCCTTACACCTGCTTCAAGAGGCGCAGGGTTTTGATGAAGCATGGCCGTAAAAGTGACTGAGTGAAATCTTGTAGATTTCACTCAGCCACTTTTCCGCGGTGTTCCTGCGCCGGAACACCCCGCCCCCTGTGCTGGAACGCCCACATGTGGCGCAGGGCTTTACAATGTGACGCATCTCCCTGATGCGTCACGTTGTAAATACCCCGCAGCATGGCACTGGCTTTGCACCACCGCTGCGTCACAAAAGTGACGCAATGCTGGAGCAAATGTGGCGTACGGGGCTTGTAAATCTGCCCCCACGTGTATGACATGTATTGGTAGTTGACTCACAAAATTATTGCATAGATAAAGCTTTTAAACCTCTCTCGAGTCTGTGGTCATTCAAAGTAATAATGGTAAATTACATTTCTACCTATTCTGCTAACAACCTGATCTATTGACCAGAGGAAATTGAGAACTAAGATGGTAAGGTTTGGTAAGAAATGGCGTGAAGGTAAATTTTTATCACAAAGTAAATATAAGTCCTGATCACCAGCGGTGATTATCAGCTTATGTATGCGTGTTTTATGGGCCCAGGTGAGTATGGTGTTTTAGAGTAACCCAACCTGGTAATCACACTGCAACAGTTTTACTTGGTAGCAAAGCTATGGTTAGGTTTTAGTTAAGTTAGGTAGAAATTTGTGTATTGAAATATTGATTTATATAATAACCAACACCCGTATGTATTGTTTTATGTTGTCCAGAAATTCAAGGGAATAATGAATAGCGGGTTGGAAATGGAAGCCACACTGCAGTGAGGTTACTTGCCTTGATTAAGAAAGCTTGGAAAGTTAGGTAGAACTTGAAGCACTGGTTAGGGATTATTTTCTTGTATAAAAGTGAGAGTGATTGGTAGCAAAGGAGTTCACTGGTGAAACTTTGGTCTTGTATCACCTACAAACGGTAATACTGAAGGAGTAGCAGGTTCTTTGATGCTTGAGTGAAGAGTAAACGGAAGAGGTTTTACTCGTAGTGTGTGAGGGGTAAACGGAAAAGTTTTACTCGCAATGGAAGAAATTGACTTTTCTTTGGAATTAGTAAATCAGGCACAGTAGCAAATGTTTTTATGTTGTTAATTGAAGAAATGTGTAGGAAAAATCGAAAGAAATTGAGTTTCGCATTACCTTGTAAAGGAGGGGTCAGTTGCGGGTGCTGCACCGACGTCACTAAGAGCCGCGCTGGGATTGGTTGAGACAATGGGCATGTAGCTGAGGTAAAATTGCAAAGGAGGGGTGAGTACAGTGGAGCGAAACTGACGTCAAAGAAAAGCAGCGCAAGCATTGGTTAAAGTAAATAAGTAAACCATTGATTGGTCATCGGAATAAAAGACACGTTGGTATTGGAGAAGCATTAGAGTAGAAGTAAACAATTGATTAATTGCCAAAATAGAAGTTTCGGACAGTGGGAATTGTATGTGGAGCCAAGATACTACTATAGTAGAGACCCGTCCAGACAGAAGAATTATAGGTTTTGCCCATGAGCAATTTATTAGTGGGAATCCAACCAAAACGTATGGAGGGAAAAGGAAAATGTCATTTATGCAGAGAATCAAAAATTAGTTTAAATAGGATAAACCAATTAAAACTAGAGAAGTAATTATTATCCCTCCCCCGAAAACACCTGCATCCTACATGATGATAGAAAGAGGCTATCACACGTGTGTATGGTTAGAAAATTGGATAGAATGCACAAATAATGATGGAGTATTAGAATTTCCTGAGTACTGAACATTTAATGGAAGAGTTTTAACAATTTACGTACTTGCATGAATGAGTTGGAACCAAGACCTAGATTAACACAGTACGAAGCTTTAAAAGAATGGGAAACTGAGGCTTTTGAGCGAGACAGATCACGATGTAGTGGTAACATAAGTACATTTTATCCTAGATTTCCCAGAGAGACTCAAGATAATCCGATGAAGCAATGGAAACAGGCCATGGTAGTGGAAGGATTATATCCTGCACTGACCACAGAAGAAACAACCAGAAGTAAATGTACAGGGAAAACAAAACATTTAGTGACTGGTAGTGGAGACGCAGAAGATGATTATTTTTAAGATAATTTAATGAAAAATCCTCCACCTTACCAAGAAGAGTTAAATAGAACTACCCCTAGTGCCCCTCTTCTGAAAACACCTCTAGTACCGCAGGTTGTGCATGCGACTGAAATGGAAAGGGTACTTCAAGAAAAAGAAAGAGAAGCAATGAATAAAAATTGAAGTGAGCTAATTCAGAAAATAACTCAGTTGAATACAAATCCTTAAGCACTAACGATACCAGTGACTATAGGTCCTGTTGGCCCCTTATATGGTATTGTGGTATACTTATTGTGGTATACTTATATAGCGCAGACCTGTCACCACCAAGGGCATCCTGGCGCTTTGACCCATGATCCAGCAAATTCAGCAGCCTAGCCTGTTCTAGGGAAGAGGTAGGTTTTCAGCGCCTTTCTGAAGGCTAAGAGATCCTCAAGACTTCTCAGGGATATTGGCAGGGAGTTCCAGAGTTTGGCCGCCGCTACTCTGAACGATCGGCCACCCATCCTCACTCTCTGGAAACGCGGAACTATTAGTAGCCTGGATGAAGAGGAGCGTAAGGCTCGGGATGGAAGGTACCAGGCAAACATTCTCCGCAAAGGGATTGGGCCCAGGCCGTGGATAGCCCTGAACACAATGCACGCTGCTTTGTAGCGAACGCGTAGATGGACCGGCAACCAGTGGAGTTCCTGTAACGCTGCCGTGGCAGAGCTGTAATAGGGGTGGGAGAGGGCGAGTTTGGCAGCCATATTTTGCACCCTTTGGAGCTTGCCCAGAAGTGTTACCGGGGCCTCCAGAAGTAGTGCGTTACAATAGTCGAGTCGACTTAGGATGGTACTTCGCACTACTTCGGGTCTGGCTTGCTCAGGGAGGAAGGGTAAGACCTTGCGCAGCATGCGGATCAACATCATGCACGTTGAGGTGGTCCTATTTACGTGCAGATCCAGCTGCAGGTTGGGCCCAAAAATGACACCCAGATTACGTGCCGATTGTGCGGCTGACACCGTCTCTGAAAATGACGGGGTCAAAAATCGTCTGGGAGATCTCGGGGAACTCGGTCGTTAGAGCAGTACAGGACCTCTGTCTTAGTTCCGTTGAACTGTAACGAGTTCAAACGGAGCCATTCCGCTGTAGCCTGCATGCACCGGCGGAAGGTCTCCAATGGGACTGCATCCTGTCCCTCCAGTGAAAAGACCAGCTGGGTATCATCCACATAGTTAAATGCGGAGATCCCAAATGATTTAATGAGCTGGACTAGAGGGCGGAGGTAAATATTAAAGAGTATAGGGCTGATGGCTGAGCCCTGAGGTACTCCTTGTCCTACTCTCTGCTCCTCTGAACTGAAGGGGGGGAGCGAAACCCGCTGCTGACGGCTGTCCAGATAGGAGATTAACCAGTCCCTGGCCTTATCTTTGACCCCGCACTCTTCCAGCCTCGAAATCAAGGTAGGATGGCTGACCGTGTCGAACGCGGCCGACATGTCGAGCAGCACCAAAAAGGCTGCCCGACCACTGTCGACTCGCGCCCGCAGATTGTCTAACACGGTCACCAACGCGGATTCCGTCCCATGAGCTGGGCGAAAACCGAATTGCGTCTCGTCCAGCCAGGTGTTCCCTTCTAAGAAGCCGGACAGAGTGCGGGTAACCAATTTTTCCATGATTTTGACTGGAAAAGGAAGCAGGGAGATTGGCCGGTAGTTGGAAAGGCAAGCAGGGTCAAGCGTAGGTTTTTTTAAGAGCGGAGATACCACTGCCTTCTTCCAGCAACCCGGTACCGTCCCTGTTTCAAACGACTGGCAACAGATGGAATGCAAGGGCTGGAAGAGATCCTCCTGAAACACCTTCCAAAGTTTTGGAGGAAGAGGATCAAGAGGCGAGCCGGATGAAATCGTAAGGGCTAGGCTGCCAAACTCCTCCAAGGAGGGAAGGGGAAAGCTACTCAGCTGGGTTCGACTGGCCTCAATCGCCGGAGCTCCCAACCTGAGGGCCGGGTCCAAGGAGGGAGGGGAGAAGCTACTCAGCTGGGGTCGACTGGCCTCAATCGCCGGAGCTCCCAAGCTGAGGGCCGGGTCCAAGGAGGGAGGGGAGAAGCTACTCAGCTGGGGTCGACTGGCCTCAATCGCCGGATATGGGGATAAGCAAAATTGTCCTAAAACTCCTGTCCTGACTACACCGATCACAGAACCAAGAAAAGAAAATATAATAATTGACAATCAGGCAAGTGAGTGTGAGTCAATGGGATGCAACTGTTACAACGCAACTTTTACAACGGACTACTTTTACAACGCAAATTTTACAACGCAGGATCCATTACAACGAATATTATTACAACGCATTTTTTTACAACGCAAATACCTTTACAACGCATACCATTACAACGTAAGTATAGGTAAGTATATAATTATAGTAAAAATGTTATAGGATTGGGTTTTTGGGTAAAGGGGTATTTTTAGGGTTTAGGGCTAGGTTTGGGTTTTTGGGTACAGGGGTATTTAAGGGGTTCAGGGCTAGGTTTGGGTT
Source organism: Lissotriton helveticus (assembly GCF_964261635.1). NCBI lineage: Eukaryota > Metazoa > Chordata > Amphibia > Caudata > Salamandridae > Lissotriton > Lissotriton helveticus. Next base: position 1,560,904,156 of record NC_136061.1, on the reverse strand, counting down.
TTGGGGTACAGGGGTATTTTTAGGGTTCAGGGCTAGGTTTGGGTTTTGGGGTAAAGGGGTATTTTTAGGGTTCAGTGCTAGGTTTGGGTTTTTGGGTACAGGGGTATTTTTAGGGTTCAGGGCTAGGTTTGGGTTTTGGGGTACAGGCGTATTTTTAGGGTTTAGGAATAGGTTTGGGTTTTTGGGTACAGGGGTATTTTTAGGGTTCAGGGCTAGGTTTGGGTTTTGGGGTACAGGGGTATTTTTAGGGTTTAGGGCTAGGTTTGGGTTTTTGGGGTACAGGGGTATTTCTAGGGTTCAGGGCTAGGTTTGGGTTTTGGGGTACAAGGGTATTTTTAGGGTTCAGGGCTAGGTTTGGGTTTTGGGGTACAGGGGTACAGGGTAAAAATAAAGTAAAATTAAATTTAAATTAAATTAAATTAAATTAAATTAAATTAAATTAAATTAAATTAAATTAAATTAATTTTAATTAATTTACATTAAAAAAATATTATATACTTACCAATACTTATGTTGTAATGGTATGCGTTGTAAAGGTATCTGCGTTGTAAAAACATGCGTTGTAATGGTATTCGTTGTAATGGATCCTGCGTTGTAAAAATTGCGTTGTAAAGGTAGGCGTTGTAAAAGTATGCGTTGTAACGTCATACATCCGAGTCAATAATTTCCTTAATGGATTTGCCAATAAGAGAGCCAATAAACGATTCATTCAGAAAATTCACACCTGGATGCTCAAAAGAGGTACAGATTGAAACATCCACAGGGACAAAAAGTGCCACGGTAGTAACCCCAGAAGAAATAGAAAGATGGGCACGAAAAATAGAAAAGCCAAAAATACAGCCAAAGGCATTGGATATATTTAAATTAAGATTAAGAGTAGAATTGGAACAAATGATAGCTGGAAATGTAGGGGTAGAAAGATTAAATACTTTTAGCGAAGAAGAGTTGTTATTCATATGCAGAAGCATCACCCGAAATACAAAAATATTTTATGAAAAAATTATGAATTTGGCTTCAGAAATGTGCATCGACGTAGGAAAATCCAAAGTATTGCAGAAACCATATAGAAGAATTTTCTGATAAAGATTTAAAGAACGTGAATATGTCAGGAAGAAAATTACAGATGAAGGAATTATTGACATTGTTACAAAAATGGGGAGATTTGGATAGATGGAAAACTAGGTGGACAATGAAAAAGGAAGAAGCACAGGCAAATCTAACAACATCCGAGTATTTAATGAAAGAAACAGAAAAAGTTGAAAGGTTGTGCCCAATGAGAGAAGTTCCGGGAGATGGTTATGTACATGTCCCATGGACCCGACAGGAAAATTTATCATTTACAAATGATTTCCGAAAGCTTAGAGAAAAACCAGTAGAATAGTACAGGTAAGTTGAAAGGTTTGTGAAAGTCTCGAAAGTTTTGAGAAGGATTTAGATGGTTTATTTGACATAGTTGTTCCTGCTGATTTATGGACAGAATGTACAATTATGATAGATTGGCCTAATGATGAGTACCCAAGAGATGAAAAGACAGGAGCCCCGTCAGCTGAGGTAATGAAAAAATATAATCAGGTAATTACATTTCTGAAAGGAAAGATTCCCCCAAAGGAAACTGGTTGGATAAAAATAGACAGAACAACCCAAGAAAAAGATGAGTAGGTACATGCATATTATGAACATCTCTTACAGGTGTTCAAGCAGTACAGCGGGTTTTAGAATATTGAATACAAGGACATGACACATTTTGTGTACCGGTATGTGTCTGGATTAAGGTTGGACATATTGCAAATGATTAAGCAGCACATGTTATGCTGGCAAGCAAAGCCTATAGATGAAATCCTCAAGTACTCTAAATACTGTGGGGATGAAATCTACAATAGATGAAAGAATTTAGAAGAAAAGGTAATATGAGCCCAAGTTAAATTAGCAGAGCAGCAAGAGCTTCAGCTAAGTAATCAGGCAGAACACCAAGGGAAAGGGCAAGGCCACAGTGACAATAGTGGGGGCCAATCAAAAGGGCGAATGAGCAGAGAAGAGGCAAAAAAAAAGTTTCCCTGTCACAGGTGTGAAAAATTGGGGCATTGGAAAAACAAGTGTAAGCTTATACCGAATAATAATGTCTAAAATCAAAATTTAAATCCACAGATGCAGAATGAGGTGTTAATGAGGCAACCGCAGCAGTTTGACAGAGTCAATTGCCACCTGCCCCTATGCCAAATTTTGTGAGTCAAGTCAAGTACAGTATGGACACTGGATTCCAGGAGGGACGTGGTAAGAAAAACTCAGTAACCCCACAGTTTCTTTTGCAGGATTCATTTTTTGAGAATGACATACAATGACGGTGCCTGAAAGGGGAGGAAGATGAATGCGTACTTGGAGCATCCTTGCCGGTAGATCAGTCAGGTCCATAAATAGATGGTTAGGTTGAAGAAAACATCACCTTCTTATTAGATACTGCGGCTACCCGTTCTACTGTGAGAACAGCAGACATCTCAAACCTACCTCTCTCTGGAGAAGCGATCCATGTAGTGGGTGATTCTAATAAACAAATTAAGACCCCAACTACCGAACCAATGGAGGTATGTATTGGCAACTTTAGAGAAATGCACAAATTTGTTGTGTGTGACTCAAGTCCTGTGAATTTGCTAGGAAGGCATTTATTGTGCAAAATGAACTGCACTATATTTTACACACTGGATGGTGTTGCAATTCAGACTCCTGATGAAGACGGAGTATATAAGATCATATTAGCAAAACAGGGAACAGAAGTGAATGAAATATTTTCCATGCTGACACCAAACGAGTTACTAGACGAGTTCCATAATACTGTAAATTAATGATGTTTGGGATTTTACCCGAAAGGAAGTAGGATTAATGGCAAATGGAGACCCAGTAAAAGTAACTGTAAAGGAAGGTGCAGTTTACCCTAATACCCAACAATATAAAATGAGCCCAGAAAATAAAGCTGGTGTAACAGCAGAAATTTATCGATGGGTTGAGCAAGGTATTCTAAAAGAAATAATGAGTAGCCCTTGTAATTCACCTATAATTGGAATGAGGAAACTAACGGGAAATCTAGGGTAGTCCAACATTTGAGGAAAATAAACAAAATTGTCATACCATGTTGTCGGATAGTGCCAAATCCAGCAGAAGTTTATACCAGATACTGTGGACCGCAGGATGGTTTACTGTAATTGAGTTATGCCGTGCCTTTTTCTCTGTTCCATTGCATCTTGATAGTCAAATGTTATTTTCATTCAAATTTGATGAGCATGTTTACGTTTGGAATCGTGTTCCACAAGGGTACACTGAAAGTCCTTAAATTTGTAACCACATTTTGAAAAAATGTCTTGAATCTCTGGTGTTGCCTAGACAATCAGTTTGGTGCAATACATTGATGACTTATTGGTCGCACCAAAAACTCGAAGTGATTGTGTTATTTATTCAATTGCATTACTAAATCATCTGGCTGAAGGTGGACATAAAGTGTCGCCAGAAAGATTACAATTTTGCAAAAATTTGGTTAAAGATTTGGGATACCAAATAGAAAGAGGAGTTAGAAAAGTGACCTTAGAAAGAGTAAAAATAATAAGATATATGCAGTTACCACAGACCCAAAAAGAAATAAGGATGTTTCTCAGAGTTGTAGGTTATTGCAGGCAGTGGATTGTGGGATTTGCAGTACTAGCTAAACCTTTGATACAAATGACCAAGAAAAGAGCAAAAGATCCAGTAGAATGGGATGATGAAAGCATGACAGCTTTTGTAAAATTACGAAACTGTCTGTGTGAAGCATCTGCTTTTGGTATGCCAGATTATTCAAAATAATTTGCATTATTCTATGAGCAGAGAGATAATTGTGCACTTTCACTTCTAGCATAGAGACATGGCTTAATGCGACATCCTGTGGCATATTTTTCTGCTACATTGGACCCAGTGGCATCTGCATTGCCAGGGTGTCTAAAAGCTGTAGCTGCAACGTGCATGAGTCTGGAACAAAGTGAATCCATTGTAATGGGATACCCTGTAAAGGTGTACATTCCACATTCAGTCACAATTCTGTTGACAAAAATTACAAACTCAGGGGCATATTATCAAGGACCGGTGTTAAAATTATCGCTGTTTTATCAGCAGGAAACTGCCGATAAAACGGCGATAATGGGCTTGATAATACGCCCTTGTTAATTCCCATAGAAGCCCATGTTAACATCAGAACATAGGCTTCTATGAGAATCAACGAGCGCGTATTATCAAGCCCATTATCGCCGTTTTATCAGCAGTTTCCTGCTGATAAAACGACGATAATTTTAACACCGGTCCTTCATAATATGCCCCTCAGTACCTTGCTCCTAGTCGACTGACAAAATATGAGCAAGTCATATATGGGGCTGAGAATGTAACAATAGCCAGATGTACTGTCTTAAACCCAGCAACCTTGTTGTCAGATCCGTATTATGAAGAGGTAAAAGATGAAGTTGATCATGAATGTCTTGACGTCACTGAATTAAGTACCAAACCCCATCCAGACATACAGGAAGAACCCTTAAAAGATGTAGAACATGAGCTTTTTGTAAATGGCTCTTGTATGTGCCATGAGGAAGGAGGATTAAGTGCTGCTTACACTGTGTGCACATTGGCTGGAATAGTCGAAGCATCCTATTTACCAGGAGTCAAGTCTGCACAAGTAGCCAAATTGATTGCTTTAATTAAAGCTCGCAAAATTTGGAAAAATTGGAGAGTAATCATTTACACTGACAGTCAGTATGGTTACGGGGTTGTGTATGACTTTGGCCAACTCTGGATGCAGAGGGATTTCATGACTTCTTCAGGAACCCCGATTAAAAACGGAAATTTTGAAAAATAATTAATTGAAGCAATTCAGTTGCCAAAAGAAGTGGGTGTGGTCAAGTGTGCTGCTCACCAGTCAGGAAATGATAAGGTGACAGCTGGTAATCGTTATGGTGACTAAGTTGCCCAATAAAAAATAAGAAAACTGAAGCATGTGGAATCAGCTGCCAACTTATGCTTCTTGGGGGCGTAGGAACATGGGAAGAAGTGAGAGACTTACAAGATGAAACAGACATAAAAGAAAAGGAGGAGTGGTAGAAAATAGGTTATCAGAGAAGGGCTGATGATGGTGTGTGGATTTACCTAGATGGAAGACCAGTGCTGCCAGACTGTATGCTTGCACCCATGGCTAGAATGTACCACGGAGACACTCACGTAGGCAGAGATGCTATGATTAGACTTTTCAGTCAAGATTGGCTCAATGCAAGGTTTAGGAATGTCGCAGAGTCTTTGCCAGCGATGCTTAACTCGTCAGAAAATGAACCCAGGCAGGAAAACTGTAGTCTGCACATGGAAAATTGGGAAAGCAGAAGGTCCATTTATAAGACTTCAAATATATTTCTTTCAGTTACCTGTTTGTCAAGGACTAAAATATGTACTTGTCATAGTTTGTCTATTTTCAAAGTGGGTGGAATCATATCCGTCCAGAAGGAATAACAGCTTGACAGTGGCCAGACTCCTATTGAGGGATCTCATTCCTCGATTCAATTTTCCAGTAACTATTGAATCAGACAGAGGGTCTCATTTTAATAATGAAATAATTTGATTAAGTTGTGAAGCATTTAAAATTGAACAAAAACTGTACTGGGCATACCGCCCAGAGGCTTCTGGAGTGGTAGAACAATTGAATGGCACAATCAAGTCAAGACTGGAAAAGGTGTGTGCATCCACCCCATTGGAGTGGCCTGATACTTTACCTCTTGTCCTGATGGGACTCAGAAGTATCCCAGACGGAAATACAGGCTTGAGTCCCCATGAAATACTCATGGGAAGGGCAATGAGGCAAGCATGTATTCCAGGACACAAGCTGTTGAATATATCTGATGATTTGGTACTAGATTATTGCAAAGAGTTGGCTGACCAAGTGCGTTATATCTCTCACCAGGTTGGGGAAGATGCTGTTGCCAGGCAGCCGAACCAAGTGCATGATATGAATCCCGGTAAATGGGTAGTTGTGAAAAATCACACTTGAGAATTGTGCCTAGCGCCAAGGTGGGAAAAGCCACATAAGGTTATATTGGTTACAAAAACAGCTGTAAAATGTGCAGGCTTGCCTAATTGGATTCATGCAAGCCATACAAAGAGAGTGCCAGTGCCAGCACATGACGCAGTAGATCCTCAACTAACTCAAGCAATTGAAGTGGCTGATGGTTGTACAGCTGAAGGATCATGAGTAACAGATCCTGAAGTAGCTGAACAAGAACAACCTAGCACTAGTCAGGACGACTGGATCCCAGTAGTGGACATACCTAAAATTATTGTGAGAACAAGAAGTCAAACTAGATTAGAAAGACAGGACGAGGGTGAGGGTGAGACAGGAATAGAAGAACGCGCTCAGATTATATAAAATAAAGCTAATACCGAACCTGCGCAGGACCAGATAAGGAATGAACAATATACTCGGACAGAAGAAAATAAAAGCAATATCCACGAGTCTGAGGAGGGACAGATAGGTAATAGAGACAATGCCCAGGCAGACGAAAACAAAAAATGTTAAGACCTGAGCTGGACCAGTTAGGAAAAGTAAAACAAGTTCAGGAAGAAGAAGAACAAAGCCAAATTAAACAATATCCTGAACAGGTTCAGATTAGAAAAGAAGAACACATCCAGGCAGAAACGGCTAAGGTAATAAGCCCTGGACAAGGTCAGCTAGAGAGGACTTCAGAAGATGAAAATAATCAAGTTGTGTCACAAATCAACGAAAACAAAAGAACTCTTGAAGAAACTGAAAGCACAGTGCAAGCTAAAAGAATCAGGAAGGGTGATCCTTGACCTAGTATTATTAAGAGACTGAAATATCACCTTAAGACAAGAAATGAACAACCTGACCAAGCCAATCTGGACTGTCAACAGAAAAGCCAAGAAGGAGAAGTCCACGATTGAAAAGACTGAATAATAAATTCAAGGGGCTTGGGACATATGTAATTCTTGAAGATTTAGAGAATCTGGAAATAAGTGGAGATAGTGATGAAGAATTAAATGCTGATCGAATTGACGAAGAAGTGAGACCAACTTGAAGACATAACTCCCCAGGTTGTATTCTGTACAAAAGTTAAAAAGAGGGGAAAATATTTTTAGTCTGAAATGGCTGACAATAAAGCTGCTGGAAAACCGAAACGAAATTGTGTAAAAAGATGCTGTAGAATGACACTAATGCACATGGAAAGGTAGCTAACATTAAGCAAGACAGAGTAGAATTAGAGGCACCAGATGAGACAGTATAAAAATGATACAGATCTAAATGTTTTTGCCAACCTGTTAGTATACTATGTAGAAACCATGGAAGTTAGCAATTGTTATGCATGTATGAAATTGCCAACATCAGTAGCAGAAGGAGTAACATATCATCATTTACCATTGACATATGGTATTTCATGTAGTATTGTAGCTGGTTTATTTTATAGAACTGGAAAGTTACAATATTATTATTCTAACATAGATGTGATTTTTTCTGAAGTTCCCCTGCGGAAAAGTATGAACCCTGTCCTTAGCAGTAGAGATTCACAATTCATGGGTGAATATTTTCTAACGATGAAAGCAATAGATATAGCTGAAGCACATACGCACAATTTAACATGTAAGTTACATGAAGAAGAAAAGATATTTTTGAATTTAGTAGAGAAAAGGAGACAGGATTTCCATAGAAGGGCCTCTGAACTGAAACCTCAGATACCTAAGGGGGCTGAGAGAGAATACATTATTGCAACTGGCAAGACTCGTGCTGCTATATCCCTGGACCTTGAAAAGAAAGGAAAAATCTGTCTTCATAGGTTAAAAACAGATTATAACAATATATTTATTGGTTCCAGTGAATGTGAGCATAATTTTCTGATAATAGGGGGATGGGGGACTAAAAGCTAAAAGGTGGAACAGATCCAGTATTTTCTGGAGTTTATTATGTTTGTGGAAACAAAGCTTACTTTAAGCTGCCTGACCATTGGTATGGGAGTTGCTATTTCTGAAGAGTATTTCCTAAAGTCTATCATGTAAAAAGAATCACTGGAAGCAATGAAGAAAATAACGGACTAACACGCAAGAAAAGGGCTAGTTTTTCAGAAATTGTAGGAGATATATTTAGTGCATTGATACCTTCAGTGGGAGTAAATATGAATACACAAAGAATTTGTAAATTATCTACAGTGGTGGATCGCTTATCGACTGACACTGCTGGAGGATTCTTATTGATCAATACCGAACTAGTTGCGGTAAGATCGATGGTTTTGAAAAATCGACTAGCTCTTGATAAAATATTGGCAAAGGAGGGCGGAGTCTGTAAAATGTTGAAGGCGCAACATTGTTGCACCTACATACCTGACAAAAGTGTTGAAATTGGGAGATATGGCAAAAAATCACGAATTTGGAAGAAGACTTGAAACCACTGGAAGTTGACAGTGTATGGAAGAAACTAACAAATAGTATTTCTTCTATAAGATAGTTGGTTTTCTAATGTAGGGCGAAGTATTATAGGTCAAATACTGATGGCAATATTGGGAATAACACTATTAGTCTTAACAATAATGGTTTGGTGCAAATGCTGCAGCAAAAGAAAATGGTATGAAGTGAATGAAAAGGGAAGGAAAAGAATAGATGAAGAAATTCAGCTTGAAGAAATAAAGGAAGATATTTACAAAAGAATGACTGGTTTCCAAAAGAGAAAAGGAAAGGGAAATTCCAATTGAATTGAAGAAATTAAAATGGGAAATTACTAAAGTTGCCATCTGGTTTAGTAATTAGTGATGGCATAGAATGCCATCAAAGAGGGGATTGATGGAGCAAGGTTTCGTACGTAAGAAACTTGCTCGGATACAATCCTCTCGAATAACATGTAATAATGTAACCAACATGTTATGTGGAAACTAATAATTGCATTACACAACATTTTACTTCATCAAGGGAAGCTTTTCAATGTGCTTTACTAACAAGTAATCCGAGTGGCTTAAAATGGCTGCCGAAAACGCGGGAATCTTCTGCACATGCGTCTACTGCATCTACGTAGTATGACGTTTTTTGCTTTGGTGGGATTTCTTTGCAGCTGCGCAGTAGTATTTAAGAAGGCCGCTTGAACCTCACATACTAATGCACATGCTATGCTTAAACTAAAACCTTGCATGTCTTACTAAACTGGTAATGCAATAGTTAAAATAAATTAAAGGTCTTAGAGTAGGAATAAGTGGTTTACAGTGCATTCATTTATTCCCGAAATCTAACTTTTTTTCTTTGAATTTGTTATTAGTTCGTATTTGGGCCTGGAGGGGGACTGAAATCTCCATCTTAACTGGTTATGCGCATGCGCACTGGCCTTTGTCAAACTCTGTGGTATGACATTGAAACCCAGCCAAGGTTACTTTAACCATAGAACGCCTGGGAACACCACCTCTTGACCCAGAGAGGGGAAGGAGAAAAAGTCAAACTTTGCATACATTGTATTAATCTTAATGTGAAATGCGGGTGGGAAATAAAGCTTGGGAAAGTAATTAAGGGGAGGGAACAAAGAACAATACGTTTAAGAAATTACATTACATTAGTATGGTGTGATGACCTCTCCCCATCCCACTGTCCAACCAGAAGTAGGGGATTCACGAATATTGGAACATTGGGGGTGGTACATACACTTAGAATAGTATAACTAAGGTAGGCTCAGTCAGTTAGATTGTCAGACTTGTCACCGACCTGTCACCGACCCATTACTGAAGCAGAAGACGGCGGATGCCACGAAAGTCAGAGACGCTGCTCGAGCACTCTGACAGAAGAATCGAGAAAGGAGAGACGGAGAAAGAGAAGAGTCAGTGAGATCTCAGAGGGAGAAAAATCTGTCCATCCAGAAGGGGGAAGAATCGAAGAGAGTAGTACCAGAGAGGGGTGTGACGCTGGCGTTGCACTTAGGAGAGGTCACCTGTCGTGTTCTGAACTGTTTGCTCCTGACTACTCAGGAGTCCCTTTCCCAGCTCCTGGGCCAGGAGTTGATCCTCACACCATTCTAGGTAAATATAATTTTGTGTGGTATGTCCTTGTACCGTTTTCCTTTTTCACCCTTCCCAGGTACCAAGTCATGAGATTTTTCTAGGTCGTTATGTTTTACTCTGAACATTTCCTTAAAGAAGTTGGTGTATGACATGTATTGGTGTTTGACTAACAAAATCATTGCATAGATAAAGCTTTTAAAACTCTCTCGAGTCTGTGGTCATTCAAAGTAATATTAGTAAATGTAATTTCTACCTATTCTGCTAACAACCTGATCTATTGACCGGAGGAAATTGAGAACTAAGGTGGTAAGGTTTGGTAAAAAATGGTGTAGAGCTACATTTTCATCACAAAGTAAATATTACACCTGACCACCAGCGGTGATTATCAGCTTATGTATGCGTGTTTTATGGGCCCAGGTGAGTATTGTGTTCTAGAGTAACCGAAGCTGGTAATCGCGCTGCAACAGAGAGAAACAAGATAATTACTCAAAAGGCTTCCCTTCTAAATACTCTTATCATTTAAGTCCCGATAATGTTCCCTATGTGAGAATAAATGACGTAGGTGACAGGTTGATTACCAACGCGGACTGCAGACTTTCATTGATAACAGCCGCAGGTGAAGGCATGGCCTCGGCACATGCAGGCATTTCGGCGACTGTTTCTATCTTACAGCAACGTTACTAGTGGCGTGGGTTGTATAAACAAACCAGTGATTATGTGCTTTCATGTGACATTTGTCAGCAGATTAAACCTTCAACTGCTGCACGCCCGCCACAAACACAGCTGTATATTTCTAATAAGCCATTCGGTTGTGTTTATTTAGATCACTGCGGTCCATTTTCTTCAGATACCGCGTATACGTTTATCTTAGTTGCAGTTGATTCGTGCACACGCTTTCTATGGGTCTGGCTACAGCACAGTGCTGATGCACGAACTGTCATCAGGGATCTGCGTGTCTTTGTGGAAATTTTTGCATGTGGCACCTTCCATTCTGACTAGGGTCCTGTGTTAGCCTATAGGAGTACAAGTATGCCATGAGGTCTTTGGGGGTACAGGTCAAATTTTCGTCTCCATACAGGCCTGAGGGCAACTCAGTTGTGGAGCGAATGAAGCGTGAATTAAAGCAATCCTTGACAGCTAGAGTTAAAGGTACTGGCAGGAACTGGTTTGCCCATTTGTATAGCGTACAACGTGCACTTAATAATCTACCTAGAAGATCTCTGGGTGGGCGGACCCCATAAGAAATGCTCTTGGCATAAAAATGTTTGTCCCGGACCTTGATGGTCTAGACATGGTGGCGACAGCCGCAGCCTTTTACGTAGATAATCATTCTGCTGTATTACAGAACCTACAATAGACTCATGACAGTCTTGCAAAGGAACATTTGTCCTCCGCCACTGAAGCTGCACTACAGATTCCTGTAGTTGGATGGCTACCTAAAATCGGTGACCTGGTCCGTGAGAAGGTGGAGAACAAGATAGAGTTTGGCCCCTCTTATCGTGCACCGGTTCCAGTGCTTGGCGTGAAGGGTACTCGTACAGTCATTTTACCACCACTTTCTGGTCGCAAGGATAACAGATACATCCCGGTGGACAATGTAAAAAAAACGACTGGTCGATTCGTCATAGTATGAGTCCAGCTGTTTCCTGTCCAGCGATTTTAAGGAATTCTGTCTTGGATTCAACGAGCATCATCAGTCCTGACATTGTTAACCAGTCACGTTTTTCTTTTGACACTGACTCCACAGCATCAAGTAACCCTTCAAAATGTTCTATTTTTGTCACCTGGTTTAAACAACATTTTTTAGTTCCACCTTGGACTTACATCTGGTTGGTCATCATCGCATTTTTTTTGTTCATGTCAATTGGATTTGTGACATTCTTTTCCCTTCTAATCAATGGTCACTTACTTACTGAACGCTCTGCTGTGAAGGTGATTGATGGAACTTTGGCACCACACTCGTCTTCAAACATCATGAAACGTGACCAGACTTTTGTCAACATCTCTGCCTGGCCAGTTTTAGATGGAATTGTTAGGGATGCTGTAAAGTTCCAAATTCATGGACCCACCAGGTTGGTTACTGTCCCAAATGTACTCTGTGTTTCTATGGGGGATATAGTGAAACAAAACATACGCTTTGATGATTGGGACGTTGAAGCCATACAGTCTTTATTTTCTGATTTAAAATATTATGCTGCATTTGATGCTGAAGATTTGTATATGAATTCTGCCAATTATGCTGATTTAATTTGCTACCAACCTTATGGCCATCATTTCCTGCATAAAGCGAATACATTTAGAAATGTGGTTAATTATACACAATGGGAACATTGCCCATCTCCCATTGAAGTCAGTTCAAAAACTCTTTTGAAAACATTTACATACTTCATTGATTTTAATAAATCCAATCCTGATTTATGTTATTTTAAAATGAATTCTACATCCAATTCTAAAGTCAGGCTCACCTATGCAAAGTTACTGTATTTCAAATCTTTTATTGATCAGTTAGCTATAGGTGGCTATGAGCTATGGAAAGATACTGTCGATCTTAAATCTGTTTGGGGTTCTAGATCCTGGCAGGTACAGGGCACGGAGGCTTTACATTGAGGGTGCCTTATCCCTAACCTAATCCTGTTTTTAAACAATTTGATTTATTAGACAACCTGTTTTGAGTTGGCCACTTCAAAACAAATGAATGCCCCTAAAATTCCTGATCTGTATGCTTATGACACCTGGAACAATCATACCGATATGACCCTTGATGAGTTGCAATCATTGATTGCAAATGCATCTTTTATTGTCTCTGCCTTAGACCCCCCCTGGGTTGGTTGGTTTGGTAAACAATTTCTGATTCCTGACAACATCGTTTTCTGGGCAGTTCTCCTGGTGATGTTGATTTAAAGGATTTTATTAAAGTACCCTCAGGTGCTAGATCAAAAAGATTTCTGTATGCTATTTACAATGGAGTTTGGAAGATGTTCCAAATTGAAGCAGCTTCAAGTCTAAGGGGAATAGACCAAGCTAATATTGAAAAGGTGCTTGCAGTCGTTAATAATAGCATTCACACGCTTTCCTCCGGCATTTACACATTAGACAATATTGTTTCGTCTGTTGTGGATTTTGTTCATGATGAAGTGTCTGTTTTGTACCATGGTCAAAATCAATTGCGTTCAATCATGCAGTTTGCTTGGACTTTGCAAACACTTAAAATGGGTAAGGTTCCATGGGACTATATGAACAGGTCATCTTTATTTTTGCCTTTTAACCTGACAGATAAACAACAGTTTATGTCCATGAAGGATGCAACATACAGTCTGTTACACATTGAAAAGTTAGAACTTTTACCCATTTATGTAGCTGAAACTGATTCTGCTGTCCATCCATGGGGTAATAGCTTTGCCATTTTCCTTCTTTAAGTTTAGTTCATGCATGAAACATTATGCCCTGGGCCGATATGAACCCCTAGGTAGTACATATCTCCAAGTGGTGTGGTCTTTGCCTTTCACATACAGATGCCTAACGGATGGCAGGGAGGTGTACTTGACTGGGCAATCGTGTGATTCCTCACCAGATCACTCTCTCGTGTGCGAGAATGTACAGTTGCACAGCGCTTGTAATTTAAAAGCACCAAATTTGGCTTGTGTTTTAAAGGGTAATTCAGTGCCGGCTATCACACCTACATTCAAACTGCTTGCAAAAGGTAGCTCTTTGCTTTTAAACAATGAAGATTGATGTGGCATGCTAGCTGGAATCCCTTACATTGTAACTGTCTCACAACGTGTAGTTTGCTGTAAAAAAGTGCTTTTTCCGCCCCCACACGGGAGGTTCGACATTTCAATTTGGCCTTCCATTTCGACCTTGAAAGCAGAGTTCAATCAATTGAGCAGAATAAGAGCACTATTGTCCCAAAAAGAAGTTGAGCTCACATCTTCCCATGAAACATTCGTCCTTCACGTGGCCAACACCGGCACACAGGTGCAGGAGCTTTTAAATACTGATCTCCCACTTCATTTTGGTGCCTTGATCCATACCATTTTCAATGCCTCTACTACTAAAGGCTTGGGCCATTTTTTAAACTTGTTGGCTCCAGCCTTGTGACTTCATTCCAAACTATATTTGGTGTGATACCGGCATTTTTTCATTCTATTTTTTCCAGCATCTTAGGCGGCTTCCCATTAATACTAGGCTTGGCTGCAGGGGTGCTGCTGGTAATCTGCCTGCTTCGGAATGGCTGCTCTCTCTGTGGCGCAAAACAGCCGAGACCGGCTGATCCAGCTTCGTAGACGTATGCTTGAATGCAACGGTACTCTGCCCTTGGCCACTATAAGCGGGGCTTATGGATTGTCTTTTCAATTCGCATACTTCACTTGCGTGAAACCTGTCTTCCACTGCCTGGAATGCTCCTTTGAATGGGCATTGGATCATTGCCTCTCCAACACGGTGTCTCCTGCCCCGGATTACGGAATGCTAATGAGTCCTCTTGTGGCACATGAGCTGGAATGTTCTGGAGTTGTGATTATGGCCTGCGGCTGTGCTTTGAGTGTTGGCAGAATGGGATGTCTATGCTGCTGCACATGATTTCCTGCAACAAAGTTTTCTTTCTTGAAGAACAAACAAGTAGTCCTCTGATGGTGCTAGTGGCTCCCTTTGTTGAAGAACATGCATGTTCATTCTCTTTGCTTGATTGGATGGCATCTCTCTTTTCTGACCGTAACAATGACTTCCTCCTAGAGGCTGTTGCAACATATTGCTCATATATACTGATGGATTAACTTGGCAGCCTTCCATCATCAGTCGAGAACTTTTAATGAGCTTTTTTTGCTGGCTTACGCCCCCATTTTTTTTTTCTCTTCTTCACTTTTTTCTTTTAATTTTTTCTTCTCCCTTCCAATTTTCCCATTTGACATGGATGAACTTATTTATTGCTCACTCAAACTTGAACTCTGCGTTCTATTCAGTCCATTGTCCTTTGGCCCGATCAAGGGGAGGGTGTAGTGAGGATAAGGGGTTAACTGCAGATATTGCTATGTTAGCATAATTGAGATATATGCTTAGACACCATTTTGCCGCTTTTGTTCACAACACCACATGGCTCTGTTCTCGTAAATAAACTGCTTGCGCTTCTTCACATGAGAACTGTCTGTTTTTCACATATCTAGGCGCACACTGTGCCTTCAGTCTGCTCAGCGTGTTCAAGGTCGAATAACAATGTATGCTGTTAATTCATGTTGATCAGTCCCACGTACATAGACATAACAGAAGGCGCAGCTCCCCAAACTCAAACTCGGGTGCTTTTAATATTGAATTTTGCATGCATGAGGAGGCACTTGGAGACAACCTTTCCAACCTCGAGGAGCTGTGCTTGTCCATTTCATCTGATCTTGGAGGAATGGGGTTCCCTGTCAAAGCCTAGAGGTCTTCTTCTATTATTAATTAAAACTAGCTCCAAGCACGGGGAGGGTGATAACTGCGCTGTAATCCTGTTTCCACTGTCATTATAATATGATTTCCCCTTTTGTGATTTATGGAATTGTAACTATGCTGATTGTATTATTCTTATGCATCTTTTTGTTAGTATTGGCGAGAGTACTGCATCTTAGAGCACGTTAGCTAAAATGAACATTTTAAATGATATTGTGTCTCTGATTATTCACATCGTGGACTAGTATGAGTGTTAGAGCGAAAGAGTGCTCTTGATTCCCACTATTCCTGAGAGTTTACTAAGTTGCATGTTCTAGGTTGTCTAATCATTGGCAGCTTCACTGTAGTATGGAGAACGAATGAGACACTAACTGTACCTATCATGCTAACACAATAACCACAGGGACACACTTGCTCAGACACAGGTTTGGGGGGCGTTGGCGGTCCTGGAGTTGTTGCGATGAGTCTTGTGGCCCTCATGGGTATCCTTGTATAATGCTCATTGACTCTATGGCACCTGTGGGTGTTCTGGTGTGGCTCTTGGCTGTCTTCCCTTTCATGGTGCAGGTAGTCATCCTGCTTATGAGGTTGTGGTTGTGGTGGCGCTGGGTGTTGTGGCCTTGTTGGGTGTCGGACTGCATGATCAGTAGCTCTATCACATGTTGGTCTTTAGATGTGGCTGTGAGTTGGGTCCAATTCACGGAGTAGATAGTCGACCTCCTCACACCAGTTAAAGGTTGATGTTAATTTGTTACGGATAACTCGGCTTATCGCCTGCTTTTTGGATCGGAATTGCAGATTTGGCTGGTCGTTGAAAATATGGGGAAGTGTTTTTTTGTGGGTTTTTTTGCACAGGAATGCCTACTTTGCATATCATTAGCGTTAGTTGTGGCCATTTTGTGGGCGTAAGGAATTGATGGAAGAGTGAGTACTATGATCGACATGTAGTCATGATGAAATGTCAATATTTGTCTTGTATTTAAAAAAAAAGGGCATTGAATAACCTTGCATGGTCTGTCCACTATGTTTATTGGTTAATGTTGTCACGTGAGCACTAATCACCATGCACTAGCACTTTAAAAACAAAAAATGTCTGTTGAACTGTGTCATGTGATTAAGGCTCACCCGAGCCGAAACGCGTCAGGACCGAGCAGGCGAATACACTTACTATTTTTGGCACAAACAAACTGGTCCGTTTCCGTCCAAGAGTGTATGCTGAGGAGCGATGGAGTGCTATATTGCTCTATATATATATATATATATATATATATATATATATATATATATATATATTATATATCTATATATATATATCTATATATATATATATATATATATATATATATATATATATATATATATATATATATATTCCAACTTCAGGTTGCACCATAAGAGAAAAGCCTCAGGAAGCACATTTAAAGTTCGTACTCTTTAATGTCATCAACTTGCAAACATTCACCTCGCCAGGAGCAGGCATCCCATATCTTTAGCCAGACGCGTTTCAGGAGTTGAAATCCTTTCTTCAGTGGCAGAGTAGAAAAATGAAGGGTCGCGCTGCAGACGCACAATTATTAATTCCAAACACCTGCCCTTGTGGGCGTGGCGCTCCCACTGCCTCATGGTGTTTGTAGTCCGTCTAAATTGTCCCCAGTGGGTGCGTTTCCATTCATTTCATTTTCAAATTAAAATTACATCCCAAGTGGGTTGATGCACATGTCTCGGCGCTGTGGCTGCCATGCTTTGCAGAAGTTGACACGAACTGTGCAGGCTGCAGCCCTGCTACTGGAGCTCTGCACCTAATATATATATATATATTACCTACTGGCGGTCGCCAGTAGGTATATATAGTTAGGATTTTTTCCCTATGGGATTTTTGAAAATTATATGTCTAATAACTTTGGCGTTTGTGGACGGAATTGGCTGAAATTTTCAGGAAAATGGAACATTTTGTTTCTGAGCAGCCCCTGAAAATTTGGGGGGGGTCGTCAAGGGGGGGCCTAGAAAAAAGGGGGGTCCCAAAACGTGTTTTTCCAATGTTAATTTCCATAGGGCGGTTGGCCTCACTTTTAGCCCGAACGGCTGAATGGATTTGCACGAAACTTGGCAAAATTGTAGGGACTGTTAGCCCGATGTGCCTTTGCTAGGTCTCAATATATGTGCTCCAGTGGATTTTGAGAAATTAACGTTCAAAAAAAGATATATATCTGTAACAGCGGACCGGGCAGCGCTCCAGTTCGCGTACTTTTCGCGTTACGGAGCTTAGTGAAGCGAAGCTGATTGGTTCTCCGGCGTCTGTAAACATTCCAAACAGTCCGTAGCGGCCGCCATCTTGTCTCTCGGTAGGATCGAGAGACAAGAGGAGGCCAAAGCGAAGGGGCAAATGACCATAAGGGGGCATAGTAGATCCTCCCTGACCCCCTAGGTTTGATGTGGAGGTTTTAAAAGGGCCCCGCGGGGCAAAAAAAAAAAAAAATAATAATCGAACGGCTGAATGGATTTGCACGAAACTTGGCAAAATTGTAGGGACTGGTAGCCCGATGTGCCTTTGCTAGGTCTCAATATATGTGCTCCAGTGGATTTTGAGAAATTAACGTTCAAAAAAAGATATATATCTGTGACAGCGGACTGGGCAGCGCTCCGCTTCGCGTACTTTTCGCGTTACGGAGCTTTGTGAAGCGAAGCTGATTGGTTCTCCGGCGTCTGTAAACATTCCAAACAGTCCATAGCGGCCGCCATCTTGTCTCTCGGTAGGATCGAGAGACAAGAGGAGGCCAAAGCGAAGGGGCAAATGACCATAAGGGGGCATAGTAGATCCTCCCTGACCCCCTAGGTTTGATGTACCATTTTGCCAAGTTTGGTGTAATTCCGTTCAGCCATTCAGGCTGTAGACGTATCTAAATGTCCTATGGAAAATTGCATGGGGAAAACACATTTGAAAGTGTTGAAATTTAGAACCAATTAAAATGTTACTTTGGTTTTGTATTTGTGTGTGATGAAAGTTAATTGGTTATGTATATATCTAAAATTAGAGGAAACCACAGCCATTTTGTGATACTACTGTCTGAGGTACATTTGTGAGGAATTTTTGGTGCTCAATTTCTGGTGTTTGATTTACACAGTACTAACGCTTCTCCTACTTTCAAAAAGGTGAGTTGTTAATTTGTAAGGGGAACTATGTTGTACACTTTAAGATAATTTGAAAAATGTTTTCTGTTATTTATTTACAGTCCTTCTGTTATACTAAATACTTGATAAAGTTAGTTTTATATTATGTATTACTAAAAACGATAAATGAAAGTGATTATTTTTTTCTGCAATTTACAGCAAGAAATTTCAAAATAAAATGGATCACAATGAAGAGACCGTGGCAATTTCTTTTGAATTATCCACTACATTTATTGAAATTGACAGCACCAATAATGAAATATTCTCACAAGGAGGAGATGACTTGAATGATTTTTTTGATCAATCTCTTGACGGCGAATTTATCGAATGTTTGGAGACCATAGAGTTACAAGAATCATCATTGCAGACTTTTCATGAGGAGATTCCTGATGAGATGATTGAAGAGGAAATTCCTGATGAGGACATATTACTAGTTCTTTCAAATTATGAAAATTCAGAAGAATAAATTTATATTTAGAAATCAAAAATTGTTTGAGACATTATTCATTTTTATTTTTAATTTATGAGGTTGTAGCGAAGTTCTTTTTTTTCTGCTGAGTGACGTCTCGGCCTATCTCCACGGGATGCAGTCCCTACCATCTCGGCGTTTAAGCCCAGGGGGACCGGTAGTGTGGTAGAGATAACGTCTGTTAACGTTCGATTCGAAGGAAA
The DNA here is from genome assembly GCF_964261635.1 of Lissotriton helveticus. Taxonomy (NCBI): domain Eukaryota; kingdom Metazoa; phylum Chordata; class Amphibia; order Caudata; family Salamandridae; genus Lissotriton; species Lissotriton helveticus. The sequence continues at coordinate 1,560,884,864 of NC_136061.1, read as the reverse complement.
TCAGGAAGTGTTGATAAACATTGTCTGCGCCATCTTGCCTTTTTTCAAATGCCACACTTTTGTCGTGCACGGCAGCCATTTTAGATGCCTTGACCAGACCCACTCTCTGCACGCTGTCGATCCTTAGCATGGCTCCCCACCCTCGCAAGCATCTCCCCCAGGCACTGGTCACCGCCGCTCTCTGTCTTACGCATGGGCAATAAACCTCCCCCCATCTGCGCTGCTCTTCCCTGAGAATCACACCCTGTGCCTGTCCGACACCTCCCTTTCGCCCTATTCACTACCGCACCCTCTGACACTCCTCTTCCTCTGTGTCCGATTGTCCAGGCCGGTCCCAGGCTATCAGCTAGCCCTGCAGATGTAGTTTATGGCCCCAGCTGTAAAGAATCACCCCTCTTCAAAGGAGTTATAGTAGATCAAGGCCCACACCCGATGAGATCCGTCACACCACACGCGTTCCTACTATCTGAAAACCATTCTGTATTGTGATTGGGGAGGGGACCGAGCCTGAAGCGGAAGATTCCAGGGATGCCTCTTTGTACATCAAAGTTTTTACAATTATGTGTCACATTAAAAATATATAGCACTCCAACAAAGTAGAAGGATTATAAAACTTTAATAACTTATAAATATATACAACAAAACAAAAACAGTAAAAACATTTAAACATTTTTAGGGAAAAAGAAGGAAGTAGCGGTCGGTTGTGCGAATAGTCCCAACGCAGCACAACGTGCAGATTTCTGGACGGCACCCAGGTGATGTTGCCTGGGTGCCGCACTGATTTCGGTATCCGGCGTGGGGCGTCGCGGGGGGTGGGTCATCAGTAGCGGTCTGTTGTGCGAATAGTTCCAAGGCAGCACAACGTCCAGATTTCTGGACGGCACCCAGGTGATGTTGCCTGGGTGCCGCAATGATTTCGGTATCCGGCGTGGGGCGTCGCGGGGGGTGGGTCATCAGTAGCGGTCTGTTGTGCGAATAGTTCCAAGGCAGCAGAATGATGGCACCAAGGTGATGTCCAGTAAGTTGCCGCCCTCCGAATAACGGCGTGGGGCGCCCCGGGGGGGGGGGGTGAGGCGGCGTGTACTGGCCTCCCCAGGTGGAGGCTCGTCTGCTGTAGTGGGGCGCCCCTTTACCGTTTCAGTTGCCATTCCGTCCGCTTTTGGTCCACTGTGTCAAAATCCGCCATTCAGCTGAGTTGCGCCCGCTGTTGCGGTGCAGCGATAGGCGGATGCCACAGGACTCTCAAAATGGCGGCCGGCTCTTCAGATTTGGGCGTGGTCCACTGAAATGGCCCTGGGACACCTTGGAAATCGGACGCTTGTCTGCTAGGTCTTGGACCCCATTCTCGAAAGCGTCCCCTCAGCCTTGAGGATTCTACAAAAGTCTTGGGGGCCCCCGACTCCTGCAGGCTTCCGGTGGGGAGCGGCTGCCATGATTGCTCGCGGAATGACCACGACGGAGCCACGAGATGGTGGTGCTTTCATGCTGACGCCAGCTTCAGTCTGAAACATCCAGAAACAAGGTGGGGCTTTCATCGTTTGGGAAAAAAAAATGTTTTAATCCAATGAAAAGTGTATTTTTAGGTCATATGATCAAGCCTTCCATCATTAGGAAACCAAAAGTAAAATGAACCAATGAAAAGTTTTATAAACAAGTCACATGACCTGTTATGCGGCATAGGGTATAAAAAGCGTAGAAAATCGGTTGGCACGTGAGGCAGCGTCAGTAGCGGACCGATGTGCGAATAGGCCGAAGGCAGCACAACGCGCCAAGATCCGGATGGCACCGAGGTGGTGTCTAGCAAGTTGCCGCACTGGTGTGGCCATCGTACAATGCTGAAAGTGGGCGTGGGGCGCCCCGTTGGCCTGTGAGGTGGCGTCAGTAGCGGACCGATGTGCGAATGGGGCCAAAGGCAGCGCAACGCGCCAAGATCCGGATGGCACCGAGGTGGTGTCATAGTTGAGAGTTCTGAGCAGCGGTTCTAACACCGTCTGAAGCTTATTTGCAGCTGCTGCAGCTTCACTACGCGCCAAGATCCGGATGGCACCGAGGTGGTGTCTAGCAAGTTGCCGCCCTGGTGTGGCCATCCTATAATGCTGAAAGTCGGCGTGGGGCGCCTCGTTGGCCTGTGAGTTCGCGTCAGTAGCGGACTGATGTGCGAATAGGCCGAAGGCAGCACAACGCGCCAAGATCCGGATGGCACCGAGGTGGTGTCTAGCAAGTTGCCGCACTGGTGTGGCCATCCTACAATGCTGAAAGTCGGCGCGGGGCGCCCCGTTGGCCTGTGAGGTGGCGTCAGTAGCGGACCGATGTGCGAATGGGGCCAAAGGCAGCGCAACAATATTTTCTGAATAGAAGACACCACAAGGCGCTGCGATGCCAAGATCCGGATTGCACCGAGGTGGTGTCTAGCAAGTTGCCGCACTGGTGTGGCCATCCTACAATGCTGAAAGTCGGCGTGGGGCGCCCCGTTGGCCTGTGAGGTGGCGTCAGTAGCGGACCGATGTGCGAATAGGGCCAAAGGCAGCGCAACAATATTTTCTGAATAGAAGACACCACAAGGCGCTGAGATTCGGTTGGCACCGAGGTGGTGTCTAGCAAGTTGCCGCACTGGTGTGGCCATCCTACAATCCTGCTCCGAATAACGGCGTGGGGTGCCCGAAGGGGGGGGGGAGGCGGCGTGAACGGGCCTTCCCAGGTGGAGGCTCGTCTGCTGTAGTGGGGCGCCCCTTTACCGTTTCAGTTGCCATTCAGCTGAGTTTCGGCCGCTCTTGATGCTACAGCGACAGGCGGCTGCAACAGGACTCTCAAAATGGCGGTCTGTCCTTTGGATTTGGGCCTGGTCCACTAAAATGGCCCTGGGACACCTTAGAACTCGGACGCTCGAATTTTTTTTCCTTTGATCTACATGCAAAAAAGGTAAATTCCCGGTACGTTACACGCTTCATCTGCCACGATGTACTCTCCAGAGGAATCGAAAAAAAATAAAGGTATGGTAACTATACCATGCATCGTCATATGGAGAGGTGGCACCCATTAATTATAGTGTTGCATAAAAGAGAGATTTGGAGGAGAACCCCCGACCTGCCAGTACATTCATCAAAGACCTGGCACTGACAGCATCAGAGGCAAGGGAAACGGTCCCAAATATTTAGAAGAACTTTGGAAAGATTAAAATGACATGTTTAGATTGTGGCAAATTAATTTCATGTGGACAGATGAGTGTTACTCTAATAAATACAGCATATGAACATCATCATAGTCGATGGTTGGTAGAGACATTTTGACTATATCCTGGACCTGCCCGTCCTCGCCCAAAATGGCGCCAGAATAAATGGGAGTCGTAACTCCTTGTTGTGTACTGGTTGCAGAACATTGAAATCACGAGATACGTATGCAGTTTTGAAGCACATGGCGGGCGGGGACGAGAATTGATTGAATATTTCGACATCCCTATTGATATTAAGTTCTGATGTGTTATTGATTACTGTACTATTGAAAGTTCGAATTAACGTCACCCATGGTACTTGCCCGCAAATGTATATCTAGATAATTTTATTGTAACTGGCCCTGTCGTATTTTAATTATAAAATGTACGTCCACCGATTCCGCAACTGTTAGACACCTTAGTTCTTGCAACCTAATGGCCTGCCCGTTACGTTCCTCTACAGTGTAAATGTCTACTCATCATATACGATTACAGTTTGCTCCGTGGCCGGCCCACGTGGTTATAGGCCCGTATTTGTATACTGACATTTTCACAATAAAGGTTTTTAAAAGAAAACATGGTAGTAGTATTTACATTGGTAAAGTTTTTAATAATAGTCACTGTTTTAGAATTAGTAAAAGGCAAGTGAAATAAAGCATTCGAATTACATGAAGGGTAAAAGGTATAATACGCAGGAACGCAGTAAAGATAAATGGTGAACGGTTGTGGTGTTTTCTACTCCTGCAACATAAAGTGATCGATAAGAATCTGATATTCTGGCGTATCGGCGACTAAGACAGCAGGCCGACCCTCTTTTGCTCAACGGCTCCGTCATGGGACGAAGAAACGCCCTTTTTCTCGAAAAAGGAATATGTTTTACTTGCAGGACAGTTGTAAATTTTCCGGGAAAGTACATTAGCCTGGAACATTATAACATATGTTTAAGAAAAAATAATGTTCGAAAGTAATAAAAAGCGTAATTTTGACCAAGCCTTTCATCATTAGAATAAGACAAGTAAAATGAACCAATGAAAAGTTTTATTAACAAGTCACATGATCTGTTATGCTTACGTTACGCGCTGCGCGCCGCGCCCCGGATCACTTCCGGATGCGCTAACGCGGCGCGTCATATGACGCATTACCGAACTAAAACGCAGGTCCAGAATATAGTCAAAATGTCTCTACCAACCAGCTGTCGGAACACAACCCCTTTCAGCAGGCTAAATAGTTCTGTTAAATGACAACAGAAGGGACAGGCAACAAGAACCATCAGTCAAAGAGGGGAGGGCAAGTTCTTCTCTACCGGGTCACGTTGGGGCGCTACCGGAACTGATCGAATTGGTAGTCTACAGAGTTTCTGGATGTTTCAGACTGAAGCTGGTGTTAGCATGAGAGACTTTTGTAGAATCTTCAAGGCTGAGGGGACGCTTTCGAGAATGGAGCCCAAGCTCTAGCAGACAAGCGTCCGAGTTCCAAGGTGTCGCAGGGCCATTTTAGTGGACCACGCACAAATCTGAAGAGCCGGCCGCCATTTTGAGAGTCCTGTGGCAGCCGCCTATCGCTGCACCGCAAGAGCGGGAGCAACTCAACTACATGGTGAGCGAGACGTTGTAGTCGAAAGAGCGGGCGGTAAACAGCTGAATAGCGGAAGAGGCACAGTGTAGCAAAAGCGGGCGGAATGGCAACTGAAATGGTAAAGGGGCGCCCCACTACAGCGTGTCTTTAGGTGAAACGGATTGTGGGACAAGGTCAAGAATCGAAGAGTTACCAAAAGGCAAAAAGTTCCGCTTGATCCCGGGAGCCGGCCACCTATGTCGGGGGCGATCTCAGGCCACACCAGGAGAACACGACTTGGGGAGGGGGCCGGAGCCAAGCGCCCCCTCCGAGTCCGCGCCATCACACCGTCCCTCGGGGGCCTCCGTTAAGCGGTTCAGGGTGGCACCGCATCACATTGTTTACAAATGCAGTAACGTACTCAAACAGCCCCCACTTACTTATATATATATTCACTGAAAAAACCATAGGTTATAGACCATATATAGTTAGGAATTAGCATTTACAAAACCTTGAAAATTCACTGAAAAAACCATAGGTTATAGACCATATATAGTTAGGAATTAGCATTTAGAAAACCTTATTTTACTCACACAAAACCATTGAAATTCCATATATAGTTAGTTGCACTAACTATATATCGCGCACCCGCAATCCACTGCTGATGATGTCACATATTACATCATTCATGACATGGTCAGTGACATCACTGATGACATCACTGATGACATCTCAAATGACATCACTGATGACATCATCTAGTGCCTGTGTGTTTTTGTAAAGTTTAAATACGTTTTACATATTGAAGAATGACTGGATGTATGGAAGACTGAGTGTGTGTGTGGCTGGCTGGGAGGTGTGTGACTCTGTGCATATCAATGTGTACTTGTATCAGTGATTGTATAAGAGAGTAAGTATGTGTTAGTATATGTGTGAAAAGTATGGTGTTCTGTGTTTAACTATAGATGAGGAAATCGAAGTGTGATTGATTCTTCACAGGACTGACTAGGTGTATGAGTGCATATGATAGTGTTGTAATAATGAGTGACTGTATGTATGAGTGATTGTATGGGTGAATGAGTGAATGTGTGTGTAGACGTAGGAATCAGTGAGTGCGTATGTAGTAACTGGTATTGGTGTGTCATGATGTCATCAGTGATGTCATTTGAGATGTCATCAGTGATGTCATTTCAGATGTCATTAGTGATGTCATCAGTGATGTCACTGAAGTATGGTGTTCTGTGTTTAACTGTATAGATGAGGAAATGGAAGTGTGATTGATTCTTTACAGGACTGACTTGGTGTGTGAGTAACTCCATGGATGAGTGGCAGTGTGTGACTGTCTGCATAGGTGTATGAGTGCATATGATAGTGTTGTAATAATGAGTGACTGTATGTATGAGTGATTGTATGGGTGAATGAGTGAATGTGTGTGTAGACGTAGCAATCAGTGAGTGCGTATGTAGTAACTGGTATTGGTGTGTCATGATGTCATCAGTGATGTCTTTTGAGATGTCATCAGTGATGTCATCAGTGATGTCATTTGAGATGTCATCAGTGATGTCATCAGTGATGTCACTGACCATGTCATGAATGATGTAATATGTGACATCATCAGCAGTGGATTGCGGGTGCGCGATATATAGTTAGTGCAACTAACTATATATGGAATTTCAATGGTTTTGTGTGAGTAAAATAAGGTTTTCTAAATGCTAATTCCTAACTATATATGGTCTATAACCTATGGTTTTTTCAGTGAATTTTCAAGGTTTTGTAAATGCTAATTCCTAACTATATATGGTCTATAACCTATGGTTTTTTCAGTGAATTTCATTGGTTTTTTAACAGCTAATATCTGTAGCTGTAAAATGTATTCTTCTTTAAATCCAAAAATATATTTTATATGTTTATTAATAATTTTTTTTTTAACTATTTTTTTTTCTTCGTTCCCGCTTCACGAATCGGGAAGCTTCCCGTTAGCTGACCTTGATGCCGCGAAATAGACCGCGAGCCGGTAAACGTTCCTTTACCGCAACTGCCGCATTAGAAAACAACATCGTGACGCCTCCCGTCCGCATGACGTTTCGCGTTGTCGCGTGATACGTCATATGACGTGCTACGTTAGCGAACTGGTACGCTTACCGAGGCGCAAAGCGCAGGTTTCTGGAAGCAAACGGGGAGGCCCTGCAAAGCGCGTAACGTAAACACAGCAGGTCATGTGACTTGGTAATAACACTTTTCATTGGTTCATTTCACTTTTGGTTTCCTACTGATGTAAGACTAGGTCATATAATCTAAAATGAACACTTTTCATTGGTTGAGAACTATTGTTTTTTCCAAATGATGAAAATCCCTCCTTCTTTCCTCACTCTGACTTTCATCATTGTGAGAGAAAGACCCTTTGTTACCAGTGAGCAATGGCTTCTTTAGTAGCTTCAGCTGGTGCTTCCCCACCACCTTCACCACATCCAAGGAAGAGTGGACCACCTGCTAAAGTTATAATTCAGCAAGAAGAGGAAGAAGAGGAACAGGACGAAGAGCACGAAGAGAGGCACTTTTTGCCTGAGGAGCCCAGGACGTCTCACCGGAAAGAAAACTTCATTTGGCAATTTTTTAAAATTCCCAAAGGTCAGAAAAAAGTAAATGCAAGATACGTAACTTGCCTTATATGTCAAGATAGACTGTCCAGAGGGACCGACAAAAAATACAGTTTCGGAAACTACACAATGCATCGCCATATGACTAGGTGGCATCCTAACAACTACAGTGCTGCACAGTTTTGTAACGACCTAGATAATCTCCCTATTATGGCCAGAAGATCTGTTGTACCGGAAGTATCGGGACCAGAGGGCAGGGAGATGGTGCCAAATATACAAACGAGATTTCGTGAAGTAAAACAAGTCTGCGTACATTGCAGTGGATTCATTTGCTACGGAGAAAGTAGCATCACTCTGATCAACAGAGCTATTGACTATCATATGCAAGTTTGTACGAAACGCCCCAAATAATAAATTCTTTTTTTTTTTTTGTTGCTCCTGTTGAGCCCTTTACAATGAATCGTTTTCGTTGCCCCCTCCGAAAAAAAACCCCAAAAAATATAAAACTGTTCAGAAAAATTCAAAAAAAGTAAAAAAATGTTCAGAAAAATAATAAAAAAAATATAAAACAACAAAAACAATTAAAAAAAAGTTCTTTTCAGAACTACCTCCCCGTTATAAAAAAATTGGTACAATATTTGGAACTGTGCCAACCTCTATTTCTCTTAGTTCGCTTCCCAGTTCGCTCGCCGGTACGCGAACCGGAAGCGAACCAAACATTTTTTTTTTTTAAAAAGAACAGTAAGTATAAGGGAAGGAAACAGACAGTTATGTTAAAAGAAAGACAGCTATAGGGGAGTAAACTAGAGATACTATTACCCGTAATCCACTGCTGATGATGTCACATATTACATCATTCATGACATGCTCAGTGACATCATCAGCAGAGGATTGCGGGTAACAGTATCCCTAGTTTATTCCCTATAGCTGTCTTTCTTTTAACATAACTGTTTGTTTCCTTCCCTTATACTTACTGTTCTTTTTAAAAAAATTTTTTTAGATCAGTCAGAAACAGTGAAAGTAATGAAATATAAAAGACTACGTAGAATATGAGCACTGTATGCAACAACTTTGACACTTACAGAAGCCTCACCTTCTCCATGCCTCCTACACAGTTCTACATGTACATCATAAATGCAAACAGAACAGAATTAATTATACATGTTAAATGGTTTATTTTTGCTGTTCTCAGAATGTATCAAATTTCACTAAAACAGTGACTTGAAGGTATTCATCATATAACAGCGGGGAAAAAAAAACACAATCAAAATGATTGTGTTTAAAAAACCCATACAACATAACAAATCAGAATTCAGAACTCCTTAAAGTTAACTTACTTTCCATGACGGCCAAGGATGTCCTATGAACAGCTTACACTCTGTTGTGCTGTTATTACTTTCAACCCGCCACTTTCTGAAAGAAAACCTCCATCGTTTTCAAAAACATGTTACATACAATAAATGACTTCTCGCTCTCTACCACACGTTTCCACAAGGCCAAATCGTGTCTGAGCCATTTATAACTCTTAGAATTCTTTTAAGCCAATCCCGTCATGTTGTATTTCCGCAACTTTCACAATTAAAATGTTGAAGATCATTTTCACAATCCTGGACTAGTAATATCTTCCCCTTCTTGCTCAATCATGTTCTACATTTCCTATCACACTGATACTGCTTACTATGAAGCAGACTTACACTACCTTTATGACTAGTACAATTATTTAATTCTCTACATCACTTTTAATCACAAAGCAATGTAAAACAGTAGACAGCATTGCAGACTTACATTCCCTCTACTCCATGTTTTGATTGGCTGCTTCAATTAGCTTATAAAAAGAAACAGTTTTTCTGAACTCATTCAAAGTGCACGTATTTCTCCATGACGTCCAGTGTTATGGTAAGAAGTTATGTCTCTGTACTACACGTATCCTCAAGGCCAAATCGTGTAGGAGCCATTAGAACTTCTTGAAATTCCTCAGAGCACATCCCGAGATTCTTTCCCTAAAATTTTGGTTTTAAAAACACCAGGTAAGAGTTTTTAAGGTCATACGGCAATTTTTTTGTGAAAATTAAAACAGAATCATTGCAGAATGACCAGCCATTTCTACACTTTAAATAAGCTGTATAATGTCCTGATGTTATTGAAAGACCATCATGATATATAATTGCTACAGTTACAAAAGTCCTTCCTGATATTGACAACTGTGAAGCCACAAAATTTTTAATTAAAGTTGTCAATTTTGTTCCATCAGGCCTACATCGTTGGAACATTAAAATGACATACTGGCCATATGTTCGTATAAATAATGTGGACATCATTTCAGATTTACATTGTCTACACTCCATGTTGTGATCAGCTGCTTTTACTAGCTTATTAAAAGAGACTGATTTACTGTCTGGCAAAGTTAAATATATAAATCTTTCTGAGTCTACACTAGTAGTACTTGATACCCTACAGTTCTCGCAGTCATGCTGCCATTGATAAGAAAGCCCAAACAGGTGATCTACATCTACACCTTCATCATGCAATACATCAAGCATATACATTAAAAACTCCTGACAATCTTGCTGACTATTTTGAGAGAATTGTGTTTGGCCTGAACATCTGTCTAACAGATTTCGAATTTCAGACACACTTTCTATGTTTGTTCTATCAGTGCTACATTTCTCTAACACAGAATTTAACAAACTGCAAAATCTTTGATCAGAATTGACCACAATCTCTTCTTTTACATTTTCTAGAGAAAACAAAACATTAACCACTACATTAGCATAGCAGTTGACACCAGAACTGTTTTCAAATTGAAAACCAACAACATCTTCAACAGAATCCTTTTTGTTTCTGCTTATAATTTCAGGTTCATCGACTTTTCGTCTTTTTGCTACAACCTCCCCAGTATTGGTCACATTTCTTCGTTTCCGGCCTACCACACGTTTCTCAAACAAAGGATACTGAGGCAAATGTGGCGCATACTCTCTTCTTAACCTATTGTATTCCTTAACACAATCTAGATCCGCACAAATGTTTGTGACATCACACTCAATCAAGTACAATCCCGATAAAGTTCTAACTCGTGACAATGCCACATATGCCATACCCTCCTTGAACACAGAACTGCCAATATTCACCAATGCACAGTCTACACTTAAACCTTGCGATTTATGGATTGTCACCGCATATGCCAAGCAAACAGGAAACTGCTTACGACGAACATATAAGTCTTTTACAAGCAAAAATCTAGCAGAACAACGACCAATTAGCTGTACTTCCTCAATGCCATCAAATTTAATTTTTAAAAATTCAATTCCATCTCTATTTCTGTATTTCACAAAATCAACAACATTACCCATTGATCCATTTACCAGACCTCTTTCAACATGTAAATTCCTTCTTAAAATTATACGGCAGTTCAAGCACACATTCAGAGTCTTTTCAAAACCCGCAGTTTTAGATATACTCTTCTCTAATGAATCCAATTTTGTTTTCAGATTCTCAGACAAAATAATTGTTGATCCCATATGCTCTACTCTGTCAATAGCTTCCAGTTTCACAATCTCTTGCTTTTCTAAATGCAACATTTTGTTGTTGAATTTGGCACATTCTGCAAGAGTTGGCATCAAACATATTCCAGATTTTTTCTCAGTAATTTTCTGAAAAATATTCTCAGGCACAACATCTTCGTCTGGATATAAATTTGTCAGTAATCGTGCATGTAAAGCTTCTTTCCCATGCTCGGTCACTTTTCCAATTCTAACATCTTGTAGAATAGTCTTGTAAACTTCATCCTTTGCCTGACGCATATTTTCATGCAGTTCAGCATAATTGAAGTTTAACCATATATTGACGTTGCCAATGCTCCCTAAGCACTTCCTGGTATCTTCATGCGTGAGCATTTTGAACACAGGTTGCCCTTTCACTGGTGTCAGCTGCAGAAGATCTCCGAAAACAATGATGTGTTTGCCACCAAATAACACATCATACTCGATTTTGAGAACTTCTTGCATTCTCAAATGCACAAAGGCAAGCATGACATTGGAAACCATGCTTACTTCGTCAATGATAAGAAGTTTCATTTTCCTCAAGACTCTTGAAACTTCAAAACAAGCATCTCCAAATAGCTTGTGATATTCTAATTTGTTGTCATGCTCCACTGGCAGCATCAGTAAACGATGTAAAGTAATCCCTTTAATGTTATGTGCTGCCAGTCCAGTTGGAGCGGTGACAACACAAGACAGCGATGACTCTGTCCTTTCCTGCAAATAACATGAAATTGCTTTAATAAGGAAACTTTTTCCAGTTCCCGCTTCTTCACTCACGTACAGTCGGACAGGCTTCAACGACGTACATGAGCACTCTTTCTTGTCATGACTTAATCCATGATCAATTTGCATGGTAAGTTCGTCATATATTTTCCTCTGCTCAACGTTGAGTTGTCTTTCCAACTCTTCTAAGTTAACCGCATCCTCCTGAGCATGTGCCATGGCTCTTTCCACTTCATTCATAGCAGTGGCAGCTTCATTTTCGATAAGAGGTCCTCCTAGTGGATCCTGACTCAATGAAGCAGAACTCTGACTGTCCTGAGAACTGTCTTTGGCAATCTCGGCTGCAATCGTTGCTTCCTGCTCAATTTCCACATTCAACATTTCTACATATTTGGGAAAAGCAGGACATTCTATGGTCTCCTTGGCAGCATTGAATGAGTCTTCGTAACAAAGGAAATCTCCAAGCAGTTCCTCTTCTGCACGCCAAGGCTTAAAAAGTTGCAAAAGTGCTAAATAGAAAAACTCCTTTTTTTCAGGAGATTCGCCACTCAATTTTCGATGGTTTATCAAGTGGCATTTTCTTTGCTTGACCAGACATCCCTCACTTCCTATTACAGCATACACTCCTTTCTCAGTATCTTCTTTGATATTCCTCTTGAATATGTAATTTTGCAGAACCTCATACAGACAAACATTCTCGAGGTGACTGCTTCGATTTGGACAATATGTATCCAACATGTTGGTCTTCAAAATGTCGGTACTGTTTGGCTCCTTTTCCGCCAAATACTCAATTTCCCGCACAGGTTTGAGAACTCGATTACGCGTGCAGCAAGACCAACACTCGCCCAAACGATACTCCTGGACTTGGCATAGAGACTTGCTGAAGACAACCGGTCAGAACATTCGTAAGCTCCGATTTCTCGATGCGACAACATCTTCAGACTGAAACTGTACAACTTCTTGCTGAGGCTCTTTTCATGGGAAATGTCCTCCCACATATCCTTCAATTCTGTCTTCTCTTTTTTGGTGATGTAAGATGTCACATACCGAGCCACAGCCATACAGTTATCAGCCACAAACTGTATATCCATGTTAGCATTCCACATGGACAAAATCACCGGGTTGTAGTCGTTGATGTACTTAGACTCTTCGTTCCTCTTCAAATTGTATGTGTTTTTAGGTGATTTCTTCATCACATTATGTCGCAGCGAAGACATCAAACTGTTCACTCTTCCTTTAGAAATCACCGGTCGTGGAAAGCCGAAACGACATTTGGTGTAGAACTTGTCTTTGTTCCGGAATTTACGACGACAGTACTTTCCACATCGATGGCTTTGGAAACGTAGAACTTTTTCTCTTAGGCTTTTTTTCTCCTTTGCGTTTGGAACAGCACACGTAGAATACTGTTCTATGAAACTCATCACTGAGTCTTCTGCATCCGTTCCAAATTTAGGTGCATCCTTGATCCACAGCAACATATGTATATGAGGAGCACCTCTTGCTTGGTACTCCTTCCTCCAGAAGAAATCCAACACCTCTCCAAGAGGTGGATTCTTCTTATTCATGATGAAAGACATCATACCTTCAAATCTATGATTGAAGTACCTACATACATTGACTGGATCCAAAGAGCACAGTTCTCCGGGTGTCTTGAATTCGATGTTTTCTACGTTAGCATTTGCCTCTCGTAGAAATTCAAGTAAGTCTTCCTAGCCATACTCAGCACAGCTCAAAGTGAGGAACCATGTGGGAGTTCCTAAGTTCCTCAGCATACATTTTAAATCACCATGACGACGGTACCAGTACTCATTAGTACCACGCTGACACGCCATGAGATTAATCAGGTGAGAATCCAAAATACTGTCTTGGACATTGACTTTATCCATAAAGTCACTTGCCGAGATGTTTTGCATGTGTATACCACTTTTCAAGATGTGGTTCACTGCATATGACAGTCCAGACAGATCGCTTTCAAACAGGAGATGAAACAAATAAGGAATGCATTGTCGAAACCTAGGATCTCCTGCATACAATCGCAAAGTCCGGTATTCAGAAGCAGGAATTTGATGAGGTCGCTCATCATATCTTCCTCCCTGACCTGTTGGAAAAAGCTGTGGGAAACACCGAGCTTCCAAACTTTCCTCCCAAACACTAATGGGACTCCCTTTCGCTTGTTTCATTTGAAACAACTCAATAGCATTCCCCATGACTTCCTTAGAATGCAAAGGATGAACACTATAATGTTCATATATTTCTTCACTAGTACAGGGTTCTACTTTCTCAATTTGACCAGCACACAAATCGCTATCCTCTTCCTCACTTACTTCCTCTTCTGCAACATATACAATTTTATAGTATTTATTATATTTTTTCAAATACAATGTTGCCCTTTTGACTTTCCTAACATCTACTAAATCTTGCCATATTTTCTTATTCTTTGTCGGAACCCCATTAACTAAGATAACAAGAGGTTCCTCTTCCACTTTTTCTACTCCAATTGTGTTAATGTTTTTCTTCAAATCTAGAGGCAAATAAACAACTCTTCCCTTTAATCCTCTCTGTAAATCTGATGGAGGCAATTTCCCTGTCTTTGGCTCCATTCTTACAATAGCCTGAAAGGGATGGATACTTTGAATCAAAATAGATTCATAAGTATTTAAATCCTTCAATTCAGAAGGAATCTCAACCAATTCCAGATTATTATGAACTGCTCTAGCAGGCATCTGGTTTTGATTTAATTTGTTACAACAATAAGTACACACACGTTGATCCAATCCCAAATCAAAACAATTTTCTACCATCAAGTATGTTGTAAAATCCTTCCATTCACTATTATTTTCCCTTTCACTTTTTCCATATAAATCCCCTAACTTAGGGGCCGATTAGGATGGCGGACGGACGAGTTGGAGGGACCGTCCGCATGGGCAGCGGCGGTCCCTCCATAGCAATTAGGATGTGACCGCCACCCTGGCGGTCACATCCTGTATGTTTTACATTGCGGCGGATGCTGCTTGAAGCAGCATCCGCCGCAATGCAAAAAACGAAAGGTGTGCATTTGCATGCACAAAGCGGCAGGCACCGCGCGGTGCCTGCCGCTTCGTGCACGCAAGGGCAGGGGGGTACCATAGGTACCCCCCATGTGCACCCCCCACGCAGCCTTCACCCAGGGGGCCCGCAACGGGCCCCCAAAGTGACTGTCCGTATGCTTTTCCACGGCGGTAAAGCCGCCGCGGAAAAGCATGACTCACCCTGCATCCTAATATGGCTGGCGGTGTCTGATAGACACCGCCAGCCATGTTATTGCTTTTCCGCCGTGGTCGCCTTCCGACCGCGGCGGAAAAGCGGCGGACGGATTGGGAGACCCACCAGCCATCCTGATTTGGCGGTGGGTCTTTCAGGCCTCCTCGGCGGATTTCCCGCATACTCCGGGCCGGCGGTGGCTTCCGCCGGCCCAGAGTATGCGGGAAATCCGCCATCCTAATGACCCCCTTAGTCTGATTCTTATAATAAGTGCGTCGACAACACACACAAGTGAAATTTGGCCTCTCACTTGATTTCACCTCAAACGTCGCAATTTCCCTCTGGAAATTATCTGTACTGGAAACCTGTACACTATCTTCCACATTACTCTCTTCTTCTTGGTCAATTTCAACATTCTCCTCTTTACTTCCAAAGTAACAAAACTCAATTTCTTCACATATATTCTTCACATCTATTTCAGAACCATGCAAAAGAGCAGCGCATAATTGTTTAAGCATAATTGCTGGACTCTTAGCATAATACAACATTCTAACTAATTTCCTCACTTTATTATGATGCACTGCTAGCATCCTGAAATGATGAAAAACACTCTGGCATACTCTCCTGGAAAGACAAGCCAGTGAATGACCATGCAAACCTATCACTTCTCTCACTCCGCAAGGATCTAATTCTTGCAACAACTTCATTTTCTGCTTCAAACTTTTCTTATTAAATGACCGTATAAAATCACAAAGCAAATTGATGGAATCCTGTCGTACACTGCAAATACTACTACACTTCCAGGTGTACACAGGACCCTTAGGACGTCTCCCTAAAACCTCATTACCTAACACCTCTTCTATCTCTGTTGTCACAAGTTTTTCTTTTTCAACTGGACAACCATCTTTCACTTCATAAGCTCGACCACTGATGTCAACTGCATGCACCAAATCATTATCCTGGAAATAACTCTCCTCATTAAAAAATGCCTCAGAGCTTGAACTATGCATCCATTCTCCAGAAAAAACTTACTACGATTAACTATTCTCTTCCATCTACTATTTCTTTTGAAATCATAAATTGCCTTGTTTAGCTTCCTAATTCTATTGATTGTCAAAATAAATAACTTACGTTTAATTTCAAATGCCTGATCAATAACTTTCTCAACTATTTTTTTTCTCTTATAAACCACTTTCTGTTGACCTTTCTTAATATTTTTTAACAAATTGCCAATTATCCTGTTGCGGAACATTCGTTTACGAATGTCCCTAAACTGTTGTTTCCTTCTACTTTCATGCATAGAGTTATCTCTTACTCTAGCAGTAACATTTCTCATTGGCCATTCCTTACCGTTTGAATTGCTTCTCCTTTTCTGGACTGAAACATTTTCTGTAGTAATACTTTTTTTACTACAGATATTTCTTATGAATGTTTTTCTACTCTTACCCGGTGCTTTCTTGGTGACTTGACAAATCTTTTTGTTAGAGGACTGCTGCTTTTTTTCATTCACCTGCTGTCTTTGACGTTTTGCAGCCTTTCTCACTCTTTCTTTGCTTGGCATCCTGAAATCTTGAAATAATCTGCAGTTGAATCTGTGGTAAAATATAATAAAAAATGTTATTAACCACTATTACCCAACAGTAAATTAATAACAGTCATCAAAAACTTAACACACTACTTAACATTTTTACATAGAAGAATTTTTTGTACATGGCAAATTTAGAATACAGAAATAGCAGAAAAGAAATGGAATTTATATTCATTTTACCTGTGCTGTTTTATATATGAATCTGATCTAATTTTATGACCATATTTTAATATTTTATTGAAGACACTACACATGACCTGTTTTTGAAGGTGTCTTTATTTTTAAATTAAACGGTTTACATATTTACTTTTTATTTATTATAAATTTATCAAATAAATGTTTATAGTTCCATAGGCTCAAGCACGTCAGCTTCCCATCCTATGTCATATAATTCTGACAAATCTGCATCCTCATCACGTTCTTCTTCATCCTCAGGATTGAAATCATCCAAGGGATCAACATCCACTAATGTTTCAATTACGAGTTCAATGATGAGGTCGAAATCAACTGATTGCTGATTGTCGCTCATGTTGATGTTGTCTTTATCTTTAAAGAAAGATAACAACAATGAAATGTTGCAGAGTAAGAGACAAATCTCAGAGATTATAATAGTAAAATTGTTTAACAACAGTAACATTTTGCAGCTATTATTTAACCATGTCCAACGATGCTGAGGAGGCAGCCGCGGGCCGTGGAGGGAGTTACGGTGGAGCAGGGAGGCGGGTAGGGGGAGGGGCAGGGTGGAGGGACCTAAAAACTGGCATATGAATAATTGCAGGTAAGTACACAATTTAATTATTCAAACGAATTTCGTAGCGCGCACAGCATCGCAAAATGCGATGCTGTGCGCGCTACGAATTTCGTTTAAATAATTAAATTGTGTACTTACCTGCAATTATCCATATGCCAGTTTTTAGGTCCCTCCACCCTGCCCCTCCCCCTCCCCGCCTCCCTGCCCCACCGTAACTCCCTCCACGGCCCGCGGCTGTGAGGAGGTGAAGCCTATCTCCAATTTTTCACTGAACAGGACTCATCTCTTCTTAACCTTGGATAAACCTCACCGACTCTGTGTCCCCTGCACATAATTAAATGTAAAGGGGCAGATTTATATTAACTAGCACATCCCCAGAGATGCACCAGTTAACGTGCACCGCTGCTCTGCCACCCACGGTGTGCCGCATTTACAATCAGATAGGACAAAGCTGCATCAAAACCCTGCGCCTGCTTGAAGCATGCATAGATCTTGACGCAGGTAGGCTGAAAGCTAAAGCAACAACTAAGTGTCGTGTGCAGAAGTTGCAAAAAAGGAAAAATGGCGTTTAAACCAGTAATGAGCCCATGCTAACTTAACACAGTGTAAAGATATCCAGGATCTACATCAGTTTGGGGTTCACGAACCTGGCAGGTACAAGGCACTGAGGCTTTGCACCGTGCATGTCTCATCCCAAATCATATGTTGTTTGTGAATGAAACAATTTCCCAGACCAAATGCTTTGGATTGGCTACTTCTAAAAAATTAAACACCCCTACTATCCCGGAGTTAGAGGAATATGATGGTTGGAGTAATTTTACTCGGTTGTCCATTAAAGATTTACAGGCCCTACTCCATAATTCTTCCTTTAACATTTCCAGTATAAATCCAAAAGGTTGGCTGCTTTGGCAACGTGCCTTATCCACGGTTTAATAACGCTGCCTTTTGCTTTATATAAGTTTTCAAATTGTATGAAATATATACCAATAGGTCGTTATGAACCTTTAGGTAGTGGTTTTCTTCATGAGGTCTGGTCGCTTCCATACACATACAGATGTTTCAAAGATGATCAAGAAGTTTATCTGAATGGAGAGGAATGCACTGAGACGCCAGATCATTCACTAATGTGTAGGCACATACAGTTACACGGTTCATGCAACAAACACCGACCAAATATGGCTTGCGTGTTGCAAGGCACGCCAGTTCCTGCTATCATCCCCACGTTCAAGTTGTTGGAAAATGGTAGTTATTTGATGCTCAATAATGAAGATTGTTCTGGGTTAATTAAAAGTATTCCTTTTATCGTAACAGTAAGTGAACGGGTTATTTGCTGCAGAAATGTTCTATTTCCTCCCACACATGAACATAGGGAGTTTTCAATCTGGCCACAAATACCAACCTTGGGAGCAGATTTCAACGGCATGGCAAGAATAAGAGCTCTTTTGTCTCAGAGAGAGGTGGCCTTGAGTTCGGCCCGTGAAACTTTCGTGCTTCACATAGCGAACACCCGTACAGAGGTGCA
This sequence comes from Lissotriton helveticus, assembly GCF_964261635.1. NCBI lineage: Eukaryota > Metazoa > Chordata > Amphibia > Caudata > Salamandridae > Lissotriton > Lissotriton helveticus. Next base: position 1,560,866,142 of record NC_136061.1, on the reverse strand, counting down.
GACCCTTTTAAATACAGATTCGCCTTTCCATTTCAGCAAGATGGTTCGGACTATCTTTAACGCGTCCTCCACAAAGGGCCTGGCGCACTTTTTTAAAGTTGTTACCAGTGGTCTCGTGACTTCATTTGAGAAAATCTTTGGAGTCATCCCTGCTTTCTTTCATTCTATTTTTTCCACTGTGCTTGGTGGATTCCCATTTTTACTTGCATTACCAGCGGACGCTCTTGTGCTTTTTTACATTTTTAAATATGGATGTCCCTCCTGTGCAAGCTCCCGCCCTGCAGCTGCTGACGCTGTTCCGCAATCGCATGCTTGAATATTATGGCACAATGCCGTTGGCGATATTAAGCACGGCATATGGATTATCTTTTCGATTCTCCTACTTCACCTGTGTCCAGCCTGTATTTCACTGCCTGACCTGTGATTTCGATTGGGCCATTGATTTGTGTCTCTGCGGACCGGTTTCTCCTGACGTCGACTTTAATCAGCTGATGACTCCTATCATTACTCACGAGTTGGTTTGTCCTGGCGAAAGGATTATGGCTGTGGCATTGATGCATGGACTAATTGGTCCCTGGAATTTACTGGCGGCAACACAGTCTTTCTTGGAACAGAGCTTTCTTGAAAACCCACCGAGCTGTCCTCTGATGGTGATAGAGGATCCGGTGCTGGGAGAGCACGTATGTTCTTTTCCGCTTTTAAATTGGATGGCTGAACTCTTTTCGGATGAAGACGGTGACTTCCTATTGGAGGCTGTTGCAGCTTATTTTGCATACACAGTTATGTCATAGACCTTTTTCATGTTTGATATGCTGAGTACTAGCATTTCATTGACAATTCATTGACTTATTTGTCAAGTTTTTATTATTTAGCTTGCCTATTGGCTTAAGCCTCGATAAAGTAGTTTGCTGTTTTATTTTTCTTTAGCATTAAATTTTCCTAGTTTTTAATGTTTTACCTTGCGGACCGTCCACATATAAAGTTGCAATCTGCTCTCATGAGATGGCACTTCTATTATCTTATTCAGTTCGTTTCCGGATCATGGGGAGGTGTCATCTAGATCCTGGATATCTTTACACCGTGTTAAGTTAGCATGGGCTCATTACCGGTTTAAACGCCATTTTTCCTTTTTTGCAACTTCTGCACACGACACTTAGTTGTTGCTTTAGCTTTCAACCTAGTAGTTCATCGTGGTTTACATGAGAATAATATGTTATTGCTCTACTATCTGCTTTGCTTGTTAAACTATATCTGTACAGCGAGTGCTGAAGTTTCAAGAACAACACGATACAGAATTGTTATGAGGTCTGATCTCCACGACATGAGGCGGGTTTTATATTGCTTTGCCGAACACACATACACAACACTTGATGCGGTTCACATGAAGAGAGAGCTGGTGTATGCTCATGTGATTCCTTCAAATCTAAGACACTAAAGTATGGGCACGCCCTAAACCAACACAAAGAGACCTTCTTAGCAAATAATATAATATGTGTATTAGGGAGGGTGAGATATAAGCAGCCGCGGGCCGTGGAGGGAGTTACGGTGGGGCAGGGAGGCGGGGAGGGGGAGGGGCAGGGTGGAGCCCTCTCCACCCTGCCCCTCCCCCTCCCCGCCTCCCTGCCCCACCGTAACTCCCTCCACGGCCCGCGGCTGCTTATAAGTGTTGCTAACTCTTATTCATTTACAGCATGTTAACATACTGTCACCATTCGCTTTTTATGTACTACTAACTATGCTGGTAATTTTGCTACTGATAATATGTGTACTTGTATAATCTAAGATACTACGCCTGAGAAGACGGCATTAGTAAATAAACATTTCAAATACACATGTGTTCTTCTTAACTCCATGTTCTGGTTTCTAAGAACTATATAACGACCGAGTGTTCATGAGTTCCACGTATCCTGAGGTACTATAAGTTCATATTCTGGATTGTCTAAACATTGAGAGTTTGTTATATCCAATGTGACACTGTACCTAGCTTGCTAAGCGGTTTTTGATTACTAAGGTGAGTTTTGGGGCACCCTAATTCGCCGAGGTTCCAATCCTCTGTGCACAGTTCTCTGTGAGAACAGAAACCCTGCGACAGGGGCACCCCTGAGCCTTGCTGGAGCTTCATCACACTTGCGATACAACTCCAGCAATGCGCCACCTTTACGGCACAGATACCTCACGCATCTGTGCTGTTTTTGCCCCATGATGCGCCGCATTGTAAATGCAGCACACCATAGGTGGCGGAACAGCGGCACAGGATGACTAACACATCCCTGATGATGCGCCAGTCATCATAAATCTATCCCTATGCTTCTTATCTTGTTAGAGATGAACCGCCATATGTATCATCAAAGTTTTTTGCATTTCCTAAATAGCGAACTTTAAGGAATAAATAGCGATTCTTTACCATTCCTAGTTTGCGATGAGCTATTTGCTAATTACAAATTACCCATTCATTTCCATGGAGCAGGAGGCCCATACGAATGAAGGTGCAATTTGCGATTAGCAATTACCTCATCGCAAATTACAAATTTTTCCGAGGGTGCAGGGGTGTCTCAAGAACACCCTGCTGTACCCCTGAAAAAGAAATTTGGGGGCATATGGCGCACATAAATTTTGAAAACATTCCTTTACCTCAAAAACGATTTTCAACTCATAATTTGAAAACACTGCCCACGGGGAAATGACTTAAAATGTCCTCAAGACACATGAAAGTCTTTTTTTAAAGCCTTTGCAACTTTTTTGGGTCACTTTTAACATGACTATGTAACTCAAACAGTCAAAATCTAAATTTACCATGCACAGGTGGGAGCATATTTACAAGGAATTTGCTCCACGGGGAAAGGTCTTTTAATTTAATATTGGAAAAATAACATCAGAGACACTGAAATGCCTTATAAAGAAGCATACACCATTATGTCCTTGTCATACATTTTAAAAGCCTTCATTTTCCCCAAAAACGATTTTCAAGTCATAATTTAAAAACACTCCACATGGGGAAATGACTTAAAATGTCCTTAAGACACATGAATGCGTTTTTTGATTGCCTTTGCAGCATGTTTCGGTCACCTTTAACATGCCTATGTAACGCAAACATTCAAAATCTAAATTTCCCTTGCACAGATGGGAGCATATTTACAAGCAATTTGCTCCACAGAGAAACTTCTTACATTGAAATGGGAAAAATAACATCAGAGACTCTCAATTGCCTTATAAAGAAGCATACACCATTATGTCCTTGTCATAAATATTAAAACCATTGCTTTTCCTCAAAAACGATTTACAAGTCATAATTTGAAAACACTCCACAGCTCCTATGCACATAAAAACCCTGTCAGTACTAATACTTCACATTTTCTCCAATTACAATTTCTCAAAGAAACAAAATCTATTTATAAAACACTTCAGACAAACCAACATTTGAAAAACACAACTTTCTTCATAATTTTCTCCTTAAAGCACACTATTTTCTATCTAAATTAAAGAAATCTTTTCTCACCTTAGCAAATACTTTGATTTTCAAAACAGTCTCAGAAACACACCAATTTGTCTTCAGCAGAGCAAAAGGTATGCACTCCAGAGTCTGCAGCTATCAAAAGCACAGAAATTCTGTAATTCTTCACACATATCTCTCATGTCACCCAATCAAAACTCTTCCCTCACTTTTTTTCAAATCAAAACCCTTCCCCCCTCTGCCCCCTCTCTGCTTTTTCTACATAGCAACCACCTCTTGCAAGACCTCTGGTGTTTCCAAGTTCACACAACAATGTTGCAATTGAACTCTGAACTCTCAGTGCTCCTGCATATCCAGTGCTTACTTTCATTTAATGATTTTTTCTTCGCCACTCAAAATACATCTTTCAACGAACTCATCCATGCACCCTAACTTTCTGTTTTCAGCAATCAAAATCCACCAATCACTCTTACTGCTTCATTAACACAGAAACTCCTCAGTTTTTTTCATTTTACACTCTCATTTTTTCAACTGCCATTTCATTGCCACACTTCATCTGACTGCAGGAGAACCTTCTCTCGCCATGTTTTCTGTCTGGATTGTTGGACATAGTTACATCTATTGGGCTCAGAGGTACGCTGAAAACAGGAATTTACCTAACCTCAATTTACAAGATGTGGAAATTAAGTGGTTTGGTCACAGAGGATTAAAATGTCACCAATTGATACCATTGGTGAAAACCTTTATGCATTTGCCAAAACCTGACCTGTTAATTGTGCACTGTGGAGGTAATGATTTGGGCACTTTGACTGGGGTAGGTCTGGAAATGCTTTTAAAGGACACCTTTGAGCAATTGATGGCACTTTTTCCTCAGACTGCCTTGGTATATTCAAATATATGCCAAAGACAAAAATGGAGGTGGTCGAACCAATTTTGTCCACAAATTGAGAAATCGAGGAAGCATGTAAACAAATCTGTTTCAGCTTACATGAGAGACCATGGAATGGGCTCCCTGTACAACAATAACTTGCGTTACTACATGCAAGATATCTACAGAGGAGATGGAGTTCACTTCTCAGATGAGGGCAACAGAATTTTCACTCTGAATTTAAGACTGTGCATTGGTACCTACTTATAAGTACCTAAATGTACCATAAACCCAAAAGCTCTTCTCAGAGCTACCCTACATCTGATCACTCACAATTATTATTTTAGTCTAACTTTTTTCACTAATTTTCAAGAAAGTACGCTCCCCAGAACGCTTCCCGGTTCGCGAACCGGGCGCACTCCACGCAAAAAAACTAAAAAAACGTTTTTTTTTTTTTTGCCCTGCGAGACCCTTTTAAAGCCTCCACATCAAACCTAGGGGGTCAGGGAGGATCTACTATGCCCCCTTATGGTCATTTGCCCCTTCGCTTTGGCCTCCTCTTGTCTCTCGATCCTACCGAGAGACAAGATGGCGGCCGCTACGGACTGTTTGGAATGTTTACAGACGCCGAAGAACCAATCAGCTTCGCAAAGCTCCGTAACGCGAAAAGTACGCGAAGCGGAGCGCTGTTACAGATATATATCTTTTTTTGAACGTTAATTTCTCAAAATCCACTGGAGCACATATATTGAGACCTAGCAAAGGCACATCGGGCTACCAGTCCCTACAATTTTGCCAAGTTTCGTGCAAATCCATTCAGCCGTTCGATTATTATTATTTTTATTTTTTTTGCCCCGCGGGGCCCTTTTAAAACCTCCACATCAAACCTAGGGGGTCAGCGAGAATCTACTATGCCCCCTTATGGTCATTTGCCCCTTCGCTTTGGCCTCCTCTTGTCTCTCGATCCTACCGAGAGACAAGATGGCAGCCGCTACGGACTGTTTGGAATGTTTACAGACGCCGGAGAACCAATCAGCTTCGCTTCACAAAGCTCCGTACCGCGTAAAGTCCGCGAACCGGAGCGCTGCCCGGTCCGCTGTTACAGATATATATCTTTTTTTGAACGTTAATTTCTCAAAATCCACTGAAGCACATATATTGAGACCTACAAAAGGCACATCGGGCTACCAGTCCCTACAATTTTGCCAAGTTTCGTGCAAATCCATTCAGCCGTTCGGGCTAAAAGTGAGGCCAACCGCCCTATGGAAAACTCAATGTTAAAAACACGTTTTGGGACCCCCCTTTTTTCTCGGCCCCCCCTTGACGAACCCCCCCAAATTTTCAAGGGCTGCTCAGAAACAAAATGTGCCATTTTCCTGAAAATTTCAGCCAATTCCGTCCACAAACGCCAAAGTTATTAGACAAAGAATTTTCAAAAATCCCATAGGGAAAAAATCCTAACTATATATACCTACTGGCGACCGCCAGTAGGTAATATATATATAGATATATATATATATATATATATGCTAGCTGTACCCAGCCACGCTTTGCTGTGGCTCAGTCTGGTTAAATGGAAGAGAAAGAAAAGAGTAAGCGCACATTTCTAATATGTTTAATTTCACAATGCTTGTGGGCATACAATATGTTTTTGTCCAACTCCTCCCCCCCTCCCTCCACCCACTTCTCAGTCTGACGCACTAATGTTGCAAAGTGAACCAACTCCTCCCCCCTCCCTCCAACCACTTCCCGGTCTGCCATCCTGACACCAACTGTCCATCCTAATCTATTTAGACTATTGTCTCTATGCATCCTTTCTTAATGTTGCAAAGTGAACCAACTCCTCCCCTCTCCCCCCCACCCACTTTCCGGTCTGCCATCCTGACACCAACTGTCCATCTTAATATATGTAGACTATTGTCTATATGCGTCCCTTGTATTTGTTGCGCAACAACAAAATCAATAGGGTCTGTTCGGGTTGCAAAGTGAACCAACTCCTCCACCCACTTCCCCGTCTGCCATCCTGACACCAACTGTCCATCCTAATATATGTAGAGTGTTGTCTAAATGCGTCCCTTGTATTTGTTGCGCAGCAACCAAATTGATAGGGTCTGTTCTGCCTTTCGATTAAAAGCACGCGTGTTTTGGACATGCGCGTATTAGAATCCAACGTTGTGTATATATAAACACGCGCTAATGTTGCAAAGTGAACCAACTCCTCCCCCCTCCCTCCACCCACTTTCCGGTCTGCCATCCTGACCCCAACTGTCCATCTTAATATATGTAGACTATTGTCTCTATGCGTCTATTGTAGTTGTTGCGCAGCAACCCAATCGATAGGGTCTGTTCGTCCTTTAGATTAAAAACACGCGCATATTAAAACACGCGCGTAGTTGACACGCCCGTATTCGACTCCAATGTTTTGTATGTATAAACACGTGCTTATTCTAATTCAACGTTGTGTCAAAATTTCAAATCAATCGTTGAAGAACTTTCGTAGATTTAAGATTTTTATCAAACGCACCGACATTTTTATGTCTGTTTGTGCTTTCGATTAAAAACACGCGCTTATTCGAATGCAACGTTTTGTCAAAATTTCAAAGCAATCGGTGAAGAACTTTCGTAGATTTGAGATTTTGAACAAATGCACAGTTATATATATATATATATACTAGGGGGCTGAACTTTGAACCTCCTACCTCTGCGAATACAGGATACTTAAGGCGTGGGCGGAGACACTAGCAGACATACAGTGGCATCCGACGAAGGCTACAGACGCCGAAATGCATCATGCCTATGCTGTTTCTAATTAAAGCTTTCCCTGCTGACCCCTGTTGTGGCCTCTCACCTTCTGTAACGGGAGTGGTGATTCTTTTGATACCTCATATCTCACTCGTCTGCCAGTGGCGCGTCAGAGGCCCGGCTCCCTCACTGTGGCAGGAGACTCTGGCACCAGCTGTTCCAGCTTCATATAATTATCCAAGGAATTGGACCATCTCCTGCCCGCCTACGCTGCCGATAACGCCAGGGACCCTGCTAGCAGCAGCTCGTGACTTCATGAGGAGCCGTTTTGCACACCGGCATCGCGACTCATGGCCCGGCTGTACCATCGGTGACGCAGGTTGGGAGTTAGGGGACCCAGGGAGGCTGAACATCTTCACTACTGCCTGACTTCCACACAACGCGCCTTCCCTACTAACTCTGTTCACTGCACCCACAGCCCTCAATATACTGCATTCTGGGAACTGGAGTCTTACTTGGGAGCAGTGGCAGCGCGGACATGTTACTAGGGGGCTGAACTTTGAACCTCCTACCTCTGCGAATACAGGATACTTAAGGCGTGGGCGGAGACACTAGCAGACATACAGCGGCATCCGACGAAGGCTACAGACGCCGAAATGCATCATGCCTATGCTGTTTCTAATTAAAGCTTTCCCTGCTGACCCCTGTTGTGGCCTCTCACCTTCTGTAACGGGAGTGGTGATTCTTTTGATATATATATATATATATATATATATATATATATATATATATATATATGTATATATATATATTCGCTCTCTGCTCCAAAGGCGCGGCACTACTGGTGGGCGGGTGCGGTCCAAGCGCGTCGGAGCCTCGCGCTTTACAAATTAAAGCTCAATCTCTCCCCGGTCCCGGGAAGAAATAAGGACTGCACACTCGGGATCAATTTTCCAAACAGCAACTTTTACTAGCACAGACGCGTTTCGGAAGCTGTGCTTCCTTCTTCAATGTGGTTACAACGTCCCGCGCTTGTAGGCGCCATTTTATTACCCATGAGTACACAATTGAAATTGAGGGTCACAAAGAAAGGACTAACGTGCGAGCACCATATTGGTAGTACCAATGAACATTTACAATGAGTACTGTTGTGTTATGCACGATTGAAAACCCAAATAGCAAGTCTGTAATAGAACATGCGATTTAAGAAAACAAAGAAAATAATCAATCTCAGATCACGCCGTGAATCGGCAGTTGTCCTCCCATAGTTTGAATGACGGGTCAGAAACGAAAAATCTTGCCGTGAATCGGCTTTTGGCAACCTTATTCGGTTGCCAAATATTAAAGTTTCCGTGCCCATTATGCAAAAAATATATATCCCCCTCGTAGGTACTCATTAATTCATCATAGGGATAATACTATACATTCTCTTCAGTGTTACCAAAAAAGTTTTTTTGCCTTTATAAAAATCCTTAAATCTACGTACATTTCAGCTGTATGTCCAATTCATTGAAAGAAAAAGAAAAGCAAACATAAGCATGAATCATTCATTATACATTACTACAGTGTTTAAGAGACATGGACCAATTTGCTGATTTACACAAATTCATGCAGATTAACTGCCCAGATGCACCGCCAGTTCCTCCCCACAATTTAATCCGTCCGGATTTTTTGTTTGGTTATCAATTATGTGCCGGGACTCCAATCTTCGTTGCGCATTCTGGAACATATGAGGGCCATAGCTAATAGGGACTTCTCATATCCAGTTGCCAGACATTTCTCCATTAAACACAATGGTGACCGGAATCTCCTACAGTATTTTTGTATAGATGCCATACCCGATAACATCAGGGGAGGTGATAAATTACAAAAGCTACGAAGATTGGAGTCCCGGCACATAATTGATAACCAAACAAAAAATCCGGACGGATTAAATTGTGGGGAGGAACTGGCGGTGCATCTGGGCAGTTAATCTGCATGAATTTGTGTAAATCAGCAAATTGGTCCATGTCTCTTAAACACTGTAGTAATGTATAATGAATGATTCATGCTTATGTTTGCTTTTCTTTTTCTTTCAATGAATTGGACATACAGCTGAAATGTACGTAGATTTAAGGATTTTTATAAAGGCAAAAAAACTTTTTGGGTAACACTGAAGAGAATGTATAGTATTATCCCTATGATGAATTAATGAGTACCTACGAGGGGGATATATATTTTTTGCATAATGGGCACGGAAACTTTAATATTTGGCAACCGAATAAGGTTGCCAAAAGCCGATTCACGGCAAGATTTTTCGTTTCTGACCCGTCATTCAAACTATGGGAGGACAACTGCCGATTCACGGCGTGATCTGAGATTGATTATTTTCTTTGTTTTCTTAAATCGCATGTTCTATTACAGACTTGCTATTTGGGTTTTCAATCGTGCATAACACAACAGTACTCATTGTAAATGTTCATTGGTACTACCAATATGGTGCTCGCACGTTAGTCCTTTCTTTGTGACCCTCAATTTCAATTGTGTACTCATGGGTAATAAAATGGCGCCTACAAGCGCGGGACGTTGTAACCACATTGAAGAAGGAAGCACAGCTTCCGAAACGCGTCTGTGCTAGTAAAAGTTGCTGTTTGGAAAATTGATCCCGAGTGTGCAGTCCTTATTTCTTCCCGGGACCGGGGAGAGATTGAGCTTTAATGTATATATATATATATATCTATATCCAAAACTATGTTGCCCCCATTCAGAGAAGCCACATCAGGTAGGTTCAATCTGTGTTTATTCAAAGAGAGCTGCAAAACGCTGTGAAGAAGTATTCACCAAAATAACAGTGCCTGACCCGTTTCATGCGCAAAGCGCATTTCTTCAGAGGCAATCTTGATCAGCTACTCACAGCATGAATTGTCTTTTCAACTCTGACCTCGTGTCTTAAAGGGCGTGGGCGGGCCCCCAGGCATTCTGGTAACAGTAGTTCTTTATTTTTTAACTCAAGTGAGTTGCTCGTGGTAGCGAAATGGATCTAAATAAAAGACCACAGTGGGCTGGGACGACTTCAAACATCAGCGGTCTGTATCATGATGCTTTTCTCCAACACGACCTTCCTGCCCTTTGCTGTGCTGCATCGCCTGACGCTGCACGGGTCCATGGAGCCGTGGTGGGGCTTCTCTACGGCCGGGACTGGCCGTTTGTAAATCCAAAACTATGTTGCCCCCATTCAGAGAAGCCACATCAGGTAGGTTCAATCTGTGTTTATTCGAAGAGAGCTGCAAAACGCTGTGAAGAAGTATTCACCAAAATAACAGTGCCTGACGCGTTTCATGCGCAAAGCGCATTTCTTCAGAGGCAATCTTGATCAGCTACTCACAGCATGAATTGTCTTTTCAACTCTGACCTCGTGTCTTAAAGGGCGTGGGCGCGCCCCCAGGCATTCTGGTAACAGTAGTTCTTTATTTTTTAACTCGAGTGAGTTCCTCGTGGTAGCGAAATGGATCCAAATAAAAGACCACAGTGTGCTGGGACGACTTCAAACATCAGCGGTATGTATCATGATGCTTTTCTCCAACACGACCTTCCTGCCCTTTGCTGTGCTGCATCGCCTGATGCTGCACGGGTCCATGGAGCTACTTAATATAACAAATGGATGTTGCACTCCAACGCTGTTAGTTTTAGTTTCAGGGTTTTTATTAAAGGCTTAACCTTTTGCCCAGAATAGCACTACGATTACACGGAAATGAAGATCGACATCTACAAGTTCATACGTAAATTAAAACTGGCAAAGATTTTTGCAAAAAGTAACAATCTACAAAGAACATCAATGACAAAATCCCCTGCAACAAACACAACTATAGAACAAATTCCTGATGTTGTAACCTCATATGAACTGATGCTTGATTTAGAAGAGAATCAAATAACCACGAGCCAAGTGCTCGATCAATTGGAAATTGACACATGTGGACATCCTAATATCAACTTGAGAGAAAAATCTAAATGTTGTCCAAATCTACCTCCAGCTAACAAAATTGACACCTACCTTGATTTGGTAATCTCAGATATAGAAAAACTAAATAATGTCAAACCATGCCAAAAAGAAAAGTTCACAAAAGGTGACCGAAAATCCTTAAAAGAATTAATGGACTATGACTCAATTACAATAAAGCCAGCTGATAAAGGGGGTAATATTGTGATCATGGAAAAAAACCAGTACATCAAAGAGGCAAAAATACAGTTAAATGATGAGAGCAAATACATAAGGTTAATTAAGAATCCAATTAACGATCTAACAATCAGCTATAAACAAAATATACTAAACTGGAGAGAAAATCCATTCTCAATGATGATGAAGCCAGCTATTTAACAAATGAGAGCCCAATAATTCCCACAGTCTAGTTCCTTCCCAAAATTCATAAAACACTGATAAATCCGCCTTGCAGACTGATCATTTCAAGTTGTGGCTCACTTTATGAGCATCTATCAATTTACATTGACAACACACTGGCACCCATGGTAACAACTCTCTACTCCTACATAAAAGATACAGGGAACTTCCTGAAACATTTGGCCAACATCACGTGGCACAGGGTTCTACTGCTGGTCACAAGTGATGTAATTTCTTCATATACATCTATAAGTCAAGAATTAGGATTGAAAGCAAGGAAATATTTCTTATCACAACGAAACAACCAGTACTTCGAACAATCGGAAGCCATAATGGAAATGACAGAGCTCTGCCTACGCAACAATAGCTTCTTGTTTGATAAACAAATGTATCTATAAACCTGCGGAACCACCATGGGGGTTTCATTTTCCCTGAGCTATGCAAACCTCACCATGGGATGGTGGCAGAAGATGATAGCTTGGGGAGAGGGCAATGAACAATACAGGGATAAGATCCACCTTTGTCTGAGATTTATAGATGACTTGTTTATAATCTGGAATAGCACACATTTTGAATTCCAGGAATACTTTTCCAGACTAAATAACAATGATGTGGGGCTATCAGTCACATGCCATACCAGCGACAAGGAAATACAATTCCTGGATCTCACAGTCTATATTGAAAACGACCAGATAAAAACAACTACATACAGGAAACCAACCACCACGAATAGCGTCCTGCATGGGACCAGCTTTCATCCCCCTGCCCTACTGAAGAGTATTGCATATGGTGAGTTCTTAAGGATGCGGCGAAATTGTACTGATGACAATTTCTTCAAAGAAAAAGCTTTGGAAACATCTGAAAAGTTCAAACAAAGAGGATATTGAAAGCTGGATATTGAAAAGGATAAAAGGAAAACTGAAAATATAACGCAACTAGAAACACTGACAAACAAAAAGAAAAGTGACGACAAAAACAAAAAAATAAGATTCATAATGTCATACAACAAAGAGTACAACGAGATAAGAAAAATAATGAACAAATATTCAAACATAATAGGAAAAGACCCAGACATTGGGACAAACTTGGGTGATAATGTAGAGATATCCTTCAGAAAAGCTCCATTCATGAGAGATAAACTAACATAAAGTCATTTTACGAGAGGACAGAAAGAAGCATGGCTATTGAACCGCCAAAAAGGGTTTACAAAATGCGACAAATGTAAAGCAAGGTCTCTCAAATTGGCAGGAACATAAAACAACTGATGGACTTCTGCAACAAATCTTTCACAATAACGCACTGATTCACGTGCGAAACTACTTACGTTGATTTGTACATGATGACATGTTATGTTATGTTATGTTATCTGGATTTGTAGAGCGCACAGATGCCCCAGCAAAGGGGCGTCCTGGCGCTAATAGGACAGAAAACCGGACAGAAGCAATACCAGGGACATAAACACAACAACACTAGGAATCCAAAGGAAAGAGGAAAGTTTTAACAGCCTTCCTGAAGGCCAAGAGTCCGTCAATCGCACGGATATGGACGGGAAGAGAATTCCATAGCCTAGCAGCAAGCACTCTAAAGGAGCAGCCGCCGGTCCTAGACCTCTTGAAGCGCGGAACTGTAGCCAGATGTAATCCTGAGGACCTCAGAGACCGTGTGGGCGCATATGGAGAGATGAGATGCTCCAGAATCTGAGGGGAAGAGTGTTTCAGGATTTTAAACGAGAGGCAAAGAGACTTAAACTTAATTCTCTGAGCAACAGGAAGCCAATGGAGCTTATGAATAGTTTTTTTGGCCGAACAGAATCTTGGTAAGCCTACCAGAGCCCTGGCGGCAGCGTTCTGAACGCGCTGAAGTCTAGAAAGTTCAGCCTGATTAGCTCCAAGCAAAAGAGAGCTCGCGTAATCCAACCTAGACAGAATCGTAGCTTGTACTATAAGCTGTCTGGTAGGAGCATCAAAGAATTTAAAAATGGATCTGAGCCTACGAAGAGTCCCGAAACACGTGGCGGCAACTTTTTTAGTATGAGTAACAAAACTAAGTTTGGAATCAAGCCAGACCCCTAGATTTTTAACCTCGGTAGCAGGGATGGGGATTGGACCGAGCTCAGATGGCCACCAATTGTCACCCCAGAGATGACTCTGCTTACCAACGATGAGCACTGTGGAAAACAGTACACAAGGAGTACCATCTGTTCCCTGAGAAACCGGATACTAGAACACATCAGGCCACTATCTAATGGCGACACCAACTATGCCATGACAAAACATTTTGAAACTCACGAAAATGAAACTTGAAAGAACATTAGATTCTGCGGAATAGCACACGTCTTGATCCATGAGAGGGGAGGAGATGGAACATTACAACTGAGAAGACTGGAATCCAAATTGATAGTCAAATTCAGAACCAAACAACCACTCATCCTGAATTCGGAAGAAGACCTGCATGTACACTTTTAAGGACTAACACGCACAAACACAATACTGGTTACTACACAAGACTTACTGGACCCCAGATCGTCTACACACACTAAGCCTCAGGTTAGACTCCCTATGTTGGAACTGCAACACACAGAAGGGTGACTTAGCACACCTCATCTTCCACTGCTCAACTCTTACTTCATTCTGGGGGGGGGGGGGTGTTCGACTTCATAGACTATGTGTTCAAAATCAAAACAACGAGAGATTTCACTGCCCTAACCACAGCATTTATGATATCTGATCTCCACTCTGAGAATGACAAGGAACTAATGGACTTACTACTGACTGCGGCTGTCAAACTGGTGCTAACCAACTGGAAAGACTCTAGCAAAACCAACCTCCGAGGTTGGTTGACCTGGATTACTCACCTCAGAGGCGTGGACAGTTTAGCGCTACAGTACTCTCCTTGGAAGCCATCATCCAGGGGGCTATGGGAGACTCTGGACAGGTCCCTAGACCCATACCAGCCCCCATAACTGTGATGCCCTAAAATCCATGAAGACGGGGGAGGCGATCGTTAAGGCGATCGTTAAGACCTCCCAAGGAGCCTTAGCCGGGGACAATGGATATGCGTTCTGACCTATCGGTCCCTAAGTGCCGAGCTGTGAATGTACACCTATCTTTGGGGCAATCCTTCCCTCTCTCCTTTCCTTTCCTACTTTTCTGTCCCTTTACGAACTGATCTCCCTTCTTCTTTCAAAGCATACCAATTCAGGAGTAAGCACCACCATAGCATTGTAATACCCTTAGGGCCAGTTCTGGGTGCTGCCCCCAATAGGCTTGATGACGGTATCCACTATATAAAAATGTTCAATAAAAACATGTTTAAAAAAAAAAAAAAAAGAAAGCTACAGATATGGGAAACATTAAACTAAGCGTCTCCTCAGAAAAAGGAAAACCAGATTCAGCTTGGATATCAAACACGCCACTTAGGCGGGATGAATACAGATAACAATGATACAAAGCCATTTAGGCTACAAGTAACCTCCGGTATACTGTGAACACTGTGACAAATAACATCTTTAAACTATTCAAAGGATGAATTAGCAAATCAACGTGTATAGCACAAAATCACAGAATATGGGTAGGAAAAGGAAAAAAAGAGCCCAAACCACTTGGGTGATAACCAATCTCTAAAGTATTACGAACACTATGATAGACAACACCTTTGAACTATTTATAAGAATTACAAACAATACACTTAGTCATTGAGACTCTACAGACATTGCAACAAATGTATTCTGAACAATCCTATGAATAACCATGCTTGAATTAATCATGGCAACAACATTATCAATTATTGAGCATAAAAATGGAAAGTATCATATTGTAAATATTTGTAAATAATTGCATATTTTTACATACATTTAAACGACTTGTCCCACAATGCCTCCTGATGGGCAGAAGTGGAAAACTGTATAAACTGCAATGGGAGACAGACTTCCCCAGCCATGAACAAGCCCTTGTCGTGAAACACGTTGGTGGGAGTGGTGGTTAATAAAAACTGTGGGCCTCATTTATGAGGCCTTGCGTCAGTTTTGCGCTTCCGAATCGTCACTTTTTGTGACGCATCGGCGGCGTAAAACAAGCCTCCTGTTGCGCACTATTTACAAAGTGACGCATCTAAGCAGATGCGTCACTTTATAAACCCCTGCCCTACCATATACGCTGCGTCAGGTATAATATAGGCAGGGGGGCGTTCCCAGCGCAAAAAGCCTCGTAGAAGTGACGCAGTGAAATCTATGAGATTTCACTGCATCACTTCTAGGACGCCTTTGCGTCAAAATCTTGCGCCTGCCTCACAGCAGGCGTAAGACTGACGCAGGCCCTTTCACATGGGGCGTGCCCAATGTGAAAGGACACATTGCTGGAGTTGCGTCACTTTTGTGACACACTACAGCAATGCGTCACTTTTGCACTTACATATATGTCAGCAATACTGACGTATCTGAAACTCCTTGCGACATGATGCGTACATTAAATATGACGCATCAGGTATGTCGCAAGTAGTGCGCACTGAAAAGTGATGCATCGCTGCTTTCACACAGCAATGCGTCATTTCTCATAAATGAGGTCCCCTGAAACAAACAGCTTGGAGTGCGACATCCATTTGTTATAATAATTTACTGTTGGGCTGGATTCGCCCTCTTCATGTCTGCACCGGATGGCAGAGCTCGCTGTCCAAGAAGAATCATATCGTTAATATATATAGATTGATTGTATGTGTGTCATTTGTAAAACATAGCCTTTGTGTAGTAGGTTTGACTTTGAACGTGTAAGGTCGAATGTGTTAAGCACGCGGGGTGAAAATATTTTTGATTTACATTTCAAATCTTGTCACAATGTGCAGTTGAGGGTTTACTCTCCTGGTTTGCCAACATTAACCAGACTTACTCAGCAACTCTTAAAAGGAACATTATTTAATTTAAGACTGCTGTTACACCAAGAATGAAGTTCTACATGATTTCCACTAGATGGCAGCAAACTATCGGCAAAAATTTAGCATTTAATGTCTACAGTGCTTTTCCGGCAACACCACCCAAAAGTCATATCGATAGGACAAAGTCCAAACCTTGTTTCACAACAGCCGGTTAGAATTCAAGTTAATTTCAAGTTAATTTCTATAGCGGTGTAAGCATATTTCCGAAAGACGTGAATGCTTTGTGGGCAAGACCAACTTTGTATATTTATTTTATATAACGGTTGTTAATTGTGGGGAGTGGCCATGACTCCCGAGGAGACGCCATGTTCGTTAAATAATGCTTCTCCCCTGTCTCAACAATGTTGATTAACAGCATATATAACTGTTTGCTTATAAAGCTAATGTCGAGCCACTTAGACGTTTGTAGCAATTATAAACATAGGCCTTTACACACAAGCCGAATGCAAGAGGTGAACTATATATGCACTGAGGTAAAAAGCAGACTAAATACACCTTTACCAAGACAAAGGGGCATATTACCAAGGGGGGGCGATAGGCAATTATCGCCGATTTAGCGGCCGTTTTCGGCCGCTAAGCGGCGATAATTCTATTGCCCTATCAGCAAGCTGTCGCTAACTGATGTTAGCGACAGCTTTTAGGCGATAGCGAGCGGTTTGGGGCCCGCTTTGCATGTCAGCGATGTTTATCACTAATGACATGCAAAGTGGGCGTACCCAACCAGTTAGCGACAGAAAGCAGTCGCTAACGTCGCTATCGCCTATTAGCAAGGCAGGAGTAGCGTTGGAAATATTCGCGCTAAGCGCGAATATCTCCAAATACTAACACCTGCCCAGACCAGTTCTTAGCCATGTTATCCAATGGGAGGTGGATAACATGGCTAAGAGCATTTCGTCGCTAATGCGTGAATATCGCTGTATTCTCAGCGATATTCACGCATTTCGCCCCTATCGCTGGATATTTTAGGACAATGGAGAAAACGTTGCTAATAGCATGTTTTCTCCGCTAACATATCCAGCGATAGGCAGCAATAAAAAAATCGTCGCTAAGCCTATTTAGCGATAAATATCGTTATTTGTTGGTGATATGCCCCCAAGTATTTTTTTTACACACACGTGTCACTGTGTGGTTATAGTTAGGTTAAACGTTCCATAGGCAGAGGTTTAAAAAAAAATGTTTTTGCTAATAACTTTGCCGTCGTTTGATGAATCTTCACAAAACTTTCCCTAAAACGTTTGCTAGTTTGTTGGAACAGAACTGTCCCTAGTGTAGTAACAGTGCCACCCGGCTGATCACGCATAACTCGTACACACGCACGCACCCCGAGGGCGGGCCCGCCCGAGTGGTTAAATAAAGGGGCGCAAGACCGCTCGGGGTCTTGGCCCAGTACCAGTAAACTGGTGTGGTTGTCCCTCAATGCTGTGTTGTCACGCTAGAGGCCTAGCTTACCAGCAGTGCGTGTCCAGCCAGCCCTGGATGCCACATTAGCAATGAGGCGGGTCCTGCCCACGCCTCTGTCTTGCCTCACCTGCCGTGACTGTCCTTGTTGCTGGTGATCGAGGCTGCCTGCTGCGGAGGAGGAGCGGCTCATGACGTTTGTGGTCTAACCGGCCAGATCCGCGTGTGCCGTCTCAGCGGGAGCCCACCCTGCACTTCGCCGCTGCACATCAGTGGAGGGTGCCCCTGATGCAGCGCTTCTCCAAAAATAATCTCTGAAACCATTTCACTTATCCCTGAAAACACCAGAACACACATATACTCACCAGTGGGGCCAATATCACTGAGAGCTATTCATTCCCCTTCATTCTAGGGATCAGCGAATCTAATGGAAAGCTGCAGTATCATTTAGCGAGATGTCTAATTTAAAATGAACGATACACTATTTACATCTGCAGTTTAGAATGATTTTGTCATCAGAAAACATACGTTAAGACATATCACCTTATGGGTCGATGGGTCTGCTAGAATGAAATTAGGCGTAGGAAGTCTCAAGACCAGCTTACATTTCCCACTTTATTCAACTTTATTCAAGCAGATTAGCATGTCTAAAGCTTCACTTCTTTATTTATTTAATTCTAAAATTGACATTTAAACGAATATTTGATTCAAAACAGTTAATAGCATTTATTTGGAAAATATCAGAAAATAACATTGGAGTTTTAGGTTCAGAACGCAAGTTTTAGCAAAGATTGATAGTTCTCAAAGTCCATTTTCTCTCCTAACATCCCTAACTAAAGTCCCTAATCAAAGTGCATTTGCTAAAAAGGAAAATTAAAGTTTTTTCTTTCAAAATTCTTACGTGTCCAAGTCAATCAGCAGTACGACAGCATGTCAGCAGGAAATTAAAGATGCGGTCCTTACTTGCCAAAATCAGCACTTTTTATACCTTTTTTACAATCTCTATCTAAAATAAAGTGTAACTTTCGGAGAAAAGTCGAGTACTCATTGGTCAATTTAGGGTCGGATGAGCATAACTTCATCGATAAATTATATTTTTCTTCCTGTCATGAGTTTTTTTAAATGTTCCCATTGTTTCCACTGTCCGGCGTGGTCAAGTTCTTCAACTTGCAACGTTACCCGATTTTCACACGTTCAGAACCATTGCTCTCAGCACTTGGAAGCCACCTAGACTTCCAGGCCACTGTAACCTTGAACTGTTTTCTGCACCGGCACAGGCATTCACTCTTGCCAGTCGTTAATGCGCATGCGTTTTGTCTCTCACTGTCAAGGCAGGCCTGTGTCTCTATCTTGCTTTTTAGGCCTCACGAGCCAGAATGAGAACTATCATAGAAATAAACACAAATAAACATTAAATTTGAGAAAAATAGCGCGTTCTGTTTACCTCCCCCTTCTCTAAGGTTTTCCCGTTAGTCATTACCTAGCAAAAAGCTACATATATGCATACTATACTTACTTTTGGCCCTGATTTCAGCTACACATACATGGATAAAAGCACATTTATGCTCCATTCCATTATTTTAAAGCAGCATATTAATACAGAACACATTACACAGTTAGTAAATTATGATTGCAACACAAGCAAGAATTAATCTCCCACGTATTGATGCGTGTGTGACAATTTATTCTAAGTTGATTAGTCCATGCAGCACTCCATTAGTTCATATTACACGTTATTGAAGTATGACTTCACAAGGGGTACACAAAATGTATTTTCTCCACCTTGCTCCATCACGCCTTCACGTGCACCGTTGGTGGGTGCCCACCCCGCACTGCACGGCTGCCTGGTGACCGGCACCTGACGACGGGATCTTGTGGAGGCCCGTGTGAGGAGGAAGATGACGGCGTCTGAAGCATCTCCTTACAGGTGAGGCCAGACTTGCCTTGCGCTTGTCTGCTCCAACCAGACTCGACGGTCCCACAACTGTGTGGTCAAGCCAGCGTCCAGCAGCGACGAGGCCCAGCTGTGCGTGTTGTGCTCCCGTGGTCACGTGGCCGAGCCAGTGGTCGAGCTGGCGGCCAGCGGGTGAGAGGAATGCTCAACACGTGTGTAGGGAAAGCAAAGGTTTCCGTGCCCGCAGCGGTAAAGCTCTCATACGGGCGAGTGCTCATCTTTCAGTATTTTGGAACTAGTAGTGATAAGGAGGCCAGAAATACTGTTTGCTCCACTGAGGAGATAGCAGCCTGCTGTTACTCACGCCACCACATGGTTAACTGTGCCCAGCCCCCCGACTTCATCAGGCAGTGGACAGTTGGCATCTCTGGATCAGCAGCTCAGTGCCTGCAGCGCAAAAGTCACCCTAGTAGCAGGAGAGGCCACCATTGACAGAAGCGCTGGCATCGCCTGTCGGCTCGTCATCTCCACCAGCAGCAAATTTGTCCATGGCCTGTGTCCGCCCTACACCCTGCAGTCTACTCTGCCACCCACGCCCGAGGAGCTAGGCGAAGCGCCCTAGTGGCCAAAGATGAATGCACAGAACGCAGACGGAGGGGGCGGTTCCCCTGCGGTGCAGCCACCAGCCCCTCAGCAGGCTGCCCTACCAGCTCAACCTCGGCCTGGTCAGTCCATGGCTGCCCCCTTATCACCATTTAGCGAGCTCTCCAATATCGCCACAGCGGCATAGCACTGGAAGTCCTGGATTGGCCGCCTAGACCATTACTTTGTGGGCGTGCAAGAGACTGACGGGAGAGTGAAAAGGTCACTCCTCATGTGCTACGCAGTGGGTGAGCTGTATGATTTATTTATGACATTGCCCGATACAGGAGAGGACGATGACTACAATGGGGCAGTTGCAGCCCTGAACACACATTTCAACCCCCGAATAAACCCCGATTTGAAGCGATTCAAGCTCCGACAAGCAAGGCAAGGGGAGGCCGAGGCCATTGATGTTTTCTACGCTCGTCTACGGAAATTGGCGAGCTCTTGTACACTGCCGGACCAGAGGGAGGAGATCAGGGAGTAAGTCATTCAGGGGTGACGTTCAGTGACGCTACGCCGCCTGATACTCTGACAACCGGGTAACAGTCTGAATGAGATTCTCGTGCTCGCCAGTTCCCACGAGCTGTCCAACGCTGGCGCGGAGGAGATGGTGGCGGCCCTCAACCAGCCTACGCCTCAGCCCGCATCAAAACTACCCCCTGTGGGCAAAGAGGAGAGAGTTGACGCTATTCAAAGACGGCCGGAGGTTAAAGTTGCCAATGAGGGCCATCGTCTCAACACAAAGTTTCATGTCATGGAAGGAAAAAGAGGAACACTCCTCAGTTGTCACACTGTGGAAGGCCTGGAGTTGGTCTTTTTAGTGAACCAGGTACATGACCTGCACACTCGTGAAAATCCTCAGAGACTTCCCCATGTTATTCGAGGGTCTAGGCCGCCTCAATGGGAAAACATTCAAGCTGCACATCGATCAGTCAGTCATTATTATTATTATTATTATTATTTATTTTTGTAAAGCGCGTAGTCACCCGGAAGTATCCCAGCGCTGAGGAACCTAGAAGACAGGCCTTGAGGTACAGTCGGTTGCCATTCCACCTACACCCTCAAGTGGAGGAGGAGTTGAAGAAGCTGGAGCAGTTAGGCATGATTGAGAAGGTTTCAGGCCCCACCCCGTGGGTGTCGCCTTTGGTCGTGTCCCCTAAACCAAAGCAGCAGGGAGACATTCCGCTCTGTGTTGACATGTGCCTTCTGAACAAGACAGTGAAGAGGGAACGTCATCTCACACCCACCATGGATGACATTGTGGCCAACCTCAATGGCGCCAAGTGGTTTACCAAACTTGAGCTCAATGCCGGCTACCATCAACTGGAGCGCCACCAAGACAGCAGGAACATCACAACTTTCTCCACTCACGTGGGGCTACGCCGGTATAAGAGACTAAGCTTCGGGGTATCCTCCGACACGGAGGTGTTTCAGAAAACGATATCGCTCACCGTGTTGTAAGGTGTTATAAATTTGAGTGATGACATCCTCGTATTCTCTAAGACACTGGAGGAGCACCACGTGCATCTCACAGCCACCCTTCAAAGACTGGCGGAAAACGGCTCACTCTGCACAGAGCTAAGTGTTCGTTTTATCAAGAGTCGGAGATTTCTTTGGCTATATTTTCTCCAAAGATGGCCTACGTGTCGATCCATAGAAAGCAGCAGCCATACGATCTGCCCCGAGGCCTAAGTCATCCATAGAAGTCCACAGTTTCCTCAGCATGGCCATGTACTGTGACCGGTTTATTCCTAATCTGGCATCCTTTTCTGAACCGCTCCGCAATCTCATGAAGTCTGGTCAGCCGTGGGTAAGGACAGGAAAGGAAGATCTGGCATTCCATGCTGTGAAGGAGGCCCTCATCGACGACAAGGTGATGGCTTCATTTTGTCCCCATCGACGCACAGAGTTAGTGGTGGATGCAAGCCCCGTAGGCCTGCGTGCAGGCTTGATGCAGGGGATAGAATCCAAAGAATGGGTCCCCACTGCGTATGCCAGCAGGGTGCTGACAGGAACTGAGATGCACTATGCGCAAATTGTGCGTGAGGCCGTAGCCATCAAATGGGCGTGTCAGCACTTCCATCTCTACTTGTATGGACATGAATTTTGCGTGGTCACTGATCACAAGCCTCTTGTTCCCTTCTTCACTGTCGCACCCCGGCTGGCTCCCCCTCGGATCAAGTGGTGGGCAGTTCAACTGCAGGCATACCATTTCGATGTGATCTTCTGACCGGGGGTCAACAACCCCGCTAACTTCCTGTCTCGCCACCCCGGCACGCCGGCGTCGCCTGGGCTCCTCTCCGATGAAGACAACACCGAGGCATATGTCCGGATGGTATCTGTGGAAGCCCGCCCCATTGCCCTCACGCTTGAAGACATTGGAAAGGTGACTGAATCTGACGAGTGCCTGGTCAAGGTCAAGGCTACGTTAGCCAACCGGAACTGGCGTCACTTCCTCAATGGACTCAGTGCGCTGACAGCAGGGGAGAGACTGTTCCGCCAACAGGTGTAGAAAGCGCAGAGCGGGCTCAGCAAAGGTCTGCACGGCGTTGTGTTGCGTGGCACCATCCTGGTCATCCCCATGAGCCTTCAAGAGCGAATAGTCCATCTGGCGCACCAAGGGCATCAAGGGATATCAAAGAAAAAAGCCCGCCTATGAAGCAAAGTTTGGTTTCCGGGCATGGATGCCATGGTGGAAGAAGTCATCCACACATGCCACTCTTGCAACATCACAGGAGGCGACCCAGCACTGCATCCTGTGATCACTGAAGCTCCATGTCAGGACCCCTGGACCCGAGGGAGCCTTGACTTTGGGTCTTTTCCCGACTGCCGAAGCACCCTCGTTCTCATTGACTCACATTCAAATTTCCCGGTGGTGGAAATAGTGTCGTCAACAGCCTTTCAACACGTCCGGACCGTGCTTAAGCGAGTCTTCGGCATGATGACTGCCGGAAGAAATCAAGTCTGATAATGGCACACCATTTCAAGTAAGAGAGTTCCAAGAGTACCTGGCCTCCTGTGCGGTAAGGGTGTCTCTGACACCACCTACTATGTCTCTTTTTAGTGGTTAAGACTGGTGTTGTATGCTGTACAGAGTTTTGCAACATACGTTTTTGGGAAAATCCACAAAAGAAGTAGGACCAGGAACCAAGGGGCTTTTGTGCACATTTGAAGTTGGAATGCTACTGCGAGTGTTCATGTCTGCTAGAGAAATGCTAAGTCTTCGAAAATACCAGGTGGTATAGAACCTGCATATACATGGCTATATTATTTACTTTACTTCAACTACTTATACAAACGAAATTACATGATGGGTTATGTATATTGATAATGTATATACCGCAAGGAATGTTACCCAGAATGAGTGACCATTCACCCACAAAGAGTGTTTATTAAGTGCTGTGTGTTTCTTGCTCAGGTTTCTAACATGGGGACAGTGAGAGGTTGAAGTTAAGCCATATCCTTCCTCCCCCTGTGAAGTTAGACATTTTACCACATAGGTGGGTACACACCATCCTATTAGCATCTGTATCTCCTTGTGTTAAGTAAGATAGACCTAGTGGGGATGTATGACGTTACAACGCATACTTTTACAGCGCCTACCTTTACATCGCAAGTTTTACAATGCATACCATTACAACGCATAGTGCTTTTGGGCGCTGGATAGCGAACAGTTTAATTTACTATTCCAACTCCAGTCCCCGTGGATAGTAGGGAAGGTGTTGGATAGTACATTAAACCTATTCCCTATCCTAGAGCCCCCCCCAGCGTGATGCGTTGTAATGGTTTGCGTTGTAAAAGTTGCGTCGTAAAGGCACTGCGTGGTAAAAGTTGTGTTGTAAAGGATGTTTACCACCTAGTGGTAATTCTCTTGTTTCTGTCACAGCACCTTCTTTCAAATGGAATCTGGGTATATACATATATATACATTTATTCTACTGGAGATGCTTAGCCATTAAGATACTCTCGATGAATGCCAATCATCCTTCTTAATACTACTGCAGGATCCTTGTTATTTTTCTTTACAGGTAGCAGGGAGAGATGACATATATGAATGTATTTTATAGGTGTTTAGCTTATTTCTTAATTCAGTACCTAAACAAATCCTTCTCTCCACAGGTCTCCTTCCCCGCTGTACCCTTCCTTCCCTTCCCCCGATTGATCACCTTAACCTTCCGTGCTATAATAGCAAGTCGGAATTGAGGGTGTCAATAGGTGGACCAATCTGAGCAATGAACTGATCCTGAGAGGCAGCCGAAGTGTCCGTGACATCCGCTTCAGAAGCTGCAGATGAAAACCGGAAAAAGCGGACCTACACAGTGAGATTCCACTCCGGTGCAAAGCTGCGGCCTGATGGTGGGGACGCACGCTGGGCGGCGTGGTCGAGTAGGCACGTACCAGCCTCCTGCACATCAGAGCAGAGATACAAGACCGTTGTGGCCTAGCGGTAAGGAGCGTGAAGGGGATCTGCTGGGGGGACCGGGCGCTAAGGCTGTTTCCTCGCCGAGGGGATAGCCGGGCATCGCGGAGCCCCCTGGATGGCAGCGGCTGAGGTGGGGCCTCCATCGCAGCATGCTGGCTGAGAGCTGCGAGCCATGCGGGAACCGATCATGCTGACGGTGCCCGAGGTGGTGGTGCATGCCTCTCGCTGCAAGCAGAAGTGCAGAACTACACTCCAGCGTGACACCTCTTATAAGACGGTGGAGTTGAGTAAACCATCAGAACTGGCAGCAATCCTGGCACAAGATTGGCCCCACCATAATCGACTGGCGGTTGCTGGTGCAGCCTACACATTTCTAAATAATTCCTAATTAATATAATTCAAATTCAAAAAAGCTTTATTTCGATATACAGATTAATATCATAAAAGCATACATTATTAAAAACAAATATAAGTCGCAAAGTGCCAGTATATTTCCATAATGGGTACACCATACATTTTAAAAACAGGGGTATTATCAGCAAGTGACAAGGGCATTTAAAAAACAAAAGATAAGAATAAAACAGTCATTAAAATATAATGGGTTTAAAAAAACTCTAAGATGCATAAAAACATATGATATGTTACATCGAGTTCCTAAACTTAACCAAAAGTTTCAGAAATTTAGCTAGGGTATGGGCCACTTCCATATTTTCTAGCCATTGTAGTCTAAGAAAAGCATTTCTACAAGACCTGAGGCCCCACTCCTTTAGAATTGGTTTAAGTAGGATCTTTCTTGGAACCTCGTAAAATTTACAGAATAAAATACAATGCATATTAGTTTGAGGGGCGGGATCATCACAGGCGCAAGGCGGTAAATCTCTCGACCAGTCATTACATGCTGGAAAAGTAGTTAGACGATAAAAAGATCCCAATCTAAACCTTGAGAGAAGCATTCTAGCATAACAGTTGAGGTCACTTGCAAGGTATAGTTATTAATTAGTATAGTAATTAATATAATATAATTAAATTACTTCCCACCCTATTCCCCTAAACCCACAACCCGCTAAGGAACTAAAATACTCAAAAATAATTTAACATAAAATTCATTACTTTAAAAAAATTCCAACATACATTACAAAAATAATATATACTTTTAACACATATACTAACACTTAAAACAGTAAAAAAAATTCTTAACAATGATTATATGACTATCGATATTACTGATTTCGATATTATTGAAAACGATATTTCTTACCTGCATGTCGATATTATTCTCCACTATATTTTTGATGGTCGATATTATGTCCACTCGATATTAAAAAGTTGATATTTTGGTATATTGAATATTGAATATTGAATAAGAAAATTGATATTTTAACTGTTCACCAAGTGGCGTATTGAAACTGTACACTGTGTATGCGCAGTATGTGGGGTATAACGACTTGTTGGAAAGGTCTGTAGTGAGTGGCAGAGCACTGCGCGTGGGCTACAAGTGTGCGTAGCGTTCAGGAAAGTGTACACTAGTATAAAGAAGAAGACTGAACAGAATAGCAGGGTAGGGCCTGAACCTGCACAGCAGTACTTCAGGACATTTTAACAGCGCAGTGAAAGCCCTACTTCATAACCCTTTCAAGAGCGCAAAGCAAGATTGCACCCTCCTGTTCATGCTGTTTCCCCTGCAACCTGGCCTGCAATTGTAGCGTACAGCAGGTGTGCGCATCCTCTCCCTGAGCGCATCAAGGAGCGTAGTGCAGACCTTTGACTGCGATTCTGGTGTCCCGAGACACTAGTGGCAGTTAGACCATCAGGCATAGCCAGATAGCTATGCAAAGCAAGATAAAGCCTCCCATAAACATACCAAAATGAGAAACCAGATAAATTGCAGTTGAAGCTTCAATTTGAGCTGTGCAAAACCACCAGGTCCCGTGACACACTACGCCGGACTTGGATGCCCCCCAGGACAACCCTGAAGCTGTCGCAGACACGGACCTTAAACAGATATTACGGGCAATGCAACATGGTCAATCAAAAATAGACAGCAAAGTAGATGTGCTCACCTTTGTCATGGACAGGATGACTGAATGATTGGATAAACATGGCGACAGACTAGACACAGTGGAACAGAGGGTCTCGAATGCAGATGATGCCCTGCACACAGAAACTGAGGGATACAAAGCAATGGACAAGACTCTGAAAGCACTCCAACTAAAAGCGGAGTATTTGGAAGACAGATCAACCAGAAATAATATCAGAATCCTTGGTGCAGCAGAAACCACCTGTATCTACAACATGGAAAAATATGTAGAGCGCATATTAGCAGAACTACTGGGCAGGGACACTTCTCTGAAATATTTGTGGTGAAGCGTGCACACCGCTTGCTGGTGCCGCAGCCAGTGCTGGGGCACCCCCACGGCCAATCATTGCCAGATCATTAAACTATAGGGACCGTGATGCAGCCCTAGGAAAATCGCGTGACTTGGGCATGCTATGTTTAGAGGGATCTGAAATATCCCTGCTCCCTGACTTCACATAGCAGGTTCAAGAGGCATGACGATTGTTCCTTCCTGTCAAAGCTAAACGTAGAATATAGTATGCAATACCCAGCGTTGCGGATCAAACACGATGGAAAAGTGAATCACTGTGCGGATCCCAAGTCGGTAATGCAGTATATGAAGCAGGTGGAATGCACCGGAGGCAGACAAAATTCTCCCAGCGCCTCCCTGAAAGGCAGTAGCACTGCGCAGGACCCCGAGGTGATGAGAATATCAAAGTACTCAGTATAATGGAACAATTGCCACCACAGAATATCAAGAACAAGACAGGTCTAATAACAGCTGTGTAAGCCAGAACATTGCCATCTGGGATGCCTGTCCTGTTGGGAATGTATAGATACATGTGCTGTACTGAGCGGGCCATAAAGGTTTGCTGCAGCTGCACAGGCAAGAACTTGATTTAGTACATTGTTTTTTGCATGAAACTTGCTGTAACACTGTAGATAACGCTCATGTATTATTGCATGGAGGGGTGAACTAATGGAGATGGAGTCTGGAACATTTCCCCCAGAGTGTACTCCACTACCAAAGTGAGGTTATATTTTGTAATATTTTGTTTGGGTAGGTTAAGGGGTGGGCGGGTGGGACTGATGAATGCTATGTTAGTTGGGGACACACATAGTGGGCCCGATTCACAGAATGAACTTAAGACTAAATCCTAAACTTACTACTATTTGGTATTCACAGAATGCACTTACTACTTTCAGGATTCACAGAGTGAACTTACTACTTTCGGGATTCACAGAATAAACTTACTACTTTCGGTATTCACAGAATAGATTTAAGACTACTAACTCTAAATCCGAACTCTGGCCGTAAATTCCGGCCCGGAGGCGGAGCTTCCAGCTTGGGGGCAGAGCTTGCTGGCCGGAGGCAGAGCTTCCGGCTTGGGGGCGGAGCTTGCGGCCCCGAGGCGGAGCTTGCGGCTTGGAGCCGGAGCTTCCTGCTCAGAGGTGGGGATTTTTGCCATGCTGAAATCTCCAACTCTGGGCCGCAAGCTCCGACTCCGGGCCGGAAGCCCCGCCTCCTGGCCGGAAGCTCTGCCTCCGGGCCGCAAGCTCCGCCCCCAAGCCGGAAGCTCCGCCTCCGGGCCGGAATTTACGGCCCGAGTTCGGACTTAGAGTTAGTAGTCTTAAATCTATTCTGTGAATACCGAAAGTAGTAAGTTTATTCTGTGAATCCCGAAAGTAGTAAGTGCATTCTGTGAATACCAAATAGTAGTAAGTTTAGGATTTAGTCTTAAGTTCATTCTGTGAATCGGGCCCAGTGTGTGTGGGGGAGCAGAGACAGTTGTTGCGCGGGGAAAATGTGAAATGTCCAGAACAGTGACCAGACATTATGACAGCAAGGTGCTGCTAGAGATGTAGATCGGGTTGTGGCGGGTGCGGGGCGTGAGCAAAAAGTGAGATTGCTCACATGGAATGTGAGGGGCCTCAACGATAACAGAAAGACTCCAAAGGTGACGGCATATCTCAAACGACATAAGATTGGCATTGAAATACTACAGGAAATGCATCTGCACCTGGATAGGGTGGAGTTAACCTATCACAGGCTGCAAGGTCAATGCTACGCTGCTAATTATAAATCGCATGCTAGGGGTTTTCTACTATGGGTAAGCAGGCAATCTGGGGTACACCTCACAGGATTATATAAGGATGCGGGTGGAAAATATGTACTAGCCAAATGCTGCAAGGAGGATTTAATATTCCTAGTTATTGGTATTTATGGTCCAAATTACGACGACCCTAACTTTTACAAAACAGTAGAGGCCAGGAAGTGCAAATGGGCAGATATCCCTCATGTATGGGGAGGGGACTTCAATTGCATATTTAACCCGAACATCGACCGATCCAATAGCGCCCCAGATGCCCCTGCACTGCGGCTACTGTAAAAAATGTAAATCCAGTACTTGTATAGCGCATGAATCACCCCCGAAGGGGTACCTCGGCGCTGGGGGCCCCTTGGGAAGATTAAGCGACCTATTGCCCAGAGACACATGGTGCTGGGCAGACCCCTGCCGTCAGAGCCAGGGATCGAACCGTGATCCCCAGCCTCCAGCTTCAGTCACCCTGGCCGCGGCACCACACCACCTGATTCTTGATATTATGCATAGAGAACGACTCCTGGATATTTGGAGGTATAGATCCCCTGACATACCAGGATACACGCATTACTCTATGGTATATGACATTCACACTCGCATAGACTACTGGTTACTATCCGCGGGTTTGCAGACGCGGGTCACAGGCTGCACCCCTCTCCCCAGGACGTACTCGGATCATTCCCCAGTACTGTTCACACTCACATATCAGACGCCTAGAATTCCAGAATTTACATGGAGATTCCTGCCATATTCCCTCCTACACCAGGTCTTCAAGGCTGAGATGATGCAGGCTATAAAAGAGTTCTTTGAACGCAATGTAGGCACAGTCCCTACCTTTGCTGTGGCCTGGGAGACTTTTAAAGTTTAAATTAGGGGGATAACGATTTCTAAGCATATGGGTGAATTGAGATCTATTATAGGCAAGCTAGTCAATCTAGAATGTGAAATAGCTGAGATGGAAAGTAAACTGCAGGAAGATAGTGAACCCCATGTAGGAGAGTAGCGTCAGCTTCCTATGGTCACCCCCACTTTTTGCTGTGATTTTCTTGTTTTTCGACTTTAGTGTGGCTGTGGGCCTGCTAATCAGACCCACAGTCCAGCTGTTCTCTCTCTAAATTGATACCATGTACTTTAGGTACATACCTGATTGGGTATTGGGTCACCTCTGTGAGCCCCTGTATAGTGTACCATAGGTACCCAGGGCATAGGTGCATCCAAGGCCTACCAGGGGCTGCAGCATGTATTATGCCACCCCTGGCTAGCCATCCAAACTGACACCACAGGCCGATCACTCAGCTTGGGTAAGGTGGTGTAATCACCCCTTACTTAGATATAGTATATCTATATCTACCTTATATATAGACACATATGCACCTATAAGTCACTCCTATGGTAGGCCTCGATAATCCTGGAGGCAGAGTGCTTGGTTTTATCTGAGAGGGTGCCCTAGCATGAGCTGAGCCCCTCTGCAGCTATCGGAACCATCTCCTTATAGCTGTTCTATGATATAGCCATACCATATACTCTTAAGTGCATTATAATCCTAGCGGGTAATGCTAACTTTGGTTTGGCTTTATCGAAACATGTCGTGTAAGGTGTCAAACACTTTGGAATACTACCCCCCCCCCACCAGTTCTGGTGGTGGGGGTAGCATTCAACCCTTCTAGAGGTAGTAGACATGTAGTTACTGCTTTACCCGGTTAAAGTTAAACAGAGCCTCAGCATCATAAAATGGATGCTGCTGCCACAGACACGAGTCTGACCTCCTGCTGCTTGGGGAAACTCCAGCAAGGGAGGCCTGGACAATAGGTTTCCTGTCGAGGGAGATGCTAGCACCTCCCCAGACAGCCTGTAGTGTATTGGGGCAGGGTGGGTTGAATGGAAAGATGCCTTTCCAGATACTGCCTGGGGCACACAAGGTGCTCCATGTATAGCCCGGTTCAAACCAGCTGCTGGGGTACTCCAGCCCGCTCTGGCGTGAAACTGGACAAAGGGAAAGAGGTGTAACCACCCCCTTCCCAGGTCCACCCATAGGAGGGACCTAGCAGGTAATCCAGCCCATTTTCTTAGTATAAAGATAGGTGCTGTGTCCCCAGGACTTTAGATTATCCTGGAAAGAAACTCTGATACGAAACTCTTGGACTTTTGTCGTTCTATTTTAACTAGAAAACAGAAGACATCTCCCTTGTGGTCAAGGAGTGACCACCCTGTGCAAACAGGCACCACCAGTAACTTGCCGGTCTGCTTTGTCGACGCTCCCGCCGGAACGCGAAGACTCAGCAACACAGGAACTGGACTCTCAGACTTCTCTGACTCTGACCCACATCCACAGCAAAGCTGAGACCCTTGGCAGACACGAGAGACGTGGGACCAGACACCCTGGACATCCTGCATTTTGCTAAGTGCATCGACTCCTGAGGTAACTCGCAGTTGTACATTGGGGTACGAGAAGCCCCAGACCGGAGCGCCATTTGCACCAAAGCTCAGCCCTCCACACTCCACCTTTGAAACCAAACTGCTTTTCTGGTTGCTCCAGGCTTGTTCCAGCTTCCCTGTAAAGGAGAAGCTCCTCAGACCTTGCTGGTCTTTTGCGAAGCCAATCTTCACTTCCTGCGTGGATTGAGTTTGCCAAGGCTTGTTGGGTCCAGTCCGGATACCGACACAGCAGTCAACTAGATCCTTTGTGGGACAGCTCGAATCCAGCTCCTGGTCATCGTCGACACCTCCTGGTCCTCGTGGCTGCAGAGACAAGCTTCACCTGAGATCATTCCTGGTTCCTTCCTGGTCACTGGCTAGTGACCCAGACTGTGTCCCCTCTGCTTCCAGGTTCTTCACATCTTCGATCCACCTTTGGATCCACCCGGACACTTTTCCTCTGGTCGCCTGCAGCACTTCTTTGCAGATCTCCATAGAAAACGACGACGAAACCCGACACGAAAAGACACCTATGCACCCGGCTTCCCTAGGTGAGGTAACTCGAGTACTCCAGTGCTCCCGTGGGTATTGACTCTCCAAGTGTCCTAGTCTAAAGGGGTTTTATCGTAGTCCATCCGGAAGTGCCCTTAAACAGTAACTCTGTAACTCTTACGTTCTCCATTATAAGTCAATGGTAACTTGCGACTGTGTTTAGACACTGCACGCATCTCCCGTGGGTCTCCTACTTCCTAACCTTTGGTTGTTTAGTGTAGCCCCAGCGATTTCCTAGGCCCTAGGCCTATTCACTATTTCTGAAGTGGTTCTAATACCACTTACTTGGTATATGGTTTGTGAGGCCCCTAGGGCATAACTGTATTTGTGCAACTTATTGTATGCTAATTGAGTAGCTTGTGATGTACTTCGATCTCTGACCTCATAAAGAGTGCAGAGGGGTTGTGTTAGAAATAAACACATATATATTTGATAGATACCTTGTGTGGTGTCCTTTCATTTGGCATTCAAGGGATTATAATTGTTAAAACAGCTGGCTTCACATGCTCTCTGAAGTTTTAGCCTAAGATTGCTGGTCCATGCTACCACTAGGATAGCTTGTCTATAAGATTGACTTAACAACCACCACGCATATTGTTAGCTAAGCGGAGAGTGACCATGAGATGGGGGGAAGTGCCCTGCTCTGAAACTAGATGACTGGCATACAGACATGCTTTACTGCAACACCCAAACTGAGGCATTTAACGAACTTCTCCCTCCAAAGAGCCGACCTAAAAACATCTGGGGTCCGTACCAAGCGTACTTGTTAAGTAAGGAGACTGGGGCAGAAGACGGGATGACAACCCTGACATAGAGAGACAGAAGCTGCATGATATTGACCAGCCGCGGCCCGTGGAGGGAGTACCAGTGGGGCAGAAAGGCGGGGCAGGGGAGGGGCAGAATGGGGCGGTGCTAAACACCGGATTATGGATAATTAAAGGTAACTAAACAATTTAATTAATAAAACTAAATTCGTAGCGCACGCTGCATCGCACACGAGGGACTGCATCACTGCCATCTGAATTCCGTACAGACGGTGTCTCTTTCACGAACAGGGACCGGCGGTGCTTACTGGACATAAATGTGCGACAGGCACAAGTGGAGAGGGACTTATCTGAAATCAACACCCACCTCAAGGACATCAAGGGTGCACTGGGGCTCCCATTTTGAACAGCCCAGGTTGTGAGCCTTCTGCTTTTTCTACAGTTTCCCGATTCCTTTTAGAATACAGTTTTATTATTAATCTAGGTTTTAAGTGTTTACTAAGTGTAGCTGTAGAGTAGTAATAGTTAGTATACGTTTTAAATAAGGTTTTAGATGTGTTATTCTATTTATTTAATGTTATTGGCTAAGTTTCCATTTCCTATGGGTGGGGGGGGGTTGATGTATTTGTCTTGTTTTAAAAAAAATAAAAGAATATATTGTTTGGATTAAGCTGTCTTTGTCCCGTCTGATGATGTGCTTTAAGGGGGATGGTGTTTCATATATGTTGCTGAGTGTTTATAATTAGATCAAGTAGTATTATTAGTGTAACATTTAGTTAGTAGCAGTTCATTTAGATTAGGTTATCTGTAGTGATCAATGTTAGTTTAAGTTTGGTAATTCTGTAGAGTTTTAATAACATGTTTGTGTTTTGTATTTATGGTTGCACTTATGTTTGAACTGACTTGATGAGGTGGTGATTTTGAAGACAGATACAACATATTCAATCACACAACACTCAACGGAATGTCTAAGTGAGGTCATGACATCATCTTTTATGGAACGGTTACTGTCATGATGCTGTTGGCTTGTGTTCAGGAAACATGCATGAATTTCAGGATGGCAAATTTGAGTTATGCCCTTGCAAAGTGATAGTCTGCTGATATTTTTAGCGTCTTATAAGGAACTGACAGAATGGTAAGCCACATTGGGGCACATTTAGTACAGAATGGAGAAGCATGGCATTAAGCAACCATTGCTAACGCAACCCTTCTCCATTCTGAAAATGCAGGTATGCACTTCTCCTTGTTGTGCAATGTAAGACCACCTATTTATGCCACCCTTGGAAATATGGTGCAGCATCAAAATCTATTGTAGTTGCGGTTCAGCACACACCACAAACATATTGCCCTCCCCTTTCACGCTAAGCATAGCATGATAGGGTGCCTTATTTACAAAGCATTGTTAAGCCATGTTTAGTGGCTGAATACTGCCTTGTAAATAAGGAAAATATCCTATTGCCACCACAACGTCACTGAAAGTGACATTGTGGTGCCAATAGAGGCTTGTAAATGTGCACCATTATGCTTCTTCATCTTTATGAATATGGTGAGGGCTCTATCTTGAGATGTGACATGGCATGACACCCATCTCTACAACCATTGTCCACTCCATTGACTATGAGTAGATCTGCCAAGTAAGACATGTTAGTAATGCTAGGTGAAAACACTTCTTGTGGCATGACACTGACTTTAACATTGAAGCAAGTGCCTATCCCCATCCTGATTGTAGGACAATGTTGACTTCCTTCAAGAATGTTGTATTTGAGATATGAGCGATTGGCTAATTCACACATACCCTGTCATCTCACTGCTTCTCAGGGACACAGACTCAATATGACCCTTTTTTAAAAGGCCCTCTGGTTAAGTTTTGATGTATAGACTGATCATGCATTTTTTGACACGTCTATCATTGAATGGTCACAGGCAACACACATATTTGAGACTTTAATGATTTTATTTACATGTGCATTCATAGATGTAGCAGACTGGCCCAGATAATTGGAAAACAGCCACTACATCGTGTACATGCCCAGTGGAGGGCCAGACCGAGTTCTTGAGGGGAGCATGTTCTCAGACATGTTGAGGAAGAGGCCAAGTTCAGTCAGCGGGCTGATTGCAGTGTCATTAAGGATCAATGACCACATTGTCAGTGCATTAACAGTCCAAGGCGATTGTAGCAGAGTCAGTCTGAGGACAGGGGAAGATAATGTTCCGAGGCATGATGGTATGCACAAGACTAAGGCAACGCTGTCCATTTGACACAGATGAATGATAGTGCTGAGTTTTCCTTCTGAATGTTGTTTCATCCACATCTTCCTCCTCTGATGTGTCATGTGCCTTCCAGGAGGGTGATGGTGGATTTGCGCAACCACTGGGAGGCAGTAACACATCAGGGGTATAAGAGGTGAATGTTGAAGGTGCAGCAGTATTCATATGTGCCAAATGATGTGGCATAACTGCAGTGATGAGAACCTGCAGGGCTTGCAAGACTCCAGCAACGTCTCTGTTGTAGGCAGTCATGGCAGCCATGTGGTAATCCTGTTTCCGCTCCATGATCTCCATGATCTTTCGCATTTCACGCAACTCCTTGGTGACATCGTTGGAGGCACTTTGACTGGACAATTGTTCTTGTCTCTGAGTAAGGATTCCAGCGATGTCAGCCATGGAGTGCTGGAGAGCATGGAGCGGACTGTGGGTGCCTCTAATGGACTCTAGTTGGTCTCTAATGGGACAGAGGCACCCACGGATCTCATCTAGTTTGGCTGCCAAGATGTCCAACCCCACCTGGACATGACCAGCCATCTCACGCTGGACTTCTACTGCACAACATTGGAATCTTAACAATGGGTCCTCAAAGTCCTGGGACAGAGCATTAGTGGTATGCTGGTGTAGCTACCACAATGCTGCTGGAGGTCCCCGGTTCCGGAGATAGGCTGCCTATGGAGATGAGCAGCTCTTGGAAGGTGCCCTGGTCGATGGTTGAGATGTCTTCTTCCTCTTCCTCATTGAAAAGTGGGACAGGCTGCTGAATGGGATGTGGTGTTTCTTCTTGGCTATGGAATGGGCAGATAAACCTGTAGGTGTTTGTCCAGTTTGGTCAAGCATTTAAGTTGTTGACAAGCATATTGCATGACAGTATCCTTTCTCTGATTGTACATGCTACACCTATTACACACAGCTTTAAAAAAACATTGTACAACATCATTGATCTGACATTTGGGTTGATCATGGTTTTTGTCAGTTTCCCTGTATGTCAACTGTGAGGGACATGTTTCAACATCCATGCTGCACCTGATTCATCCTCTGCTCAAAGGTCTCAGTGGTACTGCTTGTTTCACATTGTATACAATGCAGAATTGATCATATTAATGTGTCTTTACACTGCATTGAGGATGAATCTCCCCATCTCAGTCAAGTTTACTGATTGATTTTATTCGCTTGGGGGCATATTTACAGGGGAACTGGTGGGCAGTGAGACATTAGCCTTCCTGACTTTACACCTCACTCCGCCACTTCATACACACAGGTATGCAACATATTTCCAATATTATGCTGCAGCCCTGCGTTTCACCTTGCGGTGGCACAACACTTAGCAGCCTTGTGCCAACGCACGTACACTTGCACCATAGTTGAAGGGTGTCTGCGTTGGGAGGAAGATTGTTAATGTTCAGGAATGTCCCCCTTCCTGCACCTAAACAAACATGAAAAGGCATTTGGTAACTTCTCCGCATGCTCATTAATGCAGCACACACAGAGGTTGCAAAACAGTATTCTTTAAAAATTAATGTTTATGTGCAGGGAGGAGGACCTCCGTGTACATGAACAATGATTGGCCTTTTGCTGTTTTCAGGTGTGTTGCACAACGCAGTACACGTGGAAAAAGCAAAAACAAGGGGAAACAAAACATTTCTCCTCATTGCGCATGGGTAAAACCTATTTTTCCCTGATCTTAATTCTGGTGCAGCCTCCTATTTACGCTGCCCTTGTAAGTAGGCGGCAATGTCAGAATCAATGGGTGGTGCAGTGGAACGCCCACTGCAAAACCCATTGCCCTCCAATTTCACGCTAATTATAGCATGAAAGTGTGCCTTATTTACCAGGCAGAGTTAAACTATGTTAAGAAGCTTAACGCTGTCTTGTAAATGAGGCGAAGACCCTATTGCCACAGCAACATTTGTAAAAAGTGACCTTCCTGTAGTGATAGGGGTTTGTAAATATGCCTGTAGGTTTTGAGTTATACATTAAACAGCCCCCCACCTTGATGTTGGCACCGCCACCTAATTGTTTGGCATGAGGATGGCAATCATGCACTTAAGATCAGGGCTGCCGTGATGTACGCCATGATATGACAAGTTGATGTGCTTGATTTGCCATACTATGACAAGTGTCTATGCGGTTGAAGGAGGAGAAATCACATTGACACACTGACGGCAGGCTTATGAAATTTGTGCATTCTTGCACATCATACATTTTTGGCGCCTACACAGGGATGGACACATGAGTGATATATGCTGTTCTGGTCAGGGTAATTGGATGTCTTTTTTAGTAGAAGGATACTTTCATACATCACTAGCTATGCATATGTTCACTGCCACTTGTGACTTAACCTAAGGGACAGTTTCCATGCATGTCAATGTGTCTTGGACATCCCAAACCAGGAACATGATGGCACTGACATACTGCTAACTGTACGACACATGTAGATACTTTGATGTGGATAACTGCCTTTTGATGGATAGTGTCAGGGCAACACGTGGCAAAATGACATGCATTAATACCACATTGTGAATGTGACTCATTGTCATACTTTTTTTTTTTTTTTTTTTAATAAACCTTTATTTGTACAGAAAGGATATACAAATCTGGGCCTACAACCAGACCGGCCGGCCACGACACGATAGAGCAGTCAAGAAATACAGAAGAAAAATATACAGAAACAATCATAATGGTGTGCAATCAATACAGTCCAAAAAAGGAAGGGGGGGGGGAGGATCTGGACGGCCCACAAACAGGAATAAAGAAGGTTAATTTTATAATATTACAATAAGGAGTATAACAGGCTCGGATACAGCATAAATGACTCCGGTTTCCCAGAGCAAACCATTGGCTATAAGAAAACTAAAGGGCAGCAATGCGGAGAAGTGTCACTACAGCATACAGCAGTACGAAAACAGATGCGGTTAACCCAAATCAACATTCAATTAGACTCATCTTATGCACATCTACCACCCAGTAGTACATCGGAAACAGAACGAAGGAACCGGATTATTAACATCACTAGAACTAGCCCGTCATACTAACCTTTGGGAGAGAAAGAAGGAGAAGGGGAGGGGAAGGAAGAGGGGAAAAGGAAAAATACAGACTGAAAGAGAAGAGCGCCGCGCCGAAACAAGCATCTCGTAGCAAGGACACAGAAAAGAGCAGGAGTATTAGCAACAAGGAGGGGATGGGAGTCGCCATTAAAATGCAGCATAGCCACAATAAGGAGAACAGCGACGATACAGACCCCATCCCAATCATACCATGGGAGGCAGGGACAGACGGGGCGCTCCTATAAAGAGACACAAAAGGGCCATAGAACTAAGGAAAATAAACCAGCAAATAATACCCATCCCACCCATCCCACCCAGCACCCCTGCAGAAGGCTACGGCCTACCCCCCCAGCAGCGTGCCTGTCGCCCTAATCCAGAACCCGAAATGTAGTAGAGACAAGAGAGAGAAGAGGAATAAAGAGACAAAAAGAAGGGCATGAAGACAAAAGAAGTAGGAGGGAGGAGTAAAGGAGCAAAGACAAAACGGTCGGCCTCAGCCCTCCGCCCAACCATACAATCGTGATACGTTTAAACGAAAACGACACAATCTCGAGCGTCATAAAACTTACAAGTGGGTCACCCACAGCACTATGTATATGGGAAACTTCGCCACGGATATGTACACCAGCAATCCACCGGGAGCAATGTATCTCACCCCAGGCCTTTCTTAGCCACAACTAACATCCACCACATGACAGCGGGAAGTGAGCAACTCGGTGCGGGGCAATCACACGAATGAAAAGAAGTACGATGAAGACATAGGCCAGGGAGGTCAATCCATAGGCAAGAGAACAAAAGTCCGGGTATGCAATTCAAGTGTCCCAACAATGTTAACAAGGGCAGGAAGAGACAGGAGTTCAGTCTCGCTGTTTGGGAAAGCGGGGGCTCCCCTGCAGCACAGAAACACGACCTCATCAAGGCAAAGACATGCAGCAATCCACCATGCCTCTCGGGCACTCGAGCAGGAGCGGACCCCAGCACGACATCCAGGCCCCCAAACTCCAAACATTGAAGCGCAGGAGGTTCCAAAGCCACTTGTATGCATTCCTGTCGACGGACAGTGGTAGTATCCCTCATCGCGGCCGAGGGGGGTGAGGCAGTGGCATCACTGAGACAAGAGGAGACCATGAGGAACCGGCCATCTAAGATGGCGGCGGACCGCACCGATCCCCCAGGGGCATCGGGGGCCAAGGCCGCATGCAAGGATCGTAGTGCGTCTAGAACGTCGCCAATTGTAGGCTCACGCACACATGTCCAGGCCCCCGTGCAGTCCAGCAACCCAGGTCCGCCGTCTTGAGGATATCCACGGCCAAGTTTGACGGCCGCCATTTTGTAGATTCAGCCTCGTCACCACCCTCCGTGACTCTCGGATCAGGCACACAGACGCGGACCCCCTCAGGTACCAAGGGGGTCCCACTAATGTAGCCTTGGTGCAGAAAGGAGAGCCGCCAAAGTCGGGGTTCCGCCTGCAATATCGCTGGCATGTCCGATGAACAGAGCCCGGGCGCGAGGCTCCAGGGTGGATGGACGGAGCAGCGGCGGGGGGACCCCTTCACACGATCAGCCCTCGGAGCACCGCGCCCCACACCAGCTTCACGGCCGCCAAGGCAGGCCCGGATCAAGACCACCGGGATGTTCGCACAACGGTCTCTCGCCAGTGGCTCACTCTCTCGGCCGGGGCCGACGTTTACATCAACGCCAGGCTGGGTCCAATAGGCGAGGCCCCGGTTTCATCACCGCGGAGGCCCCGGTCCCTCAGGGGGCACAACTTCGGAACCGCGGCACACAGGAGCCTCCAAGTCAGACGGTGAGTAAGAGCAACACGTTGCGTTTCTATTTCTGCTCGAGGGTGTCGTCTCGGGCAGGATATGCAGCAGGATATGGGAGGCAGGCCGGAAGGCTGACGGAGCCGAGCTACAGAGCGACCATTACGATCGCGAGCTTGGCTCCTCCTCCCTCATTGTCATACTTAACTTAACATGCATGTGTCATTGAAGTCGCGTTTCATGGAGCATGGCAAACAGAATATACATGCTGCGATTTTAGGGAACACATTCCTCAAACGCAGAGTCATTACACTGTACCTATCAATGCATATCCCTTAAACTCATATTTGAAAAGCACTTTTGACCTCCAGTATGTTCATTTTTGACAAATAGGAAATGTCCACATTATAGACACGGGGTGACTGATTTACAATTGAATGGTGATGTGCGTTGTTGAGCCAAGAAGGGTAACAATACACTTTAGGAATGCAGGGCTGCACCATGTTGACAACAATATGATGCAGCCCTGTGTTCCACCCTGCGCTGGTCAATAGGTTAGCAGCCCACCACCAATGCAGGCACCCTTGCACCATTGTGCATGGGTGCCTGTGTTGTGGGTACGATTATGTATGTGCAGAGAGATCCCACTTCCTGAATATGAACAATCTTCCCCTCAACACAGTCACACTTGCACTGTGGTGCAAGGGTGCTTGCATTGGTGGTGGGCAGCTAACTTATTGAGCAGCGCAGGGTGGAACACAGGGCTGCATCATATTGGTGTCAATGAGATGCAGCCCTTCATTCCAGAATTAGCAGAGAGTGGTTGTTCATGTAGACCAAAGTTATGTGACACATGAACGTTCAATTGTTTATATATTTACATATTCATATGTGCTTGTGTGCTGGATTACGAGTCTCTTACACCACCATTATGTGTCTTTATATGTATTCAGCAGCTAAAGTGATATACCCCCAAGTACCTATGCAAGTGGAATTTACTGTGCACACAGTGTGGGTGGGCACTGTGACATATTTCAATGGACAAAGACATTAGTCAACACTCCCCACCCACTTGTCCCTGGTTGTTACTTACCCTGTTCCTGATGTATCTGGTAATATTTAGAACTATCCTGTCCCTCAACTCCGACCACTGACTCCTCACAGAAGCCATGGATACCTGTTCCTCCAATTCACCCAGCTGCTCCTGTGGTGCTGGACTCCCACCTCCGGTCTTCAGTGCTGCCTGCTGATTTTTGGACAGTTTGGACTTGGTCTTGCCCTTGGCATCATGCCAGCAATTCTTGCACTTGGCCACTGTCCTCTTGACCTCTGTTACTGCATTCAGGTTGGTCACAATGACTGTTAAATGGCATTTTTGGTCCCCAATGACACCCTGAAGATGGTGTTGTTTATCAGTCACCTCCGCAATCAGGATCTCATTTTCCTGCTGGCTGAATCTTATTTTCCTCTTGCACTGGAACTGTGTCTGGTCCCCCTGGCTGTTAGTGGGGCTAGAAGTTGTTGGCTCCAGGCTGCTCCATTTTGCTTCCAGGTATTTCTTTCGTGCTTTGCAGGCTTTTTGTGGTTTATTTTTCCTGTGAAGCGTGAAAAAAGTGGTGTGACGTTGAATAACATGAGTTTTCAGGCCGCTGACTGGTCAGCCGTTACTATTTTCACGTTAGCGCCAAGATTTTTATTGCTGTGATGTTCGTGTTATCGACATCATTTGCGGCCGCGAGAAGATCCTATCGCCATGTAGTGACATATTGTAATGTAATGTAAATCGTTAGCGGCAATTCTTGTAACTATACCCCTCACAGATTTACTCAATTAGTTGGAACCGTACAACAGCTGACACTTGGGAAGAAGTGAAAAGGTTACAGGAAAAAGTGCCAGAGGTGGAACAGCAGGGTTGGATCAGAGCAGGTTGTGTCAAAAAAGAGGACAACATTTGGGTTCCAGCAGATGGAAGAACTGTATTGCCATATGGCTTGCTGACCCTAATGGTTAGACATTTTCATGGTCCTACACATGTTGGAAGGGATGCCATGGTCAGATTTGTTTGACAGAACTAGTTTAACTTTGAAACAGGTTGATGGCTGAATGATTGTATCACAAATGTGTTTCGTGCCAACAGATGAATGTATCGAAAAGAACCTCAGTGACGCATATAGGAAAATCAGGAGGGCTGTTCAACAGGATAAAGTTAGACTTCATCAAGATGCCTGTGTGCAAAGGGATGAGGTATATCCTGGTGATTGTGTGTATCTGCTTGCGAAGGCCTGAAGCAGTCTCAACCAGGACAAATGATAGCCTTGCAGTAGCTAAGTTGTTGTTGGGAGAACTGATACCTAGGTTTGGTTTCCAGACTTCGTTGGAGTCAGACCGAGGAACTCATTTCAATAACGAGGTCCTGAAAAGGTTGTGTGCATCATTACAAATGAAGAAAAGACTACATTGCAGTTATCGGCCTGAGGCTTCAGACATTGTGGAACAGGTCTACAGAACATTGAAATCGATGTCGGCCTAAGTGTGTACGTCAACATATCTAAAGTGGCTTGATGCATTCCCCCTTGTGTTAATGAGTCTTTGCAGCATTCCTCATCAGAGGACAGGACTGTCCACACATGAAATCATCATGGGTCAAGCAATGACATGGTCAGCAGTGCCTGCAAATGCACTTGTGAAAATGTTAGATGACATGATTCTTGATTACTGCTAGGGATTAGCAGTTGTTGTGCATTCTGTGTCTCACCAGGTTGAAGCTGCTACCACCGTACCGCATCAGGAGCAGTGCCATGACCTCTGTCCTGGTGACTGGGTCTTGGTGAAGAAGCACCTTCTGAAAATGTGTCTGGAACCTTGATGGAAGGGACCATTACAGGTGATCCTTGTGACAAACACTGCTGTTAAGTGTTGGGGTCTCCGCAACTGGATCCACGCTGCACATACTCGCATAATGGAGTGTCCCCTTGATGATGTGACAGTGCCTCTCCCAGAAGTGCAAACCTCAAGTGAAAGGCAGTGCAAAGAGGTTGAACGAGCTACAGAAAATCAAAAAAGAACCTGAAACAGCACATCCTCGACTTGAGGGGGGTCTTGATGAGTCGAAATCTGGGGCTGAGACCGGATAGTCTTGGCCAGTGGTGCTGGCTGAACCAGATCCTGATGAAGGGCCTAGTGCTGTGGTAAGCTGAGTAGAAGCTGGAGATCCCTGGCCAAGAAAGCAAGAGAGAGAGGGACTAACAG
Source organism: Lissotriton helveticus (assembly GCF_964261635.1). NCBI lineage: Eukaryota > Metazoa > Chordata > Amphibia > Caudata > Salamandridae > Lissotriton > Lissotriton helveticus. The sequence continues at coordinate 1,560,823,204 of NC_136061.1, read as the reverse complement.
CCTGATTTAGATCTTGGCCAACGGGTTACCCCATCACAATGGTGGCGGATATCCCGACCACCGAAATATAAATCTCATTATATTCTATTGGATCTATATTTCGGCAGATGAGATATTGGTCAATATTGCGATGGAGTAACCGGTCCGCCAAGATCTAAATCCGTTCTTAAGTCTGCCTGCAGAATGTGTGCCATGTACTATCTCAGAGGAACCTGAGGATTCTGGTACGAGTTTCAGTGAGGATGTGCGACCTGCACACAGGAGAGTACCCTGGGGGAGGTACGTATCATCTGAAATGGACATACTTTGTGGAATCTTGGGATTTGGAGTATAACAATGAGATTCCAATTGAACCTCAATGAATTTGAGCATGTGGCTGAACAGTGCTTGAATTTGCTTTGTCATTGAATCAACTTATCTGATTTGTCACTGGCATGATTTTAAACTGAACTTTGATCTGAGGTTTCATTAGAGACAATAAAGTGAACTTTGTTTAAAAAGAATTAAAAAAATTCCCTAGGCCTGCGGCTGCAGAAGAAGTGTAAGAGTTTCATTTAGAAGAAAACGGGGAAGGGTATGGTAAGACTCATGAAGACTTTGTAGATAATCTTATCATATGATCTACTGATTTTGTTTCGTCATTTGCACAAGTGGAAATGTACGGAAAAACCCGTTTGCTATCATTTTCTACTCAACAGTCTATTTTTAGTGAAGTCATGGAAACTAGTAACGCTAATAGGCATAGACTGATATTAGCTGGTGTGTTAATAGTTATAGTTAAGGACTAACTGTTTTGCTTTCAGGATTATATTCACCCACATTTCCCATTTTGGTTGAACTTAAATCTAAGAGTACCCCTAGAACCCAGTTTCCTACTAACAGTAGTTTACATACATTTAATTTCAAGACATTACATGTAGATTCATTGAGCGGAGACTTCTCTTCAAACATTTATTTTAAGTTGCTTTATGAATACATTGACACTATGGATGCCAAGGACTGTTACGCATGTACACAGTTACTTGCATCAGCTGCAGACAGCATTACGTATCATCACATTCCTCTTACATATGGTTTTACATGGCATGTATCCTTTTAATGAGTCATTTATATGGAAAAGGTCATTTTCTGTGTATTTCTCGAATTATGATTTAGTGCTTTATAAAGTTCCCATGTTTAAGCACTTGAATCGCCACCCCAATGCTAAAGAGATGGATACAACAGATTGTTTCCATAAAACAATTGCAACATTAGATACTGCTTATGTTTATAGCCTCAATTTGCTTTGTTCCTTAACTGATGTTGAGAAGAACTTTTTAGATTCGGTGGAAGACAGTAGAAGGGCAGTGTATGATAGATGGACGCAGGGAAGGATCAAAAGTATAGAAATAAGTGGGCTAGAGAGGAATTATACCATCAAGAGTAAGGAGTCATGCCTGCTCTAACTTTAGATTGGAACCACCATTAAACATTCTGTGGGTTTAGAGTTAAATCCATAGTTCACACAAAATGTATGGGAAAGAGTGATTGTGGTCACATTCTTTAATATGGGGAAACTTGGCCATTATTCATAGGAGGTAAGGAACCTGTTATTCCTGGTGAACTCACATGTTTTAAATTGCCCTGGTATGCACATGTTATCTGGCAATAGAAATCATGTAGAACATCTGGATAATCCGGTATTGGGATCACAAGTTATAACCAAACAAAGCAGCAGTGGTTCTGAGATAGTTGGTGATAGATCTGGTGCATTGATTCCTTCTATAGGAGTAGTTTTGAATTGTCTATAAATTAGAAAGTTGCCCACAATAGATAGTAAATTAGCTACTAGTACAGCAATTTCATTGTTGGCCTTGGACACTGAAATGATAGCTATCAGGTCTATAGTAGTGCAGAATGGCCTTGCATTAGACATCCTTCTCTCGAAGGAGGGTAGAGTCTGCAAGATATCAAAGGTTCAGCAATGCTGCACCTATATTCCTAACAAGAGTGAGGAGATGAAGGGATACATTAAGAATATTACAGACTTAAAGGGAGAAACAAAGGAGTTGGAAGCTACAGGTGCTTGGAAAGCAATTGGAAAGGGATTCGCTGCAGTAGGCTAGTGGTATGGAAACCTTGGAAGGCTCCATTGTGAGAACCTTGCAATAACTGCCCTTTGTGCAATCTGTCTTTTCATAATGGTTAAGGGGTACAAGGGTATAAAGGAAAATAAAGGAGCAGTAAATGAAGGAAATAAGAAGAAAGGGAAAGGATGTGATACTAGAGGAGAGTAAGTGTTGATTTCATGATTAAATTAAATACCAGGAACATTCCAGATGAAAAATGTTGAAAACATTAGGGTTGTCAGCTGGTCTCATCTCATAATATTCATGTGTTGATTGTGATGTCTAACATGGCCATTTGAGGGGAGATTGGAGCATCACAATTCAGGCTCCACCCTTAAGCGTCAAAATTATCAAATTATATATTCATTACTGACATTATATTCTCTGTGCACCTCAACTTCAATACCATGTGTAACATTTAAATGCATTAATGGAACATAATCACCCTAGTGATTAGAGATTTAATGTGCGTATTCTAATGTTCTGTTTAAACATGTAATCATGTTCTCTTTTACTCACATTTTACATTCATTCAATCTACATGTGTGTTTGTATAACCATGTATTCGAGGTGCATATTAAATGCTTGGCTAAACCTAGCCTGACCTTGGGCGCCATTTTATTGGGCATTCCAGGTAGGTAGGATGACCAAAATGATGTGTTATTTTTGCTGAGACAGTTGGAGAGCAGAACTTGATTTTGAAGAGAGGACGCAGCATATTTTTAAGGATGTTGTTATAACTCTGAGAAAAGATATATGTCTGTTTTTGATCCACCAATTTGATTATTTGTGTCACTGTGTTTCTTATCAAGGCATTAAGCCTTAAATGCCTCTGATTCAAGCAATCCTCAGCCAGGCCTACCAGTGCTAGGGGTTCGCCCTTCTCTGCACAAGTCATCAGACCAATAGGAAAGAAGTTGGCACGGAAACTGGAATATAAAACAAAGCTTTAATTAATAAACCTCATGAGGTGGAACCAATTCACACAACACCCTTCGGTAGTGTATGAAGTAGCACACTGAACAGAAGGAGCATGGTCCTTTTATACCCACACAGGGGCTCAAAAGAAGGTGGTACAAGTACAGAAGAGAAGGGTGCATGGACAGTCACAGTCTCCTCTGCGCATGTGCAGAGTGGCAGAGCCTAAATATAGTCTGTCTCTAAGCAGAGAACAAGAGCAAACAACAGCAAGGTAGGACAAAGCACATGGTGAGCACATGGCAAACAAGATGGCTGCTGAATACAAGATGGCTTCAGCCTAATGCTAACCCCGATCGCTGTCAAATTACAACACAGAATGCTAAATCATTCGAAGGTAAAGACATTTTGCACTCTTTTTTAGGCCTGTGTGAGTACAAACCTTTGATTTTCTAGATTAAAGATAAGGGTACTGGAAAAGCATCAGCCACACTGGTTTGCTTGTTTTCTAGGCTTCAAGTATCATTTTTCAATTAAGTACATTTCTGGGGTTAGGAACTTCAGGGTGGACTTCCTGTCAAGGATGCCTATTAACAGTGATGATTTGGATGAACAGATGGATGATGTTGAGTATGTTGTGACCTTAATTGGAGATTTGCATGAAGGTGGTAGTAGGATTTCCAGTGAGGCTTGGTTGGAAGCATTAAATGCTGATGTTTTGTTGAAATGTGTTATAAAATGTATGGAAAATGGATGGCCCAAAGAATGAACTTTGGAGATTGCTCATCTTTGCTCATCTTCCCAGGTCAGACCTGGGAAAAACTATAGCTGATGTTACTGGTTTTTAGAAATCAAATGTCTTGTGCTTTTCTATTATTGTTGATGCAGTTCTTTTTTAATCTGTTTGCAGTACCCCTCAAGAAGAACAAATGTTCGAAATGTATTGGGTTCATTTACTGCACTGGTCTAAGTAAGGTTGACAGCACGTGTCAATGTTTGAGCTTTCGGCAGCATTTGGCATCTGAAAATGCAGAATAAAATATTCCATATTAGCCTTAACTGTCTCTGAAGTGATTTAAAAAGAATGGAGTACATGGACTAACAGTTTTGAAAACTTCAATTGGATTACTATGGATTACTTTGCTTTACTTGGTGAAATATGGTTCACTGTAAGAGGAAGGTTTCCTCATTTTCGCAGTGCAGCAGCAGGGGACAAAGTGTTGCCCCCTTGTTTCAAGATTGATGATAAAGCTGTGTTGGGGCGATCACAGCGCTCTTATGCACGCTATTTCAGCAGTCACAGCAAACACAGATCTATCTACGAAGGGAAGGAGTGCACGCGACATCCTTACACTTGCTTAGCAATTATTGTCCCAAAAACGCGAGTTGCACCCCAGGAGTGATAAAATACTGAATCAAGTGAGCTAAAATGTATATACATCACTTTGGAGACAGGTTAACATCCAGGACCATTTGATCATCGTTTCTAAAACATCAAGTTTGGACTGCGTCTGTTTCATTCTGAAAGAAGTTGACTCGACTCTTAGAGGGCTGCTAATTACACCATGTACTTTTGTTCTGCAGAAAGTTATTGATTTTAGATATCACTTTTTAATGTTTATTTCATTAGTCTTTGTCAGCACATCACAGTAAGAGTTTTTTTTATTAATTATGTTCGTAAATTATTTACGGTTTAGGTTGATTAGTTCTGATTTGTTTTTATTCTCCAATATGATGTTTGATATTTGGGTTAGTGCATTATGGGATGGGTAGTTTTTAGATTTGCACCCGAGCACCAAAGGACACGGGACTTGGTTTAATTAAGGTCTAATGGGGAAAACGTGTTCGAACAGGATTTAAGAAAGGGTTGTGGAAGGAGGGAAGTTGATGATTTTTTGCAAGCAAGGGAAGACACGCAGACTTTTAGTTGCCGGTTTCATGAGGTAAATGTACATTATTTCTTGATGATTTTATATTACAGCAAGGGAGTTTGGGCGAGGAAATCTTTGTAATTTTTTCTGTATTTTTTGCTTGCACGTGTTTTGAAGAGGGGAGGTAGGAAACTTGGGGTCCAATTGCAGACCTGGCTAAAACTATGGCTGATGTTACTGTTTTTTAGAAATCAAATGTCTTGTGCTTTTGTATTATTGTTGATTCAGTTCTTTTTAATCTATTTGCAGTACCCCTGAAGAAGAACAAATGTTCGAAATGTATTGGGTTCATTTACCGCACTGATCTAAGTAAGGTTGACAGCACGTGTCAATGTTTGAGCTTTCGGCAGCATTTGGCATCTGAAAATGCGGAATAAAATATTCCATCTCAGCCTTAACTGTCTCTGAAATGATTTAAAAAGAATGGAGTACATGGACTAACAGTTTTGAAAACTTCAATTGGATTACTATGGATTACTTCGGTTTACTTGGTGAAATATGGTTCACTGTAAGAGGAAGGTTTCCTCATTTTCGCAGTGCAGCAGCAGGGGACAAAAGTGTTGCCCCCTTGTTTCAATATCGATGAGAAAGCTGTGTTGGGGCGATCACAGCGCTGTTATGCCTGCACATTCGGCAGCCAAAGCAAACACAGACCTATCTACGAAGGGAAGCAGTGCACTCGACAACCTTACACTTACTTTTAGAAAGTTGGCATTTTTTGCTTAACCCATTTGGTGCCTTCTGCCTGTCTCTGTAATTCACATCTGGGGTGGGTGGCTGCTGGCTTCCTGCATTCCCTCTAGACAGCCACACACAAAGGAAGGGTAGGTGTGACTCAATAGCCACCTGTATATGGATGGGTCAACCTGAAGCACGTTGGGAAGGAGAAGCTGACAATTTAAACATGAAAAGGGCTAGTTCCTGTCCCCCCACAAAGGGTTGCATAACCCCTGTAGTGAGTTTGGAGCCAGATCAGGAAAGGCAGTGTCTTGTGTACTTTAACACATTTCTTTGACGTCTCCTCACTTCAAAGGTCAAACTGGGCATAAATACTGGCCCAATGACCCCAACAACTGAGAACGCTTCTTGAACTGAGGACATTCTACCAGCAAGAAGAACCAATGTGCTGCCAGGAAGAATTGCCACTTTGCTGAATTACTTTGCTGTGTTTGCCTGCTGCTTCTTGATTGGGAGTGAGAAGGACTGGATCTTCTCTCTACATCGTAGAATGTGGTGGGTCTCATTTACAAGATTTTTATGCAGGACAGCGCAGTAAGTCACTTTGCGGAAGGGGAAGTGGAGGGTTAGGAAGGTAAAAATGTTAAACAAGCATATTTAGGTAACTGTATCTTACTACTTCCCCAAAACGTTCCCATTTTGAGTGACCTGAAATGAGTGAGACTGGGTGCACATGCCTCACATGTGCACCCAGCCTCAGAACCATAGTAGATGATCCTGTATTAGACTATTTCCTCCTATTGGTCCATAAGCATAGGGTCTTAAGTCACACCACTTCCGTCACTTTTTCTTTTCAAACGTCCATTGTTCGGTTTCATGCTGTCATCATCGTCCTTAAGCACAGGAAAGAAAATCTTCTCCTTCCTCGACACACGCATATTCGAACAAACATGGAAACGTTTCTCCAGCTCTGTTATCCACAAAATAAACATTTTCCCTTGGAAGGTAGGAAATATTACTGATATACTGAACACGTAGCAGCCATCAACAAGAAAGAACATAATAGTCGTCTATGAAAAATATTACACATTTTTCTGCACTTCTACATTTTAAAGCAAAATTAACCCCTAACAGTGTTGAGGCCTTCTTTGTAAAGCGTGTAGTTTTTCTCTCGGAGAAATAAACAGATTTTAGTTTTTCATTTCGTAATTTCATTTCACTTCTTTCATTAGTCTAATGATATCATAATCATTATTAAGCTATTATTTTATAATTAATATTGCTTATGAAATCGGTAAACAATAAACACATTTTTCCGTATTTGCTCATGGTACAGGAATCATTTGTGGCCTACTTAAACACTGCATCATTTTCCCAGACCTTTCTTATTTCTTTTTCTTAACCATAGGATAAAAAAACTTTTCGATTAATCTCAAAACTTTGGTAATGATTTTCACACCATGAGAGGTTTAATCTGAGCAGGTTTTATGTACGGCAAACCCTGCTCCATCAATCCCCACTTTGATGGATAATTAAGCCATCAAAAATTCAAAAATCTGATTACAATCTGCTTGTATCAGAATATACTGGTTCTCATCTGTTTCAACCTAATCCCATCTTTATATTTTATTACTTCATACTAGTTTCTCTACCTGTCTTCCATTTCTATCTCTTCTCTCTTTCTTTTCTTTCCTCTTCGTTTTGCTTCTAGTGTTTTCCCTTTGCATTTGCAGCATTTATATCATAGATACAGCTTTACTATTCCAATAGCAGTAGCAGTAATAGGTATTAGTATCTTCCCTAACAAACGGTTACCAATGTTAAAAACCAGTCTCCCATAGAAGAGAAACTCTTACCAAGTTTCTCCCAAGCACCATAAACCTTCAGTTCAGTTAAATCTTCCTTTAAATGTGTAATATTTGCAAAATATCCCTCTAAATTCTTACTTTTGTCAGGGATATAAATACAACATTGTTGAATTTTCAACATGCTATAGACTCCGTCCTCTTTCGTCAATAATACATCAAGAGAAAGTCAATTTTGCAAAACCATAGATCTCCTAGCCACCATTAAGTGTCAATCATTAGAAATATATCAGCAGTATCTCTTGATAAATGCTCAACCACCGTGGACAGTTGTCTAATTGTGTGTGAATTTAAAATTACTCCAACTGAGGGTATCAATGCTCCAAAAATATTACCCACAGTTTCAGCTGCACTAATTCCCCTTTTGTTACGTATTACTCCACTCTTACTCTTTTCATTGGTTCCATGATTCTTACCAATATGATAGGCCTTAGGGAAAACTATTCCCATATAACAACACCCATACCAATGCGCTGGGAACCCATAATAGGCATTCCTTTCACACACAAAATAAACTCCAGGGAAAACGGGATCCGTACCACCCTTCAAACCCCATCCTCCTGTAATCAGAAAGGTATGATCACGTTCACTAGAACCAATGAAATAATTATTATATTCAGTGTTCTGCCTTAGTAAGCAAAGCTTCCCTCTAAGGTGCCAATCCAGGGTCATTGCAGCAATTATTTTCTCACCTTTCTTGCAATTTCCTTTTCTATGAGCCCAAGGAGGAATATATTTTCCTCTGCAGCTTTCTTCTGAAAATTCTCTCCTCTATCTTCTACAGCATTAATAAATTCAATGTTCTCAATTCATAAACTACCAGTCAAGTTATTTCTATGAGCATATACAGTATCTATTGTCTTAACGGTATGAAAAAATTCCCCCATATACTAAGCATTCTCCGCACTACTTACTACATTCATATTCGTTCAAATAGGAAGTTCAGAAAATACTAAATCTATATTTGAGCAGAAATATTAGAGTTGCCCTTTTTCATAGAACGAACTTGTTAGTACACCACACAAAATACCATAGGTTAAAGGATGGTGGTGATAAGTCACCCCTTCTGACACAGAAGATGGTAGTTGCATGCACACAGAACAATCTCTAGCATCCATAGTGTTTACATACTCATAAAGAAGCTTAGTACAAATATTTAATGAAAAATCATTAATAGAATTATCTTGATGTAAATCATCCCCAGTTAATCTCTTAACATTAGTATGTGAGTCTTCTCAAAGAGTTTCTCCCACATCCATTTTTATATTCGCTAAATCATTAGTAGTATTATTCTTAGTATGAAACATAAACTAAGGCACATCAATTATTATTATTAATCAAGCAATCATTATTAGTAAGGCACATAAACAACAAGCATTAATACATTTATTCCTAATTAATCCCTGATTCCCATAACCAGTCTCTTTAATTTTAGCTATCTTAAGCTAAAAACAAAAAAAAACTAATATGTATATCCAAGCCCAAAAATAAGTGTATCCAAGCACTTTTAAGCTTTAAGTCTTTTCAGGTATTCCATCTCCAAGACCCTTTTCCGGAGCTTTCTCCAATTCCCTCTTTTTTAATTTTTGTATATGAGTCTTCTTTCAGTCTTTTAGCACAGTTCCAGTTTCAATTGCAGTTTCTTTTTTCGATTTTTCTGCACCCAACATTTTAACACAGTTCATTTAGGGTGGCTCATAACATTTTCTCTGATCTATTTTAACATTTTTCCCATTGTTATCTTCCAAAGCAATTGTTTCAGCCACCAAGTATGCCCATTCAGGTGCTGTGTCATTCTTGTTTGGTACTCTTGCTCTCTTTGTTCTCCGAAACTGTAGTTTCCTCTGTATCACTCTGTTCAGGTATTTCAAGTATTGTATTTGGAACACTCTCATTCAAAGTATATTTCAGTCTTTTTACTCCTCCTAGCCATACTTCTCCCTTTCTTGCTTTCTTCTTTTCAATGTCATCGCTTTGTTTTGTTCAAGACTTGTTTCATTATTTCTTTTAATTGATTCCTTCCTTTTCCCTTCACTGTTTTGTTCTGGAATCAATTTCTTCACTCTATCGACTTTGACAGTTTCACGAGACCCAGTAGCTGGTGCCCACTCTACACGACTCTCAGCATGTTCAGGTTATTTTTGGCAAATTTGTTTATCACCTTCAACTGATTCTTCACTTTCAAGTGGACTTGGAACTCTTTGTGTATGGCTGGCATGAATCCAGTTTGGAAAACCTTCACACTTTACTGCTGCTGTTGTCACCACTATCACTTGATGTGGCCCATGCCAGCTGGGTTCTAAACACGACTTCCTCATGTGTTTATTGACAGGAAACCACTCTCCAGCATTGAGATCATGTGCCTGTTCTTGCGTTGTTGTGGTTGCGACTTCTCCAACCTAATGAGACACTGAACGCACATACCTTTGCAAGTTTCGATTTAGCTGTTCCATTGACCTGCTCAACCACCCCTGCTGCTTCTGGTCAATAGGCACAATGTAAATTTTGTTCAATTTATAATGCTGAACCAATCATCCGAATTATTTCATTATTAAAATGTGTTCCCCTATCAGATTCTAAAGAGGCTGGAAATCCAAACCTTGGGATGAACTCTCTAAAAAGCAATTTAGCAACTGTTAGACTATCATTCAATCTAATTGGATAGACTTCCACCCACCGAGCAAACAAACAGACAATCACCTGCACATATTTTAGTCCATTACATCTTGGCAACTCAATAACATCAGCTTGTAACCAAGTTAATGTATCTGCTACTTTTCCAATTTATCCCCATCTGACACCTGGCTTGTTCCCTGCATTTTGTTGTTGACAAGTCACACACCTCTGACAACGACTTTCTGCAATGACCCTGAATTTATGGTTGAACCATGATTCTTTGAACATTCTAATCATAGCATATCTACCAATGTGTGTAGGACCTTGATAAAATGTTGCCATTTGGGACAACAAACTATCTGGCATTATATTCCATCATGATTAATCCACACCTCATCTTCTTCCCTGCATGAACAACCTATCCTGATCCAAATCTCTTTTACTTCAACACTTGCTTCTTCTTTTAGCTGTCTAAGTTCCTCCCATGTTTCAAGAGAGAGAACGACAGGTTGCATTCTTTTTGATCCGATTTCTGTATCTTTGTATTTATTGAAACCAAATTTAGAACACAAAAATGTGCAACTTCGTCAGCATACTTATTTCCCACAGTGATATAATCACTGGCAGATCTGTGTGCTGAACCTTTCACAACCCCAATTTCTTTGGGCAATTATAGTGCCAACAATAGTTCTTTTACATATTCTCCATTTCAGATTGGGGAACCTGATGAGGTCAGGAAACCTTGTTGAAACCACTATTGTCCAAAGTCAGGCACAACCCCGAAACCATATTGACTATCAGTAAATATGGTTACTCTCCCATCTTTCCCAAAATAGCATGCTTTTGTCAGAGCGAACAACCCCCCAATTTGGGCAGATTTTATTACTTTCAAGCTTGAAGCTGCAATGACATTAGCCACTGTACTAATTGCATAGGAAGCTCACAAGGTACCTTTATCATCTCTCAAACAAGATCCATCCACAAACATCACACAATCTGATTCAGATAACAGACTATTTTTATATCAGGTCTTGGTTTGGTACACAATTCAGTCACATCCAAACAATCATGATCTGCTTCATCCACCACCATTTTACAATCTGGATTTGGCAACAAGGTAGCTTGATTTAGATTCGTACATCTAGTCACTGTCACATTTTCAGCTCCAGTATCACTCGTTCATATTTTGTTAACTGACTACTCGTAAGATGCTGCGTTTGAGTACGTGTCAACAAGATTTCAACAGAATGCGGTACATATACCTTCAATGGATGTCCCATCACAATTGCCTCACTTTGTTCCAAACTCTTGCACGTAGCAGCAACCACTTTGAAACAACCTGGTAAAGCTGCAGCTACACTATGCAGTGTTGCTGAAAAATATGCCACAGGATGACGTGCAGTGTATTTGCGCTAGAACTGAAAGTGCACAACTGTCTTTCGTAACAGAACAATCCAAATCCTTGTTGAAATCTGGCATTCTTAATGCTGGTGTATGACAAAGTCTGTCTCGCAACTCAACAAATGCCCTCATGCTTTCTTTATCCAATTGAATCGGGTCTGACACATCCTTGTGTGTCAATTTTTGTAATGGCTTGGCTATCATTGAAAATCCATTGATCCACTGTCTGCAGTATCCAACAATACCCAGAAACATTTGATTTATTTATGTGTCTTAGGAGGTTTCATTTGCAAGATCGCATTTATTCAATCTTGTGACACCTTTCTGACTCCTTTTTCAATTTTGTGCCTCAAATAAATAACTTCTTTTTGGCAAAATTACAATTTATCTGGTGACACTTTATGCCCACCTACTGCCAAATGGTTCAGTAGAGCAATGGTATCTGTCACACAATCTTCTCTCGTCTTTGATGCAACAAGCAAATCACCTATATACTGTACTAGCACTCAGTTATTGAGCTTTACCAATGACTCTAAGCACCTTTTCAAAATCTGATAGAAAATTGAAGGGCTTTCAGTATGCCCTTGAGGAACTCGGCACCATGCCAAAACACGGTCTCCGAACCGGAATGCAAACAAATATTGACTATCCGGATGTAAGGGTATCGAGAATAATGCTTGACACAAGTCGATCACTGTGAACCATTCTGCATCACATGGAATTTGATAAAGAATTACTGTGGGGATTGGCACTATTGGACTGCAAGGCACTACTATCTGATTAATCTTCCTCAAATCTTGGACAATACGATATTTTCCGCGCGGTTTCTTAATTCCCATAATAGGTGAATTACAAGGACTGTTAGTATCCCCTTTAAAATACCTTGTTCAATCATCATTTCTATCACAGCCGCTACTCCTGCAATTGTTTCAGGACTCATTTTGTAAGGTGGTGTTTTTGGAAATTCTGTACCTTGTCTAACTGTGATTTGAATAAGATCAACTCATTTCATCAATCCGATGTCTTTCCCTGTAAAATCCCACACACCATTCAACACAGCCTCTCTCAATTCAACAGGCAAATCATTCGCTTTAAGCAAAGGATACAAATCATTTACCTCTGTCCCTTGCCTTGCCATTTTGAAACCCACATCCTCATCTTTGGAATACTATTTAATCTGGTGTACACTAGATGGTGCAAATCATTTTGCACTACAAGTCTCTACCTAAAAGGTTAACTGGACTTGTATCACACACCACAAATCAATGTACGTCTCCAAATATTTAATCAATTGATTTGAAATGCCTACAACTTGGATATTTGCTCCCGAGAGGGGTATGTTAGAAATTTTCAACAGGTCTCATAGTGGAACGGGTAGCGCCAGTGTCTACAAGGAATGTAATCAAGCAAAGGTTGGAGTGGGAAGTGCACAGTGTTTAGATGATTGAAATTGCAAAAAGTTCTGATACAAGTATTTTTTGCACTCATTTGTAACTTTATCCATGTCAATGATACCTAATTGCGAACAACCAGACTGTAGTTTTCAGATTGGACCATTCTTGGTTCGTCATTGGCCAACTCCCGATCACGTGATCGGGTGTTTTACCAATCACGACCCCTGAAACCTTAGAGGCACGAATCGGTATTCCTACAAGACCGATGATAGGCGGCCGCCCGGGGCTGTTTGGAATGTCCATTAACACTTTTCTGGTGGACCTGTCGTGAGATGCTTTCGCATCTAAGAAGTAAGTCATACGGAACACAATTCCCCATAGTTTGTGCTCACATACCGAACAGCGTGTCTAACGCAAGTTATTTCTCCACAGCCATACTTAACTTAAAGTCGACCGCTTTACGATCATATTTCGTCAACAGTTCATCGATGTAAATGCCTGAGGGCATTGTTTATTTGCTTTTTCACTTATTAACTTTGGGATTTCACTGATGCGCACACAGTGATAATGCATGGTTTGAGTATTTTTCTGTTTGTTATATGGAGTTTGTTGTATTGATTACGTTTTTTATGCACCTTGTTTCAGCTCATGGTCCCCGATGAAGGGCTAGATAGCCCGAAATGCAATGGACTGATTAATTAAGATAATGTCAATAAGTATGAAAGGAAATACAAAGATTTTTCAAAAGAACACTAATTGAAATCTGATGGACTTATGAATAAAATAAGACTATTTGCAACTATATACAATTTAAATTATCGTATCTTTTGATTATGGAATTCTGGTGATCCAGGAGAACAATGAGAGGTGCGCCAGGGGATGCTTCCAATGGTTCATTGGGGGCACAACTTGTTACAAGGAATGCAATCAAATTACCTTCTACTTCTCCATCCACAAAAGGACCACACTTATCTACCTCTAGGGTTGAGCCAAGCACGCACTCTTCCTCCTCCCTCAGGCACCGTCATTGAGATGTATCTGAATCACTCCCTTGGGACTGTAACCAATATTGTGAAGCCACTTATACATTTTCCTATGTTGATTCATCTGTGCGAAAACCCACACTTGCACTGTATCTCTGTTTTTGACCACTCATATTCTGATTTGGCATAGGAGTTTGAGATATTTGAGGTTGACATATTTGTAAACCCTGTCCTCTTCCATATATTACATTTTGATCTAACTCTGCATTTGATTTAGCTGACTTTGATTCATATCACTAACACCTGCACCACCACCTTCATTTGCCAACAAACTCCTACACCAGCGTTTCCAATATCCATATTTTCCATTAGCATGACACAGCTATTTCTTCTTCATATATTCTTTTACATAATTACCCTTTGCACCACCACTCTTTATAACAACACCATTCTGATTATCATGAATAATCTGATCTTTGCCTTGAAAACCTGATTGAGAAAAGTCCACAAATCCACCTTTCTGTGCTGCTTTCATCTGATCCCACATTAATTTCTCTTTCAACTTGTTATGTCTTGAATCAATATCATCACTACGGTATTTGGCATAACGCAATATTTTGTCGATAGACTTGCTTTGCCAACAGATTAAATGCTGTCGAATCATCTTGCTAATCTCTGGTCCCAATCCAAACACAAAACTATATACAAAATGACTCATGTCCTTATCAGTGATATTCTCAATGTCGCTATACTGTTTAAACACTTGAAGAAGCCTTTCATAATAAGCATGGACTGTGTCTTTAGTTTCTTGTGTAGTTCTGTCTATTTTAACCCAAGCTGTTTCTTTCGGTGAGATCTTTCTCTTTGAGTAGGTAATGACTTGATTATTCTTTTTCTTCATCTCATCAGATGGTGCTCCAGTTTTCGCATCTCTTGGGTATTCTTCTTTCAGCCAATCTACACCATTCTTACACTCTACCCACAAATCAGCTGGAACTACAATATCAAATAAACCATCTAATTCTTTCCACAAAACTTTTACAAACTTCTCTACTTGTTTGTACCATTCTACTGTTTACTCTCTCAATCTGGGTAACTCATTCGTAAAAGACAATATATCCTGTCTTGACCACGGAACATGAACATATCCACCTCCAGGTACCTTTCCCATGGTATATATCATTTCAGTTGTTTCTGTTCTTGTTTCCCTCAATGAGTACATTGGTAAAACATTTGTATTCACAACTTTTTCTTCTTTCTTTTTAGCCCATCTTCCTTTCCAATTATCTAATTCACTCCATTGTCTCAATGTGCTAATTAAATCCTTAATCTGTAAACGCTTTCCTGAAGCATTAAAACTCCCTAAATCTTTGTCACTGAAATCCAATCTATATGTTTTTTTGTAAAGCTTTTGACTTGGTCCTGATGAAATGCCATGATCCTTCAGACAATAATAGGCATGAAACATGTTGACCCCTATTTTTTTCACACACATTAACTAGAGCTGGAGTGGATCATCATATCCTTCTCTCGCCTTGACTTTTGTTTTTTAATTAAAACAAAGGAACCCAGTGAATAAAGCCTTATGGATTCCTTTAGTTATTTTTATTAACACACCCTTTCGCCCCTTATACTCAGACTCAACCACAATACCCTATGACCGTCTGGATCTTCTGGTCTGCGGTCGCTCCCACTCGCTCCCCCTCGATCCCTGCCTGTCCCGAGAGAGCGCCTCTACAACAGCATAGCGCCTGGAGCGCCTGGTATCGATATTTAGACTGCCTATCATTCTTTACGATTTAGTGCAGCATTACGATAAATTTAATTAATTCATCAGCGCTCGTGCAGTTTATTGGCATACCTGTCCATTGTTCATTGCTCTTTGCTGCCGCATTACGGTAATTTAATATATTAATTAAGCAGCGCTCGTGCAGTGTTTTTGGCTTTTTGACCGGCGACTGTGCCCCTGCTTTGTACTGGGATACCCCACCGCCATCTTGCTGTTGTTGTCTGTTTACCTGGGCCCCGTGTCTCCTCGCCGCTCCCGCCTCCCAGCCGACCCGCCCATGCTCCGCCCCCCCCACTAACCATTTAAGTACAGATGTCCCAACGCGCAGCGTCCACGCGCTACGGCCGCGCCGAAGGTGCGCCAAAGGTAAGCCCGTCTACGCCCGTCCGCGCCTGGCCCGCACCCAGCGCCAGAGCCCCTGGTCCTCGTAAGGTCCACCCCTCTCGCATTAATTACGACGCCTCCACCCTCCTAGCCCTTAACCCCGGCCGCTCCCCCAACTGCGTCCAAGCCGCTCCTGGACACACCCATGGACCCTTTGCCTGCAACTCCTGCAAGTTCGACGGCACCAAGAACAACTCCTCATCTACGAACACACAACAGATATCCGACCCCAACCACCTACAATGCATCCTGCTCAACACCCGCTCGGTCCACAGACACGCCATTGACCTCTGGAATCTACTAGACACCATCTCTCCGTACGTCGCCTTCTTAACAGAAACATGGATGAATGCCTCTTCAGCCCCAGACATCACCATTGCCATCCCGGAAGGCTACAAGATCACTCGCAAGGACCGTACCGGCCACACAGGAGGAGGCCTCGCTATCGTCCATAAGAAATCCATCCGCATCTCAACCAGCTCAGACGTCAATCTCGCCAACTCTGAACACCTTCTCTTCCAGATCCACACCGACCCCAAGACCACACTCAGAGGCACCCTCCTTTACAGGCCACCAGGACCCTGCGCACAATTTAGTGAAGACATCACGGACTTCATCACTCCACACGCGCTCCCCTCCGAGGATTACATCCTTTTGGGAGACCTCAACTTTCACCTTGAAAAGAATAACGACCACAACACCACCACCCTTCTGGACAACCTCGCCAACCTCGGACTTAAGCAACTTGTCACCACCCCCACCCACATCGCAGGTCACACACTCGACCCTATCTTCACCTCCAGCAAACATGTCTCCTTCAGCCACACCACAGCTCTCCTTTGGACTGACCACAGCTGCGTTCACTTCACCTACAACAAGCCCACTTCCAACAACCACCCCCAACCCACTCTGCAAAGAAACTGGAACAAAATCACCATCGACCAGATCTCCTCATCGCTTCTTCAAAACCCCCCAGCCCACTCCTCAAACCCAGACCAAGCAGCCACCAACCTCACCCAATGGCTATCCAACAGCGCCGACATCCTAGCACCACTGAAAAAACGACAAATCAAACTAGGCAGCAAGAGGACCTCCTGGTTCAACGATGAGCTTAAGAAATCAAAGAAACTCTGTCGCTCCCTTGAGAAGGCCTGGAAAAAAGACCCAACCACCAGCACCAAGGACGCCTTCAAAAACGCCACCCGACTACACCACCAACTGATCCGGAATGCCAAGAAAGCCGCTTTCAAGGACCGACTAGATAACAACGCCCACAACAGCAAGGAACTATTCAACATCGTCAAGGAATTTACCAACCCCTCGGCCAACTTCAACGACATCACCCCCTCTCAAGCCCTCTGTGACTCCCTAGCCTCATTCTTCCACAACAAAATTGCAGACATCCACAACAGCTTCGACAACCGACCCGAAGACCAACACACCCAACCCCCTGCAGGACCCCTACCCCCCCTGAACATCCTCAATGACTGGAAGCCAATCTCCACTGAGGACACCATCCGTCTGATGAACTCTATCTACTCAGGATCCCCCACAGACCCATGCCCTCACCACATCTTTAACAAAGCAGACTCCATCATAGCACCGCACCTTCGAGACGTCATCAACTGCTCCCTCAACTCCGCTAGCTTCCCGGAAAGCTGGAAACATGCCGAACTCAGCGCCCTCCTGAAGAAACCCACAGCTGACCCCACCGAACTCAAAAACTACCGCCCTATCTCACTCCTTCCATTCCCGGCCAAAGTCATCGAGAAAGCGGTCAACAACCAGCTCGCTGCATTCCTCGAAACCAACAAATCCCTCGACTCCTCACAATCCGGCTTCCGAGCCAAGCACAGCACTGAAACCGCCCTCATCGCAGCAACAGACGACATTCGAACTCTACTGGACAATGGTGACACAGTCGCCCTCATCCTCCTCGACCTCTCCGCAGCCTTCGACACGGTCTGTCATAGCACCCTTTTACAACGCCTCAGAAACGTCGGAATCCAAGGAAAAGCACTGGAATGGATCACCTCGTTCCTCACCGGAAGAACCCAGAGAGTCCGCCTTCCACCATTCAAGTCAGAGGCCACTGAAGTCATCTGCGGCGTACCACAAGGATCCTCACTCAGCCCCACCCTCTTCAACGTATACATGAGCCCCCTCGCGGCCATCGCACGCCACCACAACCTCAACATCATCTCCTACACCGACGACACTCAACTGATCCTATCACTCACCAGAGACCCTAACACTGCCAAAACCAACCTGCATGAAGGAATGAAAGAAGTAGACGAATGGATGAAGCACAGCCGTTTGAAACTGAACTCAGACAAAACAGAAGTCCTCATCCTAGGCACCTCCCCCTCCGCCTGGGACGACTCCTGGTGGCCAGAGGCCCTTGGAAAAGCACCCATCCCGACGGATCACGCACGGAACCTGGGCGTCATCCTAGATTCCAAAATTGTGGAATCCCGGTGCACACGAAATCAAATAGTTAATTCTTGGATGTTTGAATAAATTTTAGAGTGGGCGCCACATCTGACGCACGTCGTCCAAACGTGCCTTAGAAATACTGGAGCTGTGGAGTGAGAAAAGAAGTTTCTCACAAAGATGTGCGCTCTCAATAAACATGAAACTATCAAGTTTCTGAACAGTTCGTAATACGGATTAATCCAAAATAAATGTTTCACATTCAAAGCAGTTGATTGCTTTCAAAGTTTTAATCCAAAAGTTTTCATTTCAAATGTTTTCATTCACATTTTGTTAGGGTACATTTCCAATTTGTTGAAAACGTCTTCAATTTCAAATACCCAATGCATTTCGGGTCGTAAAAGGAGGACCCTTCATCAGGGGTCTAAGGAAAAAGGAAATACAGGACCAGGATAAGTATATGAGGTCATTGGCTTACAGCGCGTGTTGCATGCTTAAAACGAAGGTGAAAAGGACGAGAGGAAAAGACTCGATACTCATGCGTTTTAGAGACCGAAAAGCGGTGTTTTGTGACGGTAATTTGAAAACGTGATTGGAAAATATGAAATCCGGTGAAAAGTGCGATACCAAGTGAACTTAAACAAAAAGTGAGAAAAAATGAGAAAAATAAGAAAAAAATAGATCACGCCACCATCAACATGTAACCATAAAGCCTGATGCAAAAGGAGTGGAAACTTACATTAAGGCGGACGACAAGCGTCTCAAACGTGTGTTCGGCTCAGCGACAGTCGGAAACACCCGGAGATGTGCAAAGTCAACAAAGATTGGCGTGTGACGTAGTGTCACGTGATCGGAAGAAGCAAGAGACGAACACAAAAGTAGGACTTAAAATGCCTGGTGCATCATAGCAGAGGGACTAGAACGCGTCAAATACCGACATAACTTGCAACATTGACTAATTATACATAAAGTACTGTGACATACAAAAACGAAACGGATGTAAATGAGAACAATACAGAAAATGGTAATCAAGGTGAAGGTCAGCAAACATGTAAGACTGGCATTAACATTCAAATGCACAATGAATATACTACCAAGGGGGGTGAACAGATTAGACCGAAAAAGGCAAGGCTGCATATTATAAAAAACAAGAATATTCAACCCTATCATTAATTCCGAACGGTTGTAAAGCATTCAATTTTTTTATCCAAAAATATTCGGCCTGCAGTCTTTGTTTGACCGGATCAATGTCTCTGCGTTGTGTGAGAACCTCAAGGATAGTACAACGCAATTGAGCAATTTTATGACCAGCTTCTTTCCAGTGACTGGCCACTGTGGATTTAGTGTTCAACAATCTGATGTTACTCTTATGTTCGGTTATGCGTACTTTGAATTTACGCTCGGTCTGTCCCACATACACTTTGCCACATGGGCATTTGATGGCATACACGGTGTTGACCGTGTCGCATGTACTCGAATGGTGTAATTGGATGGGATATCCTTTAGTTGGGTGAGTAAAGATGTTGCCAACAATAACGTTTCCGCAGTGAACACAATTATGACATTTGGCCATCCCTCTGTGTTTGAGTTTATCTTTTTTGGGTGTGTTCAGAATTTCTTTGAGATTCCTCGATCTCTGAAATGCAAAAGTAATTTTCTCATTGTACAGATCTTTCAGATCAGGTTCCATTTGAATAAGGTTCCAGTGTCTGTTGATGATACCTTTGATTCGCAAAGCCTCAGTGGAAAATTTCAGTACACACACTGTTTGTTTAGATTTGGGGTTGGTTCTTGCTTTGAGAAGCGATTCTCTGGGTCTTGCTCGTACTTTCTCCATAGCTACTTGCAGGACTTCTTCCGGATAATGTCTCAGTCGATACTTGTTAGTAAGCGTGTCCCATGCAGCATGTAGATCATCCTCTTGTGAAGTGATTCTTTTGAGTCGAGTGTATTGGGATGTGGGCAAATGTTTTTTTAAGGGCTCAGGATGGAAACTGTGAAATAACAGGCTAGAGTTCCTGTCTGTAGCTTTGATGTGCACTTGAGTGGTGATCAAATTGTTATGTAATGATATCAACACATCTAAAAATGCAATGGTGGATTTCTCGATGGTATGTGTAAATTTAATCCGGTCGTTCTTGGTATTCAGAGAGATGATGTTGTTTTCAAGCATAGTTCTGTTACCTTTCCAAATCAAAAAGATGTCATCGATATACCGTTTGAAAAGAACTAGATTGGATATCCATTCAGGATTCTGTAGAATGTAATCTGACTCGAATTTATGCATGAAAATATTAGCGTATGAGGGCGCCCCCCCAAAGCCCATGCTGGTACCGTTGCATTGATTGAAAAATTTGTTTTGCCACTCAAAGTAGCTATGATACAGCGAAAACTGCATCAATTGCAGTATGAAGAGTTGTTGGGATTCTTCGAGTTCACTGTTAAGCAGGCTCCATTCTAACGCTTCGATGCCCTCTTTGTGCGGGATCGAAGTGTACAGAGATACTACATCGATGGTGCAAAGCCAGTACGCCTCATTAGTGTCTAGCTCAATCTCATGCAGCATGTTGAGAAAAGCGGTGGAATCTTTAATGTATGTTGCGCTAGTTTGGACAATCGGTTGGAGAAATTTATCGACGAATTTGCCAATAGGTTCGGAGATGGAACCACACGCAGAGACAATCGGTCTAAAAGGTGGTGTAATGGGATCTTTGTGTATTTTTGGCAGCATATAAAGTTTTGGTCTTCTTGGAAACTTTATTTCAAAAAATCTTCTGGTTTTTTCATTGATCCAGTTCATTTCAAGAGCATGGTCAAGAATTTGATGTAGAGTCATTTGATATTCGTTTGTGGGATCTTGGTCTAGTGGTAGGTAAATGTCTTCATTGGATACATGATCATTGACGCTTTTGAGATAGAATTCCATGTCCATCACTATTAGTGCTCCTCCTTTGTCAGCCTTTTGGAACATCAGATTTTTGTCTTGACTGAGATTTTTCAGAGTGTTCCATTCTTTATTCGTGAGATTAGTGTGTTTGGGTTTAGAAAAATAAATTTTCTGAACGTCAGCTAAGACTGCACGTTCAAATGCCTCAATCGTTTTGTGAGAGAAAGGTGCGCAAAAGGTGCTCTTCGGTTTGAATTCTTTGTCCCATGTGTCAGTTAATGGTGTTTGCGCGACATCTTTAAAGAAAAATCTTAATTTCAACACCCGGAAAAATTTGAACAGGGCAATTTCAGATTCGCCTAAACTAGATCTGTAGGTCGGAACGAAGGTGGTGCCTTTGTTGAGTAGTTTGATTTGAGTGTCAGTTAGCGTGGTTGACGAAATATTAATCACTAGGTTGTTTTCGCCAGCTGGCTGCGGGTTCTTTTGGCAACCTCTTCTGCTGTTTCTCTTACCTCTCCTTGTTTTTCTGCGTGCGGTGGGGCATTTGCTGCCGGGCTAATCTCTAAAAAAGACACCTGTTGGGTGGTGGATTTTTCCAATTGAGTTTGAACACTTTTGGCCGGAGCTCTTGATTGGGCCAGCTCGGAGTCTGATACGACACTTTCTTGAGATGATGATACGTTGGTTTTCTTGGGTTGAGGTTGTGGTTGCCACTTTTTTTGATTATAAATCTCGGCCCACGTGTAGACCTCTTCGAGCTTGTAATCAATTGTGTCGCGGCGGTACTTGCGTACCTTTCTTTCATTGACCTCCTTGGCATATCTTTCAAGTTTGGCTTCAATGTCTTGGAGGGTTGTTTGGAGATCTGGAATCTTGTCAATTTCAGATTTTAAAGTTTTAATTTCTTCTTCCAACTCAAGTAATACTTTGGATAATTCTTCTACGATTAGAAGGATCAAGTCCAATGAACATTTGTTGAGTATCTGGTACCATTTTTCAACGAACTTCTTGTTAGTTTTACACAGCATTGGTTTTAAGGCTATTCTGAGCCCTCTTGGGATCCTTTGATTCTTGTGGTAGTGTATGAGCGTAGTGGCGTGAAGCCTTTGGTTGATTTCTTTCTTACATGTGTATTCTAGCTGCCTTAGTAATTGAGCGGTAGTGGTTTTTTGAGGATTGAATGTCCTGGTATCCTGTATTAGCCCGTAAATTTCACGAGCGGCTTCCTGTGTGAAAACGAGGGTTTCGGCTTTGTTCGAAGTTAACAGGGCTATATCATCGAATTGCATGTTGAATCTATGGTGCAAACCACGGGATGAGGTAGACTGAAAGGTTGCACTGCAAAATTGTGGAATCCCGGTGCACACGAAATCAAATAGTTAATTCTTGGATGTTTGAATAAATTTTAGAGTGGGCGCCACATCTGACGCATCATCCTGGATTCCTCACTCTCGATGAACAGACAAGTCAACGCCGTTTCTTCATCTTGCTTCAACATTCTTCGCATGCTCAAAAAAACATTTAGCTGGATCCCCACCGAAACTAGAAAAACAGTCACCCACGCTCTGGTCACGAGCCGACTGGACTACGGAAACACCCTCTACGCCGGTACCACCGCAAAACTCCAGAAAAAACTCCAACGCATCCAGAACGCTTCAGCCAGGCTCATATTAGACATCCCGCGTAAAGAACACATCTCTGGTCACCTGAAAAACCTCCACTGGCTCCCCGTCAATAAGAGGATTACTTTCCGGCTCCTAACCCACGCACACAAAGCACTTTACGAAATCGGACCCGAATGCCTCAACACACGACTGTCCTTCTGCACCCCCTCCCGCCAGCTACGATCCTCCAACCAAGCCCTTGCCACTGTACCTCGCATCAACAAAACCACCATGGGAGGTAGATCCTTCTCCTACCTGGCAGCTAAAACCTGGAACTCACTCCCCACTCACCTTCGCCTTACTCAGAACCACCTAGCATTCAGAAAGCAACTTAAAACGTGGATATTTGACAAGTAATTCCCCTCCCTTCTTCAAGCGCCTTGAGACCCTCCTGGTATGTAGCGCGCTATATAAATGACCTGACTTGACTTGACTTGACTACCCCCACCACACCTCACACTTCACATCAGCAAAAAGAAAAGAACCTCGGCAAAGAGCCCCCCACAGGGCCCGTTGGGCATTGCAGCACCAGCTCAACAAGGAGCTGCCCGATGATAAGGCATGACACTCCTTGGAGTGAGTTAGGGCCCTTGCTCCTAAAAGGAGAATCCTCCCTTCTAACCCTCTTTCTGGTAGACCTAGACTCCCCTTAGGAACTGCATACTTTTTTTCTTGCTAGGTTGGAAGTAAAAGGCATGACATGAACTCAAAACTACATTACATCTCCACTGTAGCCCGGGGACATTCTTGAGAGAACAATTGGACATGACAATGCTATCAAAAAATGTTAATCATGTTCAGGGGATTTCCCCTTCAGCAAAGGGCAGTCTGGGCTATTTTTCACTTCCTGGTGAGAGTTTTCGAGATGGCGCGGATAGTTTTATCTTTGCTCAGGTCTCCAAAGGAAACAAGTGTACGCTGAACTAATGAGAAGTTAAATTTGCAAAGTGCTTTTTGCCATAAAAACATTGATTTTGCTGCTGTGAATAGATAGCAGTGAGGAAGGGTATTGTCTGAGGAGGCCTGGGCAGCAGCATGTTGGGCTTTGCTGCACAGCTCAGAGACATGCATCTATCTGTTTAATGTGCATGTAGGGCGTAAAGGGAATGTGTTGAACCTGACATTTCTTTGAGTCAGTTTTTTATTTTTAGAGAATATAGCACCGCAACAGAAAAAGGGAAACCCTGCTCACTGTTTCCAGCTATACTATTTAAAAATAATGCAAAATAATCTGAGAAATAAAGAGTTAAATGAATTTACCTTACGTACTGCGGGCACATAAAAGAGACACTTGGTTCTGCTCTGTGCCAGTGAAGCCCTTCATGATATCAGAGTTGGACTAGCCTATAGGGCACTCAGGCAGTGCCCGATAGGCTGGTCTGACAGATCAGTGTACAGGCCCTTTTTTCTGGCTGTTTGTCGGTCTGTTTTATGCTCAGGCGTGCCAATTTTTATTCTAGATTTCCCTGATATTAAAAAAAACATTGCCTGTAGTAAGCTCAAAATCTATGCAGTCTTCCATCTTTTGCAAAACACTTATACAGCATGTTTTTACAAGTTCAAAACTGCCCCAGTTTACAAATGTGGGCCACTTTTTACCTATTTAATTCCATAATGGGGGCCGCATTTGTTTTGGTGGCCAGGCCTACTTTCTCTCCCAGTCAGATCCTGCATGATACGGCCCCAGAACGGAATAGTGAGCAAGATCACAAACATTTTTACATTTTTAACTTGCGTTATCAAATGTCCTTCTGTGTAAGTCAGGCAGTACTTGGTGCACACACTTTTTGTCAAGACAATATGAAAGTAAATTATGGAGCTGGTAATCTGTGAAAATATTATCTGTGCATATTTAAGTAAAAAGAATTCAAATGAGATGAAGCAACAGCACAAAACCATAGCACTATACTATACCATATTAACAGCAAACCAACGTTATAAAACAGTACACCCAGGTCTTAATTTGAGTTGTAATTGCACCGCCACTTATTTGTCTGGCACTTTCTATTTGAAAATAAAAAAAAGTACTGCTCCCTTCAGCATGGGCTTCGTCTCCATGCCGGGAAGAGTATTATTTGTTTTTTGTTGTCCGTCACTGCCAGGTTATGTCATGTTTTTGCTTACCGTCACTCACTGCCAGGTTATTGCCTGGCACCCAAACACAAAACAATTACATTTGGACAAAAAAAATTCAGGAAGAGTAGCTTGTAGCCAATATGAATAATTAGGGCAAGCTTTTAGAAAAAAACACTTAGTGTACTTGTTTTAACACATTGGATTGATGTGCATACTGTTTAACCAAGTCAAAGATGTTTCGATCCTTTTAAAACAATACTAGAATCATCATCAGGACGGGTATAATACAAGCCTGAATTACACACTGCCTTGGTTCCGTTGTACGGGCAGATTGAGGAAGAGCGTGGAAGCTCGGATCGAGCTTTAAGGTGACTGCAATGAGCGGTCCTTAAGTGATTATATTGCGATTTGCTATGGAGGGATAGTTGTAGAACTCTAGCCGGTAATTGCTAGGTCCGGGGCTGGGTGAATATTACATGTCAACCAGAAAAAGGAAGATTCCAATCCATAGCTCAATGGCTAGAAACCGCAATATAATCACTTAAGCACTGCTCATTGCAATCATCTTAAAGCTCGATCCGAGCTTCCACGCTCTTCCTCAAACTACCTGTACAACGGCTCCAAGGCAGTGCTTTCAAAATGTGTGTTCGCAAGATATTTCCCCCTGAGCACGCAGACAGCGTTCGCGTACAGGAAAAAAGCATCGCGAACGGGCAGAAAAAGCAATCTTCGTGTTCGCGGAATTCCTGCTTGCTCACGGAGATTTGTTACCGTTTCGTGGAGTTTGTGTAGCGCAACTATGCAAATTCCACCCACCCCTAGTAGATACCTACAACTAGTAATAACACCACATTCACAAATAAGGTCCAGTCAAGTTCTCCATGAATTAATCCATGACCAACCCTTGATAGCTTGGCTGTGAGAAGATGGGCTTTACTTAGGAGACTAGTGTGTAAAGCATTTAAATACACCAATACATTGAATAGGTAAAACACAACACACAATAAAAATCCAAAGCTAATTTATAACAATATGACATATTTTTAGGATTAAAATGATAGCAAAATGATCAACTTCCAATGTAGCAAACCGGAGATATGAATTTTAAAGATTAAAAGTATAACTATGGCTTAGGAGCAAATAGTGTTCAAAGGGTTAAAAAAAGGTCACACTAGACAGGGACAAAGTCAAGAGTTTAATCTGCCTGTGATTTAACACTTTTATACTTACCTCTAGAAGTGTTTCTTGATGCAGGAAAGTAGTCCACAGCACCAACCAAGTGTTTAGAAGCTCTGAATTGCGTCCTAGGGTTTGGGACTACAACTCCCACAATGCACCGTGTCAATCCAAGTAAAATCCAGGTGACGCTTGACTGCTGGAATTGTCCTTGTTGTTGATGTTGCAAGTAGCCCTTCCAGCACTTTTCTACTTAATGATGATTAGAGAGCCCACTCCTTATCCTTTGATAGAGGTAAAGTCCCTTTGTTGTGAAGCCTTGTGAGCGCAGCAGGCACAGTCCTTATGAGTGCAGTCCATCGGTCCAGCAGGGCACCTTCTTCTCCAGATGTTCTTTTGCATCTTTGAGGGTCGACAACACCAGCCAAGGGTCCAGAATCTCTGAATTGCCTTTAGGTGATTTGGGACTCCAATTCCCACAATGCATTATCTCAGTTCAAGCCACTTCACACCTCATCAGAGCAGCTTGTCTCAGCCTGTCAAAGGCGGGCCAATCGGAAGCGGCTGCTACATGGCTGAATTGGGTAACTTTAGGAAAGCAGTTCTATAACTCCTTTCCTATAATAGTTATAATAAAACTCACCATGGCAAGTTGTTGGTTTATTTGTAACTAATAATTTGGTACTTCGAGATATTATTATAGCTCACTCCGGTCAAAAGATAGACTTTATCAATGTTAAATTTCTTATTCACATGTTCCGGCGTTCATATACTTACAGGGGCCCTTGTCCTACGGTGTGCGCTGAATGGCTATACTCTGGCCTTGAACTTCTTTTGGTAGGATGAAGAACTGCTGGCGCTACAGAATGCCTGCCACTGACATATGTTATGCATATATTATAATGTGGGTTTATGACTGCTCAGGTGTTTAATTGTATGGTACTGATAGGAACAACTGGTGTACCAATGTGATGTTTAACGCAGTCATCTAACTGACACCTGACTTACGCAATAATATGCGATCCCTATTATTGTCGTGAAAGAGCTTTACTGTTATGGTCTTCATCTTTGAAGGCCTACTATTTGTTTGAGACAGTTGGCTGATATTTCTCCAAAGTTGGATCAGTGGATTATACATGTCACTCCAAATACGACTGCAACCTGATCATCTTATGCATTGATTAATCTGTTATATGCAGTTGGAGTCCATAAGACCTCGTTTCAGTATATAACGGGGTAGCTAGATAATGTTGTTAGTAATGTGTTCCTTCTTGAGACTCTCTGTCTCAGATGAACTACTGACTGTTTTCGGTTGTTTACATAGTTTGATTCCGTAACACTGTTTTGCCTACACTAATGAGCAGGTTCCTAGTTTGTGCCACGGAGGAGGGCAACCAATGTGGTTGCTTCTCCCTGGTCGCCATGCTCCTAGTGCACTATTTGGGTGGGAGGGGTGGGTTGGAAAGGGGTGGGGGTAGGGCTGGGTTTTTTGTTCTTTTAAGCGTGTTTCCTTTTGTGTCGTCTTATCTCTTGTGTCTTTCCCCTCTCCTTCTTCTGTCTTCTTGCAGCAACACACTACACGCCGGCACTGACGAGACTGTTCCGTGTATACAGCATACCCGTTCACACGATCCAGGGAGCCGAGGTCGCACCATTGAAAGGTTGTTAATGTTAGACATATGTCACCATACACATATCATGTGGACTAATAGATCATTAACCCTCTCTTCTGATGGCTACGGATAAGCAGACTATAAAAATAATATCGCTCAATGTCAAGGGTCTTAATCACCCAATTAAAAAGAGGAAAATCTTGGATTACTTATACAAACAGAAAGGTGATATTATAATGCTCCAAGAAACTAAAATAGACTCCTAGCAATTCAACTCCATGAAAAACAAGCTCTATAGCGAAGCAATTGGATCTGACGCCATGGGCAAAAAGAATGGGGTACTCACACTCATTGCGAAGCGAGCCAACATAGATGTTTTACAGAGTAGTGCAGACACTAAAGGTAGATGGGTTTCTACAAAATTATCTAAGGGTGGAAAGGAGTTCTATATAACAAATGTATATGCACCCAATAAGGATGATCAAGATTTTTGGAAGGAACTTAGCTCACACTTAGAATCGATCCCAGACAATGCAAACCACATTCTGGGTGGTGACTTAAACCTACCCATGGACCCCCTCTTAGACAGAGACTCAAAATGTCAGTTCAGATCAACCAACTCACATAAAGCACTTCTCAATCTCTGTACCCGCTTTAACCTAGTTGATTCTTGGAGGCTGATGAACCCAACAGGTAGAGACTACACCTTCTTCTCCCCACCGCATGGCTCATACTCACGTATAGATTACCTGCTCACATCGGCGCATTCAAAGGGGGATATTGAACACACATCTATAGAAGCTCGAGTGATCTCCGACCACTCATGCGTTACAATGACTCTGGCAATGCGCAAGACGGGTAGGAAAACGACCTTGTGGAGATTCAATGATGCGGTATTAAAAAAAGAAGCACACAGGACTGCCATAGAAGCAGCAATCACTGACTACCTTAGCCACAACAAAAAAGGAGACACCACGGACCTCACAAGGTGGGAAGCTCTTAAAACAACGCTTAGAGGGGTAATAATCAAAATCCGTGCATCCATGAATAAAGACGAAAACTCTACCCTGTCACGACTAGAAGACGAGATAACTGCCCTAGATAAAAAACATATATTATCCAAAGATCCTTCGGTCCTCAATGCCTTAATGAATAAAAAATACGAATATAATAAAATCCTTAGTGAAAGAGCAGGTGTCTGGCTTCAACATCATAAAAATTTTAGGTTGTGCCAAACTAACAAAGCGGGTAAAAGTCTTGCCGCCTATCTGAAATTTAAATTACAGCAATCAACTATCAAATGCATAGTAGAAAAACTAGGCACATCTCACTCAGATCCCAACAAAATAGCCGATTTATTTAAAGAATTCTACAACAAACTATATAGCAAAAACAAAGATATTGACAGCTCCAAGGTAAGGACATATCTCGGTAAATGTGAACTCCCGGCTCTCTCAGCTCAAGATAAAATTGCACTCAACCGCCTCATATCCGAATCAGAAATTTTACAGGCCGTTAAGTCCCTCAAAACAGGGAAAGCCCCGGGCCCGGACGGGTTCAGTGCTTCGTTCTACAAGAATTTCTCGAATGTTCTGACGGAACAACTCAAGGACCTCTATGAACACTTCAGCACCAGTGGTCAGGTCCTTGGCACGCCGGCAGAAGCCATTATTGCGGTCCTGCCAAAAGACGGGAAAGACCCGTCTGCCCCCAAGAATTATAGGCCTATATCATTGATCAACCTTGACTGCAAGATCTACGCAGCGGTCTTGGCAAAAAGGATCCAACTAGTCTTACCCCAGTTGATAGACCCTTCACAAGTGGGATTCCTTAAAAATAGACTTTCGAGTGATAACACTAGAACCCTTGCGCACATTTTAGAGAGAGCTTCAACGTCAGACTCCCTCACCGTGGCCGTGACCCTAGACGCCGAGAAGGCCTTTGATAAGGTTGACTGGGCCTACTTGGAAGCCGCTCTACATAAATTTAATCTGGGCACGAATTTCATACGCATGGCAATGGCCTTATACTTCAACCCCTCCGCACGTGTTAGAGCCGGTGGATGCCTGACGGACTCCTTTTCCTTGCAACAAGGTACGAGGCAAGGCTGTCCCCTTTCTCTGTCACTCTTTCTTCTGGCAATTGAGCCCTTCCTTTTCTCTGTAAGGAATAACGACCTAATTAAAGGCTACGCTGACGATGTTCTGGTAGTGTCCGAAAAGGCGGACGAGGCCATACCGGCTTTGTTGTCCACTATTGCAGAATTCTCGGCAGTGTCCGGATATAAACTCAACAAGGACAAAACTGAAGTAAAACTGCTTAGTAACATCGGTGATAGCAGTGTCCTGGGTGATACAGGCCTTTGCAGGCAACAGAAGAGTTTTAAATACCTAGGGATTGATTTTGAGAAGGACTTAATTAGTACGCTTAAAACTAATGAAACCTCATTGTTTAAGAAAATATCCACACTTCTAGAAGGCTGGTCCCCAAAGTTTTTATCATGGTGGGGAAGGGTGGAGACCCTCAAAATGATGATTACGCCCCTTGTAAATTATTTAATCAGCATGTTGCCCATGTTGCTTTCGGATGATTTCCTTTCCAGGCTACATAAACTCTTCAATAATTTTATTTGGCAGGATAAGAAACAGAGAATTTCCCTGAAAAAACTTCAACTGCCAAAGGACAAAGGAGGGGTAGGTCTACCTAACTTTAGATGTTACCAGACGGCATTCTTATGCAAGCAAGGTGCAAATTGGTTCCTTATGCAACAAGAATATACTCCTGTGTGGGTTCATGTGGAAAAATCCATCATTAACAACCTGCCTCTTTCCGCTATAATGACTATGGATTCTTCGGCCTTCACTCAATCAAAATATATATTTCTCAACACTAAGCGGGCTCTACTCAGCCTTGAGAGGCACTGCAAGGCTAAAACAAAATTCTCCAAATCAAACCTATCATCGTTTTGGTTTAACCCAGCTCTAAAGGATGATTGCAGACTTCTCTTTTTGGAGGACTGGGCTAAAAATGGTTTGAATTTGGTGCAGGACATTTACGATGGTACTTCCCCGCTCCCTTTTGCCACCATACTATCGCGATTTGATCTCCGACCACTTGACTTTTATAAGTTCCTACGCCTTAAAGCACTTGTCTCTGCCAGAGCCATTGTTCCGCAGCAACCCACTCTATGCACCAGGCTAGCTCACATTATGTCACACGGCCACATGGTATCAAAAATGTATAAACTCATATCACCGTTACCACAGAAATCACATAGAAAGTGTGACAGGGACTGGGAAAATGAGACAAATTCCTCCACCCTGACTTTTGATTGGGACAAGATTTATCTCACTTCTTTCTACAATAAAATATCACTGATACTATCGCAGACCAAACTTATGCTGATAAACAGATCCTACTGGACACCTGAGAAACTCTTTAAGCTCAAACTTCTAGACAGCCCCCTTTGCTGGAACTGCAAAACACACGTGGGTAACATGGCACATATGTTTTTTCACTGTCCGTTGATCCAAACATTCTTGCCTACATCCATCACACCTTCCACTACCGTCCACCCAGGGACTTCACATATATCCTGCTAGGTGCGATTGACCTGAGTATCCCTAGGGAACATGACAGACACCTCCTGGACCTCATGCTCACATTGGCTTGCAAAATTATCCTGAGCAAGTGGAAGAGCGCTTCTGACGTCTCCTTTGCGCACTGGCAGGAATGGCTGTCTTCCCTGAGGGGTGCGGACAATGACGTATTACGCTCATCCCCCTGGCAAAAGCCTCACTCCAAGCTCTGGAGTCTGCTCGACTTATTGGAACTCTGTTATGACCCACCTTAGGTGCACTGCCAAAGGACTCACTATGTCCCTATTGGGTCGCTGCTACTACATCGGGCAGTACTTCCGGTATGTATGACGTATGTCCGGATTCAAACAGTTTCTTCAAACCTTGTTGCTGCTACTCGATCTCTCCCCCTCTCTTCGTCTAACCTCCTTCCCTCTTCTTTCCTTTCTGTCTTCTTTGTCTTCTTAGTTATTTTCGCTCCATGACACTGAGATTGTATGCACGGATATCTGATACACTGCTTTCCCTGCTTTACAACTATATAGATCGATTGTGTATTTCCCACGGGTGTATTTTGTCATTAGCATCTTATTACTTCCTACTAATTGCATTAACTGTATTTGTCCATGCATTATTCATCGTATATCTCATGCGAGCTATCTTTTGTATGATTGCTTTCTTTTTCTGTGTAATCTTATGTTCTTGAACCTTAATAAAAAAGATTTAAAATAAAAAAAAAAACCTTCCCATGTTAGCCTATGGGGCTACTGTACTGTAATGGGGGAAAACGAAATTGGCGGTTTTTCTCTCACCAGGGCTTATAAAAACATATTTTATAATGTCCCTGCTTGTTTTAACATGGCACCCTACCCTTGTGGCACCTAGGGCTGGCCTTAGTAGTGGTTTATATGTATAAATAAGGTAGTCTAAGACTTTGGAAGTACCTTTAATTCTACAGTATAACTTGGACATAGTTTTATTATAAAAAGCAGCCTACAAGGCAGGGCTGGCTTTTAAAATGACCGCAGACACCACAGCAGTGCACACTTAAGTTGTCAGAACCAACGATAATTATACCGAATTACCATATACCTTTTAACAGAGCACTGGCCCTGGGCCTGGTTAGCAGGGCCCAGGGCCCAATCAGAGTCAGTAACCACCAGAATCAGTTAAACATGGGAGCAAAAAATAGGGGATACTGCAAAAAGCCCTATTTTCTCACACAAGCTCCCCAGCCAATTCACCAAGGAGACTCCGCTCAACCCTGGAAGAGTTTGCCTGGCTTTTCAGGTGAGGAAGAT
Source organism: Lissotriton helveticus (assembly GCF_964261635.1). Lineage (NCBI taxonomy): Eukaryota > Metazoa > Chordata > Amphibia > Caudata > Salamandridae > Lissotriton > Lissotriton helveticus. The sequence continues at coordinate 1,560,790,406 of NC_136061.1, read as the reverse complement.
ACAGACAAAAACTGGCTGTACTATTGCAGGGCATGCTCTGCCTCACATCCTCCTGTTAAGGTCATTCCCTCTGGGTAAAGGCCCACTCTCAACAGTAACATGACCAACTTTAAGTTGAACCCCAACTACAGGTGTGTTGGTTTCTTCCTTACCTGTTTTCTCCTGGATAGTGAGGTGCTCACCTCTTCTATCCCTAGGATAGCCAGGGCAATACCTAGCTCAACCACAGAGGTCACCCAACACTCGAGTAACCCCACCATGGCCAACAAAGTCAGAGAAGCCTAACTTACTTAACCACATCAGTGCTAAGGGGTTTTCCCCTCCTGCGCTGCAGATTCAGATTTGCCATTGTTCATGACAAGGTCAACTCGTCATAAGCACAGCTCCACTGGTACTGCATGACGAGTTGACCTTGTCATGAGCATGGAACAGGTTAAGGGGTCTGCCCTCCATGCAGAGTACAGTGCTGCTATGAAAGCCAGTATGCAGCATAGGCTACTGACAGCTGTCAGAATACAGAACCACACCCTCAGCTCTCTACTGACAGGTGACTGAGCTGCTTTAGGGGTACCTGTGGGTTCTTGAAAAAACTCTTGCTGTCTAGAGTGTGGGGCTACCACATCCTGTAGCAGACACCCTTCTTCTACTCTCCCTTCTGTCAGTGCAGGGGTGATACCCTGCTGTTGAACAGCTGCCTGACTGCTCAGGATGTCCTTGTGGTCAGGTGAAGCCTTACCAGTACAAACTCTGGGCTTCCCTCTTACTGGGTCAGATGGCCATTGGCTCTCTGGACCTCTCTGTAAGAGTGTCTTACCTTTCCTCTTCTTTTTCCCTTTTTTTGGGTTTCCAGTCTCCTTTCTGGTGGACTGGCTCTCCATTATCTTTGGATTGGGGTGGCGTCCTGGGTGGTTGCCTCATCTGGAACTAGACCAACCTCTGGGCGGTCATTGCCTATCCTACAATTAAAGGGGGGGTCAGCACTGACTCCCACCTTATACCACCCAAAGGCATCCTCCCTTTCCCTGGGCACTATGACTTTATAGGTTTAGTTGTGACCTCACCTTGGGCTACCCTTACTATCCTTCTTTCTCCTTGCACATACAGATCTGGGATACCAACCTGTCACTCACTAAGGTGTGACTGGCACATGTGCCTCTCAGGCCAATGGTAGGGATACCATTTACTTGAATTGAGTGGAAGTGCCTATTCCCATCCTCAGGGATCGCCAGCTTACAATCAGGACCTGTCTCCCAGCATCATGACAAGATGGTGTCCTCATCTGATGTGTCCTCCTCTGTGCCTACAGTAGACAGCACAGTGCTAACCAACCACCTTTTTGGAGCAGGCTTGGTACCCCTTATGCGACCTGACTGCTGACAGTCAAAACTCACCCTGCTATCCAAGAACTTTTTAAGCCCTGGGCTCCCCTGCCTCTGTTTGTTAGAGATGGGGTGGGAGCTACTCTTTCTTTTTAGGGTTTTGGAGTACTGCGGTGGGTTTACCACCTCTGTTCTTAGGTTCTCGTGGGCCTAACCCCCCTTCTCGGAGTCTCCCTCCTGGGACTTCTTGTGTACTCTTGTATACACCCACCTAGCAGCTGTCTCCCTCAGTTCCCTGGGGCCAGACAACTTAGAATTAACCAGATACTACTGTAACTTGGTGAAAGGTGATAGGAGCACGCTGCCATCACGTCACAGCGTCATTACATCTAGACATCTTGGTCAGTGTAGTCCATTGTTTTTTGCTCAGTACAAAGTTCGTAATAATAATTGGCTAATGGCATATTTTTTATAGCCTATCCCTAGAAACGTGTTTCTGGATTCCTCCGTAATCAGTAGGGAAAATTAGTAGGTTCCTGGACATGCTGCCACTTAATTTTCACAGGCACACTTCCACTCAGGGCAAGCAGGCGCTCCCAAGCTCGTCAGCTCAAGAGGCTCAAGGGAGCCTTTAAAACAGTGAAAGGGAATAGGAGCACTCTGCCATCACGTCACAGCGTCATTCCCTCTAGGCACCTTGGTCGATGTAGTACATTGTTTTTCGCTCAGTAGAAAGTTCAAAATAATAATTGGCTAATGCCATATTTTTTATAGCGTATCCCTGGACACGTGGTTCTGGATTTCTCCGTCATCAGTAGGAAAAAAGTTAATAGGTTTCTGGACATGCTGCCACTTAATTTTCACATGCACAATTCCACTCAGGGCAAGCAGGCGCTTCCAAGCTTGTCAGCTCACGCGGCTCAAGGGAGCCTTTAAAACAGTGAAAGGGGATAGGAGCACGCTACCATCACGTCACAGCATCATTACCTCTAGGCATCTTGGTCAATGGAGTACATTGTTTTTGGCTCAGTACAAAGTTCGGAATAATAATTGTCTTATGCCATATTTTTTATATCGTATCCCTAGACACGTGTTTCTGGATTCCTCCGTCATCAGTCGTGAAAACGTTAGTAGGTTGCTGGACATGCTTGGTGCACACCAGGGTTCAGGCGGATAGTCCTTCTCTTGGTGTTTCAAAGCAGTGATCTCAGTTACTGGGCAGCTATCCCAAATGTATTGTAGTTTCTGTACTGGCGAGTATCCTCTGTGATGAACCTCCTTAGAAGTGTTGCATATTTTTGTCCCAGAAAGCGCTTCTCAACAAAAATCAAAATGGAGAAAATCATGCTGGGGGTGTAGGTCTGGCTAACTCAACAGACAGGTGTGCCTAACTTTTCCCTACACTACCCTTCTAGCCCCTCTTCTAATTCAATTACAGGGGATCCCATCTAGCAGAGGGTGCAGGAAGTGGGGGTGGGTCTGGTCCCTTTCCTAAGTGTCTTTCTCCCTTTAAAGGCCAGTTTGACTAATAAACCCTCTTCCTGTCCTGGCATTTGCAGGCGTCAGATCTCCTCTCTTAGACCTGGCATCCTTGGAGTGTTTTTCTCTGTCTTCTCGCCTCTACCTCCTATATTTTTGATGCTATGCTGGATTTCGTTTTTGCTGGTTTCGATGCTTTGGGCACTTTGCCACTGCTGATCAGTGTCAAAGTGCAAGTGCTCCCTGTGTAAATTATTATGATGATTGGTTATCCATGATTGGTATATTTGTCTTACCAGTAGGTCCCTAGTAAAGTGCACTAAGTGTGCCAGGGCTGATAAGTCACATGTTACTAGTGGGCCTGCAGCACTGATTGTGACACCCACCTAAGTAGACCTAAAAGAGATGTCCCAGGCCTGCCACCGCAGTGCCTGCGTGCAGTTGCTAAATGCCATCCTGACCTGAAAAGTGCACCCACTTGCCAGGCCGTCTCCCTTCCTGTGCACATAGGACACCCCTATAGTAGGCCCAATGTACCCCCCTGGGCAGGGTACAGTGTATGTGGAAGGTAGGACTTGTACTGATGTGTGTACTATGTCCTGATAGTGAAATACTGCCAAATGTAGTTTTCCACTATTAAGAAGCCATCTTGCCCATAGGATAGAATGGGGAATGTTGTGTACCATTTGGACCTGCATATCTTCCCATTAGAGTGAGATAGCCCATAGGAGTCTGGTAGTGCTGAACTCAGAATTTAATAACACATCTTTTAGTAAAGGTGGTTTTTAAATTCTGTGTTTGAAAATAGCACTTTTAGAAAGTGGCTATTTACTTGTTCAGTAGCACAACAAGTTTAAAGCAGGAGGGTCCTAGACAAATTTGAAAGATTTGCAAAGGATTATATCCCCAATAGTATCAGACAAAAACAAGTGTAAAATCCTTGGGTCTATTTTGCTCAGAAAAGCAAAAAAAGGATATTAGTGAGTAAAGAACTGTCAAGAAGCCACAAACTATAACACACAGACCTAGATATGGGAAATTCCCTTTTTAGGACGAAATCCCTCACTCACCAAAGGTGACATGCTTCATCATATGGGATTTTCCTCTCAAAGGAAAAACCTAGGGACATATTGTAAAGAAGGGCGTTAAAAATTATCGCCGTTTTAGCGGCAGAAAACTGCCGCTAAAGCGGCGATAATGGGCTTGATAATATGGCCTTTTGAATTCCAATAGAAACCCATGTTCTGGTAAGAACATGGGCTTCTATTTGAATTCTCCAGGGCATATTATCAAGCCCATTATTGCCGCTTTAGCGGCAGTTTTCTGCCGCTAAAACGGAGATAATTTTAACTCCCTGCTTGATAATATGCCCCCTAGTTCCTTTGAGAGCTACAACCCCCTCTCTGAGAGGGAGGAGCTCAGGGATGTTTTAAATTTCTACTCTATTAGGATATTCTAAATCCACATCGCATCGCAAAGCAAATGTAGAATATGCGGAAAGTGAAAATAAAACTAGCTAGCGGGCACAGAATGTAAAATGTATTCAGGTGCACCCACTGCCAGGATTAAAAACAGTGCACCAGCGACATGGATTTAAGCAGCAATGGTATGGTGGAAGGTAGTGGTCAAAATGTTTCAGGCTAGATGCCCCTCAATCGGGTGAGGCTTTCGTCAGGACCTATACCGATGCTGCTGCTTCAATGCTCAAGTGGATAAACAAAAAAAGGATACGTGAACCAGAAACATTCATGGTCTGTCTGCTCCGGAAGGTGACTTTAACTAATGGAAACAGAATCATTCAATCAGATTTGTGCAACATGTAGGAGGGTGGTATAACTAGTGGCTTAAACTAATTATCAGTAGAAAAAAGAGAAACAAGAAAAACCCTAACGATAGTTGTATCCCAATTTTTAAATCCTAACAAATGTACACATATACACTAAGGCAACATGTGTGGCATAAAAAAGTGTAGGACATCTAGGGATCTACACTTCACCACGGAAAACACAACAACTAGCCCGGTAAATCCAGGCATTAGATTAAGAGACTGTAAAGGCAGCACACTTCTGGCCGCTTAAACCTCTTAATGGTTATGAACAGTCAAAAAGGTAGGGAGACCCTCAAACGGTCTACGTAGATACTCTTATCTTAAAAGAAGTAGATACCATAATATTAGAAGAGAGGCCTCTAAATACAATTTGAACAGAGCCCCGCCGCTCACCTCTCCGTCAGTACCCCGTGCTCAAATGAGCCTGCAACCGGAGGTGAGTTTCTACAGCAGGAGCGCTCACTTTTGTAGTGCTTGAAAAAGAAGAAAATGAAAAACGGGTGTGTGGAACCCTGCCCTCGAGTGTAAATGCGCTTGCACCAGTAAACTAATGTTAGATAATTCTGCATGAGCTATAAGCGAATTAAGTGCCTGAAATAATAGTTATATCCCATAATAACACGTTGACATGAGGTTTTTTTAGTGCAAAATCTTTGATCATAAAGGAAGTATTTATTGAACACCAGGAACTGAGTAAATATCAAATAGATGTGAACAAAGTTGCACATGCGCCTCATGTGCTAAGCATGCTGGGAATTGTAGTCTGAACGTCATAGAGTCCCGACAGATGCGACACAAATGAATAAAAAATGCAAATACCGGGAATCATCGTATCCCGTGTCGATAACAAAAAACCCTGGGTCATGACTTTTATAGTGTAATAGCTTTGATCTTGGAAATAGCCTTTAACAAAAAACCAGAAGCCAGTTCTATGAAAATAGAGGTAAACAAAATCCACCGCGCATGCGCATCGTGCGCTGAGCATGTTGGAAGTACAGCTGTCAAACCAAGGGCATTAACAACACCGTTCAAACGATAATAAAGCATTTTGGTATTTCTAGCGGATAAAAGTTCAGCATGCCGCCGAGAGTGTCAAAAAAAGGCTACTCAACCCGGAAAAATGGAGCAAGTGGCAGTATAATAAGGACACATAGTCGGGAACTTAGTAGATCTAACAAATGTCTTTAGGAAAACAACGATATAAGGCTCAGAAGGCCTGGCATTGCAGTCTGAAATTTAATCGTATTGATGATCTACATTAAATAGAAAATATTGTGTATTAAATATACAATACCATGGGATCTGGATGGATCCCCTATCCCCCTCAACAGAGGATTTTCGTGTACATTAGTTAGTGGAAGAACTAAGCCTGAGTGGGGAGGCACATTACCTCCTTATAAAGAGACACATGGAATCTCATCATTCAGACCTGTGTTGTTACTATGTAATCTGTGCACCCACTGTTGCTCTCGTCTGTACAGGTATGCAGTGATGTCAGTGATATGGTTTGGAATAAACGGTTTTTCCCAAACTGTTCATCTGAGATCTTGTGGAAAGTGAATGGCTTCAAGAAAGTGGCTAGTCAATTTAGTAGAAGATTTCCTATACCGGATAGTACTCTTGTGTTCCAGGATACTGGTTTTGACTTTACGTGTAGTCATACCCATGTATCGCAGTGTGCAAGGGCAGGTAATTAAATAAATTAACTGCTCGCTATTACAATTAGTGTGGTTGGATAGTATACAGGGTCTGGCCGACCCGATGTGTATCTCAGTAGTGTGAGTCGTTTGAGGACAGGCTGCACACGAACCATATGGAAAATGTCCTTTCACCGGTGGCAAGCCCCAAAGAGTGTCCTGTTGACCCATCTTGCAGCATCGTGGTTGTGTGTTTACTAACCGGTCTTTGATGTTAGTACTGCGTCTAAAACCAAAAAGTGGACGTGGCAATGGGTGGTCCCAATGTTCAATATCTTCCAATTGGAAAGAATACTCTTTTTGATTTTGTTTGAAAAGCTGCAGCATGTATTCACGCAGGTCAGTCTATGATTCGTTTACTTGGGTTCACTGGGCTCCATAAGTGCTGCCCTGTTATTGTTGGCTGCACGTTTCAAGGATCTCTTTACAAGTTTCCTCGGATAGTGCCTAGCTTGTAGCTGGGCCACCAAATGCTGTGCATGTTCCTGATATTTAGAAGTTGACGAACAATTCCTTTTGATGCGCAAGAATTGTCAGAACGGCGAGTTCTCTCGTTGAGCTTTAGGATGAAAGCTCTTGTATGACAACAATGAGTTCCTGGACATCGTTGTCTTGTAGAGCTCAGTGCTCAGGCCACCGTCTGAAGGAAAGTTTATGACATCAAGGAATGGTAAGCTGGTATTGCTATACTCGCAGGTGAAGTTTAAGTAGTCATTTCAGCTGTTTAGCCAAGCTTTGATTTCAATAATCAATGTTAGTGCCCCTCTCCACACCATCAGTACATCGTCGATGTAGCGTTTCCATAAACGTATATGGTCTTTGTATCGATTCTCGCTGCTGAAAATTTGGTCCTGTTCAAAGATATGAACATAGAGGTTCGCTAAGCTTGGGGCAAAAACGCTCCCCACTGAAGTACCCGAGACTTGGAAAAAGAGTTGATCCTCGTACTTAAAGTTCTCCTTCATTGCCAAACTGGCACAATCAATGATGAAAGACACCAGGGTGATTGAATCTGGAGCTTTGTTCAACAGAAGAGTTTCAATAGTGGATCGAGTTTCATCTTGGGGAAGACATGTGTATAAAGATTCCACGTCGAGGAAATCACACTTGATGTCAAATTGTATGTCTTCCACGGATGTACGTCATGACAACGCAGGCTTTTACACTGCGCTGCCATAACGACGCATCCATTACAACGCAAGTCGTTACAGCGACTTGCGCTGGATTTTGGAATAGTATGATTTACTATTCCAACTCTGGCCTACGCAACAGAAGGGAAGGTGTTGGAATAGTGAATCTACTATTCCTTAGTATCTAGCGCCATCCAGCGTAAGTCGTTGTAACGACTTGTGTTGTGATGGCAGCGTCGTAATGGCAGTGCGGTGTAAAGCCCGCGTTGTCATGGCTGTCTCCCGTCTTCCACCAAACGCAAGAGATTCTCCGTATCTTTTAAGTATGTTGGCATTACACTTACCAAAGGCCTCAGAAAATGATCCACAAAGGTGGAGAGTGGTTCGAGAAAGGAGCCCAACCCAGAAATAATAGGGCGACCTGGAGGCGGTCTTTGATTTTTGTGCACCTTTGGCAGGGCATAAAAGTACGGAATGGCTGGGTGGGCTTTGGTCAAAAAGGCGGCTTCCTGTGTGGTGATACAACCGTTCATGCTCGCCTCTTCAACTGGTATTTTAATTTCATTCTCTAGCCTCTTTGTAGGGTCCTCTCAAGGGTGTGTAGAAACGGGTGTGCTCCAGTCGTCTGAGACACTCTGTTCGATAGGAGGAGGTATCCATTACGACGATGGCTCCCCCATTGTCCGCCGGCTTGATTGTTATGGTGTCATCACTAGCCAGGGATTGCATCGCTTGACGTTCCTTCTTCATCAGATTCTGGTACTGACTGTTACTACTGGCACAGATGCTGGTAACTTGGGTTGTTACCCCTTTTTCAAAAGTCAGGACCTGTGGAGGTATTTGATGTGCAAGAGGATTGAATGTTGATTTGTTCTTTAGGCCTGTGTTGCTGTTGACCTCATTCGTAATGTCTTGCGTCTTGTCTCTGAAAAAGAAATTAAGACGAATCTTGCAAAAAAAACAGGCACGTTCCTGTTAGATCACGAAAGTATCACCTTGGTTTGAGGGAACAAAGTCTAATCGCTTTTTCAAGAGGGCCTCTTCGTCCGTGTTCAATGTCCGACTACTCAAGTTTATAACTAAATCGTTTCGTTGCTCGGTCCCGCTTGGGCTTCTGTCATGCTCCGGGTTGACCGAGCAGGGGAAGTGTCTGCCCAATGTACCTGGGTTTGTTGGTTCCGCTGTTGCCAATAGACTATGGGTAGGACATGCTGTATAATTGACAGATGCACCATTATTGTTCTTTCCTCCAGAGCCCCCATCCTGAGCTGTCGCCAGGGTGAGGTGGAGTTACTAACCCAGCAATAGCGGGTAAGAGTTTTCTTGTTTCTCTTTTTTCTACTGATAATTCATATAAGCCACTAGTTATACCACCATCCTACAGGTTGCACAAATCTGATTGAATGGTTCTGTTTCCATTAGGTAAAGTCACCTTCCGGAGCAGACGGACCATGAACGTTTCTGGTTCACGTATCCTTTTTTTTGTTTATCCACTTGAGCACTGAAGCAGCAGCATCCGTATAGGTCCTGACGAAAGCCTCACCCAATTGAGGGGCATCTAAGCTGAAACATTTTGACCACTATCTTCCATTGCGGCTTAAATCCATGTCACTGGTGCACTGTTTTTAATCCTGACAGTGGGTGCACCAGAATAAATTCTACATTCTGCACCCGCTAGCTAATTTTATCTTCTCTTTCTGCACATTCTACATTTTCTTTGCGCTGTGCCCTCGTTCACACTATTTTGTTCATCACATGTGGATTTAGAATATCCTAATAGAGTAGAAATTTAAAACTTAGAGTGGGCGAATTTTGCGAATTGGCAATCTGCGAAATTGCGTATTTACGGATTCGCAATCCGCGAACTCTCGCGAATTTTGCGGATTTTTTCTTTTTTTTTTGTTCGCACGTGTTTCTGCCGTTTCGCGAGGGTTTTTTTACCAGTTCGCAAACGCGAACTTACTTGTCGGGTAGCAACAGTCGCGACCATGTTGTTTCTATGTCTAGTTCATCACAGCACCCTCTTTTTCACCACTGCCACCCTCTGTTTAACCACTGCCACCCTCTGGCTCACCTATGCCACCCTCTGTTTCAGCACTGTAGATTATGGGGGGAAAAGCACACCTGCCCTGCCTCAACTGACATGAATGAATTAGGGGCTGATTGATTAATGTGTCACTGAATTTGAACTTCCAGTCTGGAACCTGCTTCCTTATCTGTAATTGCTTTCTGTTGCAGTCTAATTTTTTTTAGCAGGACCTTTGTGGCATACTTGTAGCTATTCTCTGAGCCTGCTGTGAGGGTCAGAGCAGGGTCATAGAATAGTTGCAAGTAGGCAACTGAACTCTAGAGGGGCCCCTCAGGAAGCACTAGAGAGAATGGTTACTAATGATAAGATTGAACTTTTGCACCTGCTGAGTGCTTTCAGTTTTGCAAAAATCATTTTTCTGCAATTTCGCGCGATTTCGGAAGCCACGAATTCGTGCGAATATACGATTTTTTTTTTGTGGCGTGTTTGTTCGCGTGACTTTTTGCGTGTTCGTAAGCCGCTTGTAGCGCAACGTTTGCGAAGTTACCCTAGCGGTCGTACATGGGCGTGGCCATCTTGTTTGCGTGACGTATTTCCGTTTCCGGGCGCTATGTGTAATCTCGCAAAGTGTGCGGCTCGCCCACCGCTGGACGGATCTCATGGACCGGGAACGCGACTTGCTGGACGTGCTCGGCATCGAGATCCCCGGGCTTGGTGAGTAGTAGTAGCTATTTCTAGCTATTTCATCACTACTCTGTTTTCTCCCGCTCTGTGTGTTATTATATCGTAATTTTTTTTTTTATCAAGAGCAATAATGCTGCCGATTACATTGTAGGTAAATTATAGTTCAAAATCTTCTGTGCATTTCAGGTGCACTGCTCTCCTTCTCAGTAGCGTTGCTACTATGCTTATTTGTTTTCTATCTTGTGTTCATTTGTTCATTTCATTGGCCTGAGAAATTATGTATGAGTGTAGTGTAAAGAACTGCGTAATGCTAGACACTAAGGGTCAGATTTTCAATTACCGACGCATCCCTGCAAAGTAGCAGGGATGCGCCAGTATTTGTGCGCCACGCCACCACCACCCATGGTGCGCCGTATTTACAATGCGGAGCACCATGGGCCCAAAACGTCACCGAAGCGTTACACATCTGTGCCGTAAAGGCGGCGCATTGCTGGATTTGCGTCGCAACGATGGCGCAGCTCCAGCAATGCTCTGGGGTGCCCTATCTCCCCAATGCTGCATCAAGCCGTACGTCTGCTTCAAGCAGGAGCAGGGTTTGAGTCACGCATCATTCATTGTCCTAAAAGTGACTGATTGAAATCTTGTAGATTTCCCTCAGCCACTTTTAGGATGCCTTCCTGCGCAGGAACGCCCTCCCTTGCGCCGAAACGCCCCCTGATGGCGCAGGGCTTTACAACGTGATGCATCTCCCATATGCGTCACGTTGTTAATATACGCCGCACCATGGCACCTCTTTTGTTCTGCCGCTGCGTCACAAAAGTCACGCAACATTGGAGCAAAAGAGCCGCAAGGGGCTTGTAAATCTGCCCCTACAGACTCAAGTCCAGTCCTTCCTTTGTACACCTGGCAATAAGAAGAAATAGTGGTGGTGGATTGATAGTTTGAGTATTTTAATGACTGGTTAATGTAGTAGGAAACTTTTTAGTGTTGTCGCTGATCTGCAATCACGATGGTGTTTGTCTGTCACTTCGCGTGCTGCGGACTGCTGCCTGCCAGTCCTAGGCGAACCTTTTTAGTAGTTTGTTTAGTGAGTTAAATAACTTTGCAAGTCGACGGTCCGCAAATCAAGCAATACTAATATCGTAGTAGACCACATGAGATAGGTCAATATATCCTGTGGAATAGTTGTCTATTTGCTATTTCGCCAAAAGATTTTGTTATTGTTCTTTTGAAATGTTTGATTTGGTTGACAACAATCATCCATGTTTTCGGGTCTTTCTTTCATGTTGTACATCAGCTTCCCCCAGGGGCAAGAGGACATTGCAGGAGGCTGCTGCTGCTGAACAAGGCCAGGATCGGTCAGGCGAGGGCTCCTTTGCTGGCCCCGGTAAGTTTTAATTTTAATATAGAGTACCTATTTTTTTCTCATTCGATTTTTTCTAAATCGTCTTTGATCTTCTTGAAGACTGTATCTAAATTCTTATCCTGCCTCGGCTATGACTCACTGTGGTATAACTAGATTATTCTTATTAGTCTGTCTATGTAGCTAACTAAGATTGTACATTTGGCAAAAGGTGTAAAACGAAACTCACATTCTAGTCAGCAATAGCTCTATGCACTGAGTGCAGTCCTCTGGGATTGTCCATAATGTCTTTTCAAGTCTTCTAAATGTTTATGCTTTGACAATTACCAACAATAAAAAGGTGAATTACCACCAAGAAAGAATAAGATACTACTTTACTTTTGGTTTGGATAGGAGGACAATCCATACTACTACTGTTGCAGGAACAAATCTGCACAAACAGAACTATGGACACTAAATAGTGCATTGTTTATCAATTATAATAGGCGCAGGTAGACTTTCCACATTTCAGTGATATCAGACTTTGAAGAACCCCCAATCTCCTTACTGACTAGATAGTGTGGCAAAGTCATTTAGCTCCTGAATTCATCGATGATTGATCCCCAATGATGATTATCCAACGCAGGACAAGAGTACGGAGTCAGAGTCCAGAAGTGTCAGAGGCACTGCAAATTGCTTGCAAATTGCAAAACCTTTTGCTCATTCACTCATGACCAAAAACCACAGAGTCTATTTAGGTTTTAAAGCTTTATTAAAAGTAAAAATATTTAATAAAATCAAGCTTGTCATAAAACATAAACGGTTGATTAAAAATGGAAAAGTGCTTATAGTGATTTATTTCACACATTTATTGTGGGCGAGCCGAGCCCTCACCTGGTTTGAACTTTTCTTTTTGGTGCTGGTGCTGAATCGTTGGTCCCTCCGTCCTAGTGATGATGATTTGTTCTTAGAAGTGAAGCTTCTGTCTGTTATGAGAAAAATGGTGCGTGTTAAAAAGCAAGCATTCATCAGTTGTGCCAAAAAGTGCAGCAAGACAACACCCTTCCCTGGAAAAAGGGACATTTTTACTTTAGAGTAGACAGTCACAAATTATTAGATTGGTTTCTGTATTCACATTTCTTCATTCCTAGACAAAATACTAGTGATTGGTGTATGTCTATGACATCTAACATTCTTAAATGTACTTTGTAGGTGGAACATCTGGTGCTGGGCCCAGCGCGGAGGTGGAGGAGGAAAGTTCTGGGGAGGAGGCGGTGCAAGTGCCGGACCAAACTGCTGCGCGGGTTGCCACAGTAGTGGCGGGCAGTGGAAAGCTCTTATATTCCTTACTTATTGAGATTGCAGACTGCATAGTGTGCTCCCCGTGAGAAAACGTAAGGTTTTTCCAGATGAGAGACATGAAGAAGAATGATTGACATATAGTTTGAATGGATGGATGCCTGGATCATGGTACTATCTGACTCTTAGATAGCATATGTGTATCTAGAGAGAGTAGACGGTAACTGGATGAACTAAGTGTTACTTTGGAGAGCATGTAACACCGCACCCGCACGTCCGTCCCAGTGTAGGAAAGGCAAGGAAAAGAAGTTGTAATTTTGTCCGAATACTACCATGAATAGTAGCAGTAGTTTGTATTGCAAGCACAGCATATATCCGGCTATTACGATGGCCAGTCACTACCTCTGTTAATAAGTTTAGTAGAACTCGGTCATTCTTGTATGGATGTAGCACTGTTCACTCAATAAAAAGCAAAGCACCTAAAGTCATCCCATATGTAAGCAAATACATACCATGTGCAGTGATAGATAATCAGATTATTTATCTTCTTCATTTTCCTTTTCTAGTATTTTTTCATTGCCACTGTAGGGTGAAAGTTAAATTAATTAAGCAGTAGCCCTTGTAACAGAGTATTCTCAGTGCCACCCGTAATAGAAAAGTAAGAGCTTCACCACCTGCATGTACTGGACTGGTACAGTAACACAAGTCTGTCTCACTCATCATGGCGGGCATCTGTTTTTCTCGGGTGCAAGTTGACTGCGCTGGCATTATGCCGGCTTGCAGAAGTTAATGTACCAATTTTGCTAAACAAGAGAGAAGAAGAAGAATAAGACTGGTGTACTGTCATAGTCGACTCTAATGGAGTGAGTCCATAGTGCTCGTAGAATTGATTCCTTAAACTCCCATTAATGTTAGAGCAAGGATGAAGAAGTGGGAGGTTTGATAGATACTGGACACAATAGTTATGTACTGCGCTTGCAAGTTGCTACTTCTACTGTGACACAACTTTCTGCTGAATCATTTTGTGTTAATCTTAAAGAGCATTGGTTACAGACTATATCTTTCTTTCTTCATATAGATGCTCCTTCCAAACCAACAAGGAAGGAGCTGGCTAAAAGGGCCCGGCAACGGAGGCTGGAGGCCACTGTCGCCGAATATCGGCGGCTGGTGGCCCAGGAGGAGGAAGACACGCAAAGTACGTCAATAACATCCACGGCGACACCTGCATCCTCCTCCACGCTCCCTGGGTCAGCCAGTCAGCGCAGCAGGTCTCCAGCGGTACGGAGCCGGGGTACCGCAGCCACCCGCCACCGCCGAGCAGCAAAGAAATCAGCTGCCCCCCACAGCAGTTGCAAAAAAAGGATGCACCGCCTTTCCCTGAGGGTTTCCTACCTCGAGCAGGAGCTCCTCAACACCAAAACCCTTCTCAAGACCCTCCGCAAGGAGCATGCTGACCTGGCCCGAAAAGTCAACAGCAGCCAGTAGGAGGAGACTGTCCCTTGCCCCTTTTTTAAAGACTTCTGGGGGGTGGGAATTGGGAGTTGGGTTTTCTACTTTTTTGGACTTAGTTTTCAGGGACATTCGTTGGGGTTCGGGAGGGGGGTGGGTTGGGTCTTGCGGGAGATTTTTTATGTTACTAGATTTATAAATATACTTTAAACTTAATCTTAGCATACGTGTTTTTTACTGCTTTTGAGGCTGGTGGGTGGGGGTTTAACAGTCCTGAAACTTAAGTGGCATCTTGATTCAAGTTGTGTAAGTACTAATGGCACAAATGTTTTCAAAACTAAGTGCCTCTCACAGAGTAAGTGAATTCAATAGTCCCAGGACCGTCACTCTCTCGTCTCTCCTAATACCCCATTATACTACCTCCCCCCAAACGCTTATCTTACCTGTAATTTGTGTTTGGAAATAGGGTTAGGCACAGGGCTGGCTGCACGCGAAATAATGATTAAGGTTGGCAATCCTGGGCGGATGAAATGTCATCATTGCGGTGGTACTTGTGGTGTTACACAGTGGCAGTTGCAGCATCTGAAAAAAAAGAAAATGAAACCTTGTTTGTCCTTACCGTAGCATTAGAACGGTACGATAGAGAATATAGCAGGTGACAGTACACTAGAACAGTGCCACAATGTAGCCTAACAAATGGTAAAGTATTGAAAGTATAACTACTACTTGCGTTGAATTTCTTTGACATTGGCTACTATTACAAGAAATAGTACTAAAGGTGAAGGACACAGCAGCGTAATAATTTCATTTGCCACGTCTAGGAGGAGGATGTTCTTGAAGACCAATCAAGTTGATGGCGCACATGAAAATCTGCTTTCATTTGCCAATAGTGACTCAGTGTCAAGCTGAGTAAGAATATATCCTCGGATTCCTTCACCAGCCTGTTGCTATGACCTTATCCTCCCCAGCAAGTGTGTGGATTTATTGCTGTCATTTAGTCACACATCAATCAAAACCACACAGCCCGGGGGAAGAGGGTTAGGGTTTGGAAAAGGGATGGTAATGGGGGTTTTTGGGAAAGTTTTGTTGAGAGAAGAAAAAAAAAGCACAGCATGGACAAACAATAATTGAAGATAAACAAATCTTTGGGTACAAAGCTAACCATAAATCTTTTAAGTGACATAAAGGAAGTGCATGCACTACTGCATGCATGGTTACTGAAAAGTAAGTAGTACTTTCGACAACCGTGAATGAAAGAATGCGACAGTACAGGGCTGCAGTAATAATTATGCGTTTTCACTTGCCTATCTCTGCACTCAGAGAAACACTTCGTACATTAAATTAGGTTTGAAAAATAGCAGAAGTAAAACCTATCCAATGACTGTAGGGATGAATTTAGAAGCAGAGATCAAAGAAATGCAGAGTCACACTCATAGAAGTTCACAGCAATAACATTACTTAACCCCTTCATTGCGGCGGCTATTCCGCCGCAGTGCTAAGGGGTTGGGGCGGCCGCGCGGCCGCCGCATGCTGGTGACGGAACCGCTCCGTCACCAGCCGCGGTTGGGCTGTGCTTGTGACGGAGCGGTTCCGTCATGGCCCGCCCCACTCAATAGAACGCTCAGCGCAGGCGCGGAATTCGCGCCGCACATGAGCAGCGAGCGGGCCATGACGGAACCGCTCCGTCATCAGCACAGCGCACCCGCAGCTGATGACGGAGCGGTTCCGTCATCAGCGTGCAAGGGGTTAAAAGATAATTAGAAAAGAACGGATACAGTATCTGTATGTTTTTGTAGTTGTCCTGTTGAATTTGGGAAGTTGTAAGATGCATCCAACCATTCCTCTTATTAACGGGACTCCTCCATTCCATCTGACGCTCCGTCCATCAATGTTGGTGACCAGAAGACACCCTGTCCACTGCCTGCCTGGCGGATGCTGAATTGCGGCTCGCTAATGTGAAGCCTGACTTCATCTCTTTCCCATTGCACAGGCTGAAACCCGGCCTGTAATTATTGATGGAAAAACAGGAAGTGATATAGAACACCACTGACAAATAAATATAAGGTATGTACGCTGTGTAGTGCAAAAAGTCACACTTTGAGGTTCCTAATAGACAGTACAATATTTTTTAAAGTGCGTACTCTGTCTGAGTCTCCTTTTGAAGGATAAATAAGTATGGCCAAATTAATTTAGCGGATCTTTCCCCTCAAGCTAGGTGTTTTAGAACAAAATTAGACCTTCCCAGCAGTGCTCCTAGACCCTTACTAAACCCAGTCGCAAAAATGTAGAAGACCCCCAATCAGATCTCAAAAAACGAGGCCTAGTAGAAAATGGTGACAAAACGTACTTTGAAAGTAAAGTAGGCCCAAATCCCCCTTTACCCACCGTGGATTGTATTCAAACCACTTGCAAGCAAGCAAAAGTATCCATACCCAGCATCGCTCCAAGACTCGCAAACCCCCCCACAAACAGCCCCCCGCCCAAACACATGCAATACAATATTGCTATCCCTAACGAGCCCTAAGTTAAGAATAGTGGCAAACGCTTTCTTTAACTAGGCCAAATCCCCCCTTTCCCACCATGGATTTTCTTCAAACCACTTGCAACCAAAATTACACATTCCCACGAGTGCTCTAAGACCCCAGAACTCAGTTGCAAAAATCTAGAACACCCGAAACACATGCAATCCTGCTGCTAGTGCTAACCCTAACGAGCCCTAAGTTAATGTGCCAAAACACTTTTCCTCATGGATTTTCTCCAAAACACTTTTATCCGGTATTAGACCTTCCCAGCAATGCCCCAAGACCCGCCAACCCCCCGCAAAAAAGCACAACACCCCCAAACAGGCAAAAAGCGAAAATGGAAAATCTCATACTTAGAATATTTTTCAGCCTTCTTTCAATTCTGTCCAAACGCGCTGTGCAGCAAGGTCATAACTCCACTTTTCCACAATTGATGTCCTGGAAAACAAATGCAATCAACATTAGACTGTGCTAGCGTTGCTACCAGACCCCAAAACCCACCCCCAAACACAAGGAACCCCCCCGAACAGGCCACCGAAAACATGATATTGAGCAAAAAGGCAAAAACTTTTTCTGCTCCGATTTTCTCCAAACCATTTTTATCCTGTATTAGACCTTCCCAGCAATGGCCCCAGAGCCGCCAACCCAGGTGGAAACAAGTAGAAGACCCCCAAACAGCCAAAAAGCAAAACTACAAAAATGGGGACAGTAATTTTCCAGGCAAATTTCCAACATCACTCCACGAGCACTCTGCAGCTAGGCCCTAACTCCCCTTTGCCACCATGGATTTTCTTCAAACCACTTGCAATCAAAAGTATCCATACCCAGCGTTGCTCAAAGACCCCAAAACCCACCCACAAACACCAGGAAGCCCCCCAAACAGGCCCCCGAAAACGCTGTAGTGAGCAAAATGTCAGAAAATGCAAAAACGTTTTCCTCATGGATTTTCTCCAAAACACTTTTATCCGGTATTAGACCTTCCCAGCAATGGCCCCAGACCCGTCACCTCACCCGCAAAGAAGTAGAACACCCCCACAAGTGCAGAGCGTTTCTTCATTGGGTGTAATCCAGCCATCTGCTTTGAGGGAAATAGGAGTCTGGAGGAGGAGGATAGAGGAGCATGTTCTTGTGAACCTGAGGAATGCAGACTGCGGCACCTTCAAATCAATAGGCAAATAAGTGAAGACAGTTCTGCTGATGGGCTTATTTTTGTGATTAGGTGATTAAAGTGTTTTTGTTTAGATTTTTCAAAACAAAGAAAGACAGATACACAGGAATAAAAGTGAATAAGGACGAAAAATAAAGTTATTGATTCATTGGCTCATTTTCAGGGCTCGGTGTCAGGGAAGAAGAGTTTGTCCTCATACTCTGCGAATTCAGGCAGGAGTAGGTCACCTAACAGAGAAGAAATTCCCTCATCTAAGTTGGTGTCCTCCTCGTCTTCTTCCTGCGTGTACTCTCGTACTTTGTAATCTGGTGGTATGAGGTGCTGATTCATCTTGATCATTGTTAACCTCTCCACATTTTTGGGCGAGAGGCGGGTCCTTTTGCAAGTTACAATGCCACCAGCAGCACTGAAAACACGTTCAGAGCACACGCTTGCGAGTGGGCAAGACAAGTAATTTATAGCCAGGTTGGAGATCTCTGGCCACAATTCTTTTTTCCCATGCCAATACGCCAATGGGTCATCATTAAGAGAGACCTCTGTTGAGTCATTCAGATAGTCCTGCACCATCGACTCAAGGTTCTCCACGGTTCCGCCCACTTTGCTTACTTTTTGCTGGGACCTTTTGAGAAGCAAACCCAAGCTGAGTTAGCCAATCCTCTACTCCACACAATGTTACTGTTGTGTCTGGTGCAGATGATCCGGTTGCTGGTGTCTTTAACGGCTGAGAGGGAAAATCACTCAATTCTGCCACAGATGCAGAAGTGGATTCTTTTGACTCCGGATGGCCTGCTGATGCTGATGTACTGTCTTTTCCTTCAATTTCCTGCCGTTCTCTTTCAAACCGAGTGGCTGACACAGCTAGCCAATGTTTGTACTTTGTAACTTCTGCGTCATCAAAAGGAAAGAATACTCTGCCTGCCAGTGCCGTTTTGTACCGTGGATCCAGAATAGTAGCACAAATGTAATGCTGTTCTGTGTGGATCTTTTGAAGACGTTCATCGCAAAGTAGGCGCTCTTATAATTTCTCCGACAAATCAAAAGCTTCTTGCTTTTGTTCATCTTTTTGAAACGTAGAAGACACCGCCTTCAGTTGGTGCTCTAGCATGCGCAACAATGGGATAGCTTTTCCCAAATTACAGTCCTCCCTGCTGACTGCACGTGTGAAGACCTCAAAAGAAGCATGTCTGTCAGGCTTTGAACTAGCTTCCATTGCTCCGCATGTATCCTCAGGTACTTCATAGCTGCACCCTGTGTAAAGAAATACTGATCGACTACCACACACTGCTCAAACAGACGCTCAAGCATGTAGGAGGTTGAGTTCCAACGTGTTGCCACCTCCTGGATGAGTGCTTTCACTGGCAGTTTACGTTCATGTAGCAGGCGCCTCAGATGCTTCCGGGCTTTAAAAGAATGGTTGAAATGTGTGCACATTCTTCGGCAGGTGGTCAGTAACTCGCACACTGGACTTTCTTCACTCAAGAATTTTTTAACAACCAGGTTTATACAGTGCGCCAAACATGGCACTCTGAAATAGTTACCCATATCCATGGCCTTAACTACATTGGCGCCATTATCCATGGAAACATAACCAATCGTGCGTTTTATTGGGGACAGCCATTGAACGACCTTTGTGTTAAACTCCTGCAAAATGTTTTCTCCTGTATGACTTGTCTCCATGCCAAACATGGCTAGAGTTGCATGTTTCCGAGCAGCTTTAAAAACGTTGTGCGGGTCAACACCTGCCCTTAGCTTTGCTTTAACCCCTGAAAAAGAGAACCAGTGTGCAGTGATGCACATGTAATTAGTGGCTGCGGAACTGGTCCACATGTCTGTTGTCAGATGTATAGTGTGAACAGCACTCTTCTGCAAAGCTGCCCCAATCACCTCCAGCACATCTTCATGTAGTGCTGGAACCGCAACTCTGGCAAAATAGAACCGGCTAGGAACCTTCCATTTAGGGCAGAGCGTTGCCACTAATTCAAGAAAACCAACCCCTTCCACAAAAGAAAAAGGGAGAAGGTCTAGCGCTAGCATTTTAGCCAGCTTAGTGTTATACAGACGCGTCATTGGGTGGTTGCGTTCAAATGGCGCATCTGAAAACAACATGCTTCTAATGGTGGGCTGGACCATTTTACGGGATGATGATGATGACTTCTTCGACCCAGTTACGCTCGGTGATGATGAACTTTTTCGCATTGGTGTCTCACTCTCTCCCACACTCTTAGTGTGGCTCATATGTCTTGCAAGGGGTGTGCTGCTGACAGGGGTACTGGGTGTAAGTGAAGAAATGTTTGACGCTTCTTCCTCCTCGTCATCATCAGATGAAACATCAACGGATACAGTTTGTTGACTTGCAATTCGGGCCTCCTTGATCTCCTTTAGGTGCGCATGCCATTTGACAGTGTGCTGTCTCTCAAGATGACCTCTCTGGCCTCCGGTACCATAGTTGGTACCAAGCTTGCCACGATTAACTCCAAGCTTACAAATGGTACAAATGGCTATGTTTTCCCTTGTTGTGCTAACACTAAAGAAGTCCCAAACTGCGGACTTCAAATGTCTGTGGGGGGCGGAGGAGGCGATACTGGGAATGCTGCTAATGCCAGATGAAGTGGAGGATGTGTATTGCCAAACTTTACTACGTTGTGCACTTGCAGCACTACTAATTGGGGAAATGGAGGTCGAGGTGGATGGAGGTCCCTTCTGGTGAGAAAATATGGAAGCGGTAGGTGGTGGTGTACTAGTTAACTGCAATGGTGGTGGTCCCACTCTCATTGCCTCGTCGACAACATCACGCTCAGCAGCTTTTCGGCCTAGGGTAAAAATGTCAGTTTGCTGCATGCCCGCTGGGGCTGCAGTGACGTTTATGATGACTGCGTCGTCGTCGTGAGAGTCTTCATCAGCAGTAGTATACGCCACTTCTTGTTCAGCGTCATCATCACACTCCATAAGTACGAGAGTTTCAGGGACCTTCCTTTTACGCTTAGCTACCTTTGTCAGATCATGGTGTGCCTCACTCTCAGACGGCAGTGGTGGTTCCCAATTTGGATCCATATCATCAGAAGGAACGGGGCTTGAAGAAGATGTAGACACCATCCTTGATCTTTTACTTGCTAGGGATCTGGAAGACAATGAATGATCAGGAAGAGTGGCTTCCTCAAATGATACCTCGGCTTGAATGACGATTTCCTGATGCGCCCCTACTTCGGGAGGAACAACTATTGTGGGCACTTGTGCCACTCCATGCACCTCTGCTTGCGCATCTCCTTGCGCTGCCTCTCCTTCCACATGTACTTGGACTTGTACTTGCAAATGTGGTTGTTGTTGTGGCTGTGGTTGTTGAACACTCGTCAGATGAGTTACAACATCCTGTGTTGATTGAGGGATGCTGCTACTTTCTTGAAATGAGCCAACATCACTGGTCGATGGTGATTGAACAACTATACTGGCTGCCTCTGCAGCACTCAAGGGCTTGGACTTAAGTTGGCGTGGTGGTGGTGGCAATGAGCCCAATGGAGGGGGGGGTGCTACTCCCAGCTTGGTCTCCAGCAGACCCCGCTGCTGCTGCAGGCGTACTTCTTTTCCCCAAAAATGTGGCGGGCGGCACACCAGTCTCCTTGGTAAGTGGCGCCACTTGCTTCTTCTGCTCCTTACTGGCAACTTTCTTGCTAGAGGAGCTACGGGCAACTTTTTTTGGGGCCATCTTCTTCAGATGTCAGAACAGCAGGCCACAGTTGCACGAGTTGCAGAGTTGTCTTGTCTGTGGCCACACGTGACGTCGCGTGACGTTATGCTGCACACACCGCTGCAGGACTTCTTCCTGGCACTGGTGGTTCTCTTGTGCACCTAAAAGCAATGGAAGACAGAGGAACATCAGTTATACACCCCAAATCAGCACAATCCCATGCCATCCATGCCCTCAATAATGTTTAAATTCAAGACACCCCACAGAAAGACTAGGCCCATGCACCACTCACTACCCCTGGGCATAATGGATGAAAGCTAGGCAAAATGGGTGCAGGCCTGAGAACACTGCCTGCCTTCAAAATGGCCCCTTGCACCCCAGCACATGGCCAGGCCCTGCCTGTACCAGCACTCAAAATGGCCCCCACCCACATGGACAGGCCCCATCAACACCCCCAAAAATCGAAAAACACACAAAAATCACCACAATCCAATGCCATCCATGCCCTCCATGATGTTTACATTAAAGAGACCCCACAGAAAGACTCAGTCCATGCACCACTGGGTATCCCTGGGCAAAAGGCCCCAACAGCAGCCAAAAAATCGAAAAACACACAAAAATCAGCACAATCCCATGCCATCCATGCCCTCAATCATGTTTAAATTCAAGACACCCCACAGAAAGACTAGGCCCATGCACCACTCACTACCCCTGGGCATAATGGATGAAAGCTATGCAAAATGGGTGCAGGCCTGAGAACACTGCCTGCCTTCAAAATGGCCCCTTGCACCCCTAGCACATGGCCAGGCCCTGCCTGTACCAGCACTCAAAATGGCCCCCACCCACATGGACAGGCCCCATCAACACCCCCAAAAATCGAAAAAAACTAAAATCACCACAATCCAATGCCATCCATGCCCTCCATGATGTTTACATTAAAGAGTCCCCACAGAAAGACCCAGTCCATGCACCACTGGGTACCCCTGGGTAAAAGGCCCCAACAGCAGCCCAAAAAATCGAAACACACACAAAAATCAGCACAATCCCATGCCATCCATGCCCTCAATCATGTTTAAATTCAAGACACCCCACAGAAAGACTAGGCCCATGCACCACTCACTACCCCTGGGCATTATGGATGAAAGCTAGGCAAAATGGGTGCAGGCTTGAGAACACTGCCTGCCTTCAAAATGGCCCCTTGCACCCCAAGCACATGGCCAGGCCCTGCCTGTACCAGCACTCAAAATGGCCCCCACCCACATGGGCAGGCCCCATCAACACCCCCAAAAATCGAAAAACACACAAAAATCACCACAATCCAATGCCATCCATGCCCTCCATGATGTTTACATTAAAGAGACCCCACAGAAAGACTCAGTCCATGCACCACTGGGGACACCTGGACAAAAGGCCCCAACAGCAGCCAAAAAAATCAAAAAACACACAAAAATCAGCACAATCCCATGCCATCCATGCCCTCAATCATGTTTAAATTCAACAAAACAGTTGTATCATGCACCCATAACTAACCCTGGTCCTACTGGATACTGTGGCTACCCACAATATATTTTATTTAATGTTCTGAAAAAGTTCCAAAATTGTAGTTACAGCAACTGTAATGTCCCAAACAAACTTACTTGTGAAATTTGATTTCTAATCCAAAAGTGATCCAAAGAAAGTCAAAAAGGCCTCAAATCCATATATCCAGCAGCATCCACAAAAAGTAATTCTTCCAGGTCAAGATCCAAATGAAAGTGACCAGCACATGAACAAAGCACTAGGAGGAGCCTGCTGGACAGCCACAGGAAGTTGGAGACTGTGGGGCGCTTCCTTTCTCCCACCCCCCCCCAAAAATGGACTCCTTGCAAAAAAAAGCGCAGGCAAATGTCAACCTGAGGAGTTATTCTGATAAAAATCATCATTTTCAGAAGGTTTATGCTGCTTGCTGGTGGATTTCTTGTGCAGAATTGCAAATTTTGCAATTTCGCGAGTGCGAGATTGTTGCTGCCCGCCGCATCTACGTGTTCGCAATTGCGAACTCTCGCGATGCGTGCTTTGCAAGGTGGCAAGCCGTGATGACGTAATCGCAGTCGCCAAACTCCCACGGGATCCCGCAGCAAGATCCAAAATGGCGCAGCACACGCAAAATATGGAGAAAAACAACTCTGCAATCGCTGAATGATGGTAAGTGAACGCCGCGAGCCGCAATATTGTATCACCAAGCAAAAAAATCCGCTGCGTGTGAATTTGCGAATTTTCGA
Source organism: Lissotriton helveticus (assembly GCF_964261635.1). Classification (NCBI taxonomy): domain Eukaryota; kingdom Metazoa; phylum Chordata; class Amphibia; order Caudata; family Salamandridae; genus Lissotriton; species Lissotriton helveticus. Next base: position 1,560,766,517 of record NC_136061.1, on the reverse strand, counting down.
CAAATTCGCGAGAGTTCGCGGATTGCGAATTTGCTGAAAATCCGCAAATTCCGCGAGCGGAACGGATTTTACGCCCACGCTTATTTAAAACATCCCTGAGCTCCTCCCTCTCAGAGAGGGGGTTGTAGCCCTCAAAGGAACTAGGCTTTTCCTTTGAGATGAGAATCCCATATGATGAAGCATGTCACCTTTGGTGAGTGAGGGATTTTGTCCTAGAAAGGGAATTTCCCACATCTAGGTCTGTGTGTTATAATTTGTGGCTTCTTGGCAGTTCTTTACTCACTAATATGCTTTTTTTGCTTTTCTGCGCAAAATAGACCCAAGGATTTTACACTTGTTTTTATTTTCTTGTTCAACCTCCCTGTGTGTCTCTGCCTGCCCGTGGATTGGCTGTCTGGTTTGAGAGTGACAGGAGCTGGGGTGGCTTCAGGAGTCTGGGTGAGTCAGCACCAGGCTAAATAGACATACCTACATTTGGAGGGGTGGGAGGAGTAGCACCTTGGGCCTGATTAGGGATGTGCGTGCCTTCCACAATGCTGGCTGCACCTCCTGGCGGTGCATCTGAAGACCCTGGCCCTCCTTCACAAAGGAAGAAGTTGTGCACTGGCAGAGTGCACCCAGGACTGGTTTGAACTGGGTCCAGGACCCCTAACACACAAAGAACAAAGACTTTTGGGGTATAAAAGTAAGAGCTGAAACCCCAATAAAATTAGACTACTACTACAATCAAGAGGAGCCTCTGCCCAAAAACATCAACTGAAGAAACTGAGGAAAAGTACTGCCCTTGATGTGTTCTCTGGGGCTGGCCTGCAGTCTGCTGATTCTACTGAGGGTGAAGACAAGGGACTTTGCTGTGTGCTGTGTCCTCCCTGCTTGCTGAGGATTTTGCTGTGTGCTGTGTCCAGAAGTCAAGAGTCCCCAAGGCCCTGAGGAGAGCTGCCCTCCTGTTTCAGGAAAACTCAGGGATATGAAAGTTTTCCAAAACATCTTCTGCTCAGCGCTGTGTGTGTGCTTTGCACCCAGCGTGTGTTTTACAAGGAGCCCGTGTTGCCCAAGGGAGCTTTCTCCGTGACCTCCTCTGCTCATGGTCGTGAGGAGTCTGAGAAGCCCCGTGCCCGCTTTCACCACTGCGGGCACAATATCTGCAAGAGCGCCGTGTCTGCTGGCAACCCTAACAGCCCCGAGGCTACAAGAGCACTCTGCCTGTGTTCACCGCCGCCAGCCAAGATCTCTGTAAGTGCTAAGGACGAGACACTGCAAGCTGCTGCCTAGCAATGAGGGGCTCTTCACCAGTGGCAGTCTCGCTGCATACAGGAGTGGAGAAGCATCCCCTGATAGCCAACGGGAAGTCGGTGCTTGGTGCCCCCGCCCAACAAGAAGTCATTTTGGGCGACCAGAGAAGCACCAACATAGGCGAAGGGCTCCCGTCGGAGCTTCTCCCTGTGCGTACACCAGTAAAAGGCCAACTCTGCAGGTAAAACGCTTCCTGCCACACTGCTGTGTGTTGTGTGTGGCTGGCAGCGGGTTTGGAGTCGGGGAGACTGTGCAAGTGTCTTTACCAGGAGCGGAGGGCTCCCCTGTACTGTAAAGTGTGAGAACGGCCCGTACCTGCCCAGCAGACAAGCTGCGGTACCGGGGCCTGCCCACCGAATCTGGCGTTGTTTACCAACATTCAAAAGGCAACTTTATGTTACAACTGTGGCTCATTGAAGCTTGCGTGGTTCGCAAGTATATATGGGGTATATTGCTGACAACAAAGTCAGCATTATTGACAACGGCACCAATAGTTTACCCAGAGTTAAGGGGCACCTTTATTTCATCATTGCTGCTCACCGAGCCATAATTAGCCTCGAGATTGCAGCGCACATCTGTAACAAGTGCCAGGCACTGGGGACAAAACGTTTTCAAACCTGACACAGATCTTCCAAAAGAATAATACATCTGTGACTGTGTTGCATTTTCAAGGAGGCCTACAGAACCTACCAAATCTGTGTTTGTGTTGATAATAACATTTTGATTAGTAAGAAACTTTCCAAAGAAGCATTCCAAGAAGAGAATTGTGTATGTGGCATTTTTTGTTGATTTGGTCTAGCCTGAAACTTTTATAAATATATTTTATATTTTTCATATAAATAAGCGATGTGGTGTCCATTTGTGGTGTTTCACTGTGTTAATGTGGGTGTTACTGCAAATACTTTACACATTTCCTTGGGGATAAACCTGCCTGCTAGTGCCAGGCTACCAAGGGGGTGAGCAAGGGTTATCTACGGTGCGTTACCCCCTTACCTTGACTAGAAGCAAGGGTCAAAGGTACCTACCTATGCCAACTAGAGACCCTCAGTTCTAACATTGGTGGTCAGCTGTGAGGATTTGAACTTGTACTTGCACTTGACCCACAATGATTGGTGTACATCACTAGTTTAGTGCAGACCACTATGTAACCACATAATGTATTTTTTGGGTTTCTGGTTCTATTTTTGAGTAACTCTTACAAGAAACCATCATGTCTCAGAAGGGGAATGCAGCAAGTGAGAAGGCAGAATTGGAATTTTGTATTGAGGATCTGTATTCTTACAAAAAAGATGAGCTCAAATATTTTGGAAGGATTTTGGATGTTCCATAAAGAGCAGCTCTAGAAAGGATGAGCTGCAAGCAGCCTTGAAGGCCTGGTGGGAAGCCAAAGTGGCAAAGGGGGCAGATGCTGAAAATGGACGGGAGGATATGCCAAGGGGTGGTTTTGGATCACACGATCTGCCAGTGGGCAGACCAACCTCTAGGGCTGGCAGCAACCATTCCAGTAGGGGTTTCTCCTCAGAGGAGATACAAATAGAACCAAAGGATCAGGGAATATGAATTGGAGATCATGAGGCTCAAAGAGAAGGCAGAGGGGGAAGGCTTGTGCTTTGGAAGAAAGCAATAGTGCATGTGCCCTAGAGGAAAATAAACTTCTTTTGGCTCATAATTGCGCATGAGGCAACTGGACATTAAAGCCAAGCAAGTGGAGTCCAGTTCAATTGGTGGCAGTGCACAGCCAGTGCAAGGGGGTAAGGTGTGCATACCCAAGGATCTGGTATAGAATTATCAGAGGGGTGAGGATATCTATGCCAGGTTTACTTCATATGAGATTGCATTGAACATTAATGAAGTGCATGAGAAGAATTGGGGGGCAGGCCTGTGGAAGCACGTTGAGGCTTCTGGGAGGGATGTTCTTGCACCCTTAGAGTTAGCAGGTACCCTGACCTACCCCAATAGGAAGGAGGCCTTATGTCCCAGGTATGGACTCACTCCAGAGCAGTACGGGCAGAAGTTTCAAGAAGCAAGATTCCAGTACTTGGGTTGAATGTGTGAATCTGTACACGTGTGCACTGGAAGGATGGATAAAGGGCAGCAAAGTAACTGATTATAAGGGGTTGTGCCATTTAATTAGTTATGAGCACTTGAGTAGTCTCTGTGTTCCAGAGCTGCGCCAGCATCTTTTGGATAGTAAGCTAACTGACTCCAGCAAGCTTGCTAAGGAGGCGGACCGCTGGACTAGCACCAGAGTCCACAAGGGGATTGTGGGTGCCACAGCCAAAGGTGGGCAGGGTCCCCAGCAGAAGGTGAGGGAGGACAAGGGCAACAAAAAGGAGTACTCTAAAGGGCCCCAAAATAGTTCCCAGGAGAAGGAGTCCCAGCTCCCCAAGCCTAAGAGGTCCTGGCCCCTTAAGGGCAGACAGGTCAACCGAGCTACAACCACATGTTATTCATGTAGGGAGGTGGGTCACATTGCCTTAAGTGCTCCCAGAAAAACCAAGCACCTACTGGTGCTCAGACACCGGGTTTAGTGAGTGTAGAGTTGGGGCAGGAATTTGTTTTTAGTGAAGGGGGGAGCCAGCAGTGATGACCCTTGTCTCTTTAGGAGACAGAGAGATGGTCCTGGAATCCTACCTGCCAGAGAACACTAGAAAATACAGGTCGTGGGTGACAACCAATGGGAGGAGGGTGGAGGCTCTAAGAGACACAGAGCAAGTGTGACATCTGTCAGGTGACAATGGGTGTCCGAGGAGCAGGTATTCCCAATGCACTTCACCCTGTAATTGCAGCAGACAACTCTGTGTGCCTGTGTATGGTAGTGCTAGTTCCCTTTGAGTGAGTGGGGGGGGTTCTCGGGTTCCTTGAAGGTCATTGTCAGTCCATCCATGACTGTAGACTGTCTGTAGGGAAATGACCTGGAGGGTTCCCCCTGGAAGGAGGTGGAACGCCAGGCTCATTTGGAGATGTTGCGACTGCCTGAGTGGATCTGTGTGACCACTATGTCAATGGCAGCCAGTATGGGTAATCAAGAGGACCTACAGCCTGAAACAGTGGCCCAGGTGCCTGCCAGGAGGAGAAGAAGCAGAGGGCGTGGGAAACCAGCCACAGCTGTTCCCACGGTCCAGGAGGAAGCAGAACCTGAGGGGGATGCCCTGGAACCTACAGGGGAACAGGTGGCCGAACTGGGTGCCCAGTCTAAGCTGACCCATTGGCAACAGGAAGGAGGTCCCTCCAGGGAGGAGTTCTGCAAGGTGCATATGGAATTCCCTTCGCTCATTGGTATGCGGCAACAGGCTGCGGACCATGCTGCAGGTGGAGAGTCCGGAACTCACCTCATTTACTGGGAAGATGGATTACTCTATATTGAGCCAAAGGGCACTGAGCCCGGTGCAGCCCATGTGCTGGTGGTACCCCAGCACTTCAGGGCCTTCCTAATGGGCCTGGCTCAGGATGTGCCTCTGTCAGGACATTTTGGGTATGACAAGACCTACCAGAGGCTTGTCACTCACTTTTACTGGCCCCAAATAAGGAAGCACGTCGGTAAACATTGCAGGACTTGCCAGACTTGCCAGGCAAGAGGCAATTTTTATTTTTATTTATTTGCGGTATTTATAGAGCGCGACACTCATCCCAGGGGATATCACGGCGCTATGAACCAAGAGGGACTACTGAAGGCATATGCTGAAAGGTTACTTTTTGGGAAAGAGGTGTGTTTTCATTTTTTTCCGGAACTGAAGGTAGTTTGTGGTGTGTCTTAGGTAGGTAGGTAGATCATTCCACCTTTTGGCTGCCAGGTAGGAAAAGGCACGACCGCCTGTTCTGACTTTATAGATTCGTTTGGATTTGGCCATAGCTGATTGACTTGACCGTAGATTCCTATTGGGAACATAGAAATCGATCTCCCCTTGAAGAATTGCGGGGCCAGTTTTATGTAGAGCTCTGTGCGCATGGCTAAGCAGTTTGAAGGCAGCCCTCTGACGCATCGGGAGCCAGTGGAGTTTCTTTAGGCATGCCGATGCCGAGTCTCGTTTGCCTTTATTACAAACCAGTTTGGCCGCCTGATTTTGCAAGACCTGTAGGCGGGAGAATAATTGTTCATTCATCCCTTCGAATAGTGCGTTGCCATAGTCTAGGCGGCTGACCAGTAGGGCCTTTGTGACTGAGCGTCTACAATCCAGGGGTATCCAGGGAAATATCCTTGCGAGAAGTTTTAGTATAGCAAAACCCTTGCCCCAGAGGGAGCGGACATGATCCTTCATGGACAGGGCGTCGTCCATGATGATTCCCAAGTTTCTCGCGTGTTGTTTTGGAGTGGGGGCCAATCCCAGTGAGGGTGGCCACCATGTGGCGTCCCACACACGTTTGGCTCCCCCAAACAGGAGAATCTCCGATTTGCCAGCGTTCAGTTTTAGGCAGTGGTTGTGCATCCATTGGGCCATCTCGGAGAGGCAGTCATGTAGCTTTTTTTTTGTTATCTCGGGCCCTTCGTCCATGGCCACCATCAGCTGTGTGTCATCTGCGTAAGAGCAGATACCAATGCCCCACTTCCTTCCAATGTCAGCAAGAGATGAAATATAGACATTGAAAAGAGTGGGGCTCAGTGAGGCCCCCTGAGGGACCCCACAGCCGATGGGGTTGGGTTTTGAGTAGAACTGGCCCATATGCACTGCCTGGGTGCGATTGCTTAGGAAAGATTGAATCCAGTTCAATGCTGTGGATTGAACTCCTTTACTCAGGAGTGTGTTCAGCAGGCAGTCGTGGGATACCGTGTCAAACGCCGCTGACAGGTCAAGCAGTATCAGTGCCACCGATCCCCCTTGATCGGTGGAGGATCCGATACTGTCCGACACTGCCAACAACGTTGCCTCGGTGCTATTGTTAGCTCTAAAACCGGTCTGGGAGGGATCCAGAAGAGAGTTATTTTCTAGATACCTTGTCAATTGTACGTTGACCGATTTCTCCAAGGCTTTGGAGAGGTAAGGGAGCTGGGAGATAGGTCTATAGTTCTCTGGGTTGAGAATATCGGATCCCGCTTTCTTCAGAAGGGGGGTCACGGAGGCGTGTTTCCATGCCTCAGGGAAGATGGCAGTGACTAACGATTTATTGAAGAGTTGGGTGACAAGGGGGCAGAGCGTGGGTGCGATTTTAGAGAACACGAAATGGGGACAGGGGTCCGAAGGGGATACGGATTTGACTGTGTTCAATATCGCTAAGACCTCTTCTTCAGAGAGTGGTTCAAAACTGGTTAGGCGAGGTGCATTGCCTGAGTCTGATTGGTCATTGCATCTTTCTGATGTCATGATAGTCTCGCAAGGATTGTCTGGGGTACTGAGGGTATTTTGGGGGGTGAAGGTAGAATATATTTTCTTGATTTTATCAGAAAAGAAGGTGCTAATACGCTCGCAAGCTTCAGTTGAGGGGGTGAGGGTTTGTGAGGTGCTGGAAGGTTTACTAAGCTCCTTCACTATTCTGAACAGTTCTTTTGCTGAGTTACTGTTCTCTTGGATGCGTTGGGTGAAATAGGCCTTCTTTGCGTCTTTAATGGCCGAGATATATTGCTTCCGTTTGTTGACATAGTTTATTCTTGCTTCACTGTCTTTCGTCTGTCTCCATAAATGTTCATTTTTTTGGCATTCCTTTTTAAGATTTTTTAGGTGGGGGGTGTACCATTTCTCGGTTGTGGGTTTTTTTCTCGATTCCCGCATGGGGGCTAGTTTGTCTAATGTTTGCCGTATTCTGGCGTCTAATAGAGCAACGTCATTACAGACAGGGGAGTCGTCCGGTGGTGTAGCGTCTGTCTCAAGAAAATAGTTCTGAAAGTTTGATTCATTAATTAGCCTCCAAGCTCTGTTGGAGATGAGAGGGGCTGTTCTAGGCTTCAGAGGTTTACCAGGAAGTTTAAATGAGAAGGATATCATGGAGTGGTCTGACCAAGATAGGGGGAGGATTTCTCTTATATCGGTGGATTCGATGTTGGTAAACAGTAGGTCTAGGGTGTGGCCAGCTAAATGCGTGGGATCCACTATCCACTGTCTTAGTTGGAGAATTCCCATGTCATATTCCAATTGGGAAGATCCCGGAGCGTCCGTTTTCTCGTAGTGGATGTTGAAGTCACCAACAACCATATAGTTTTTGTTTTTTAAACAAAGTGGTAGCAGTTGATTCAATAGTTTGGCACCGAGACTGGCTTGTTGCCCTGGGGGATTATATATGACTGCACCGGCTATGATGGTAAGGCCCTCAAAAAGTACTTTGAATGGTAGGGTCTGATGTTCAATGTGGACAGTTGTAGGTTCGGCGAGGCATGTTAGGTAATCCCTGAATATCACAGCAACTCCGCCACCTTTTTTGCCCGGTCTATCTTGTGTAATGATTTTGTAGTTAGTGGGAAGGGCATTTGCTAAGTCTGGAGCACTGGTTTCAGATAGCCAGGTTTCGGTTATAAAAACCAGGTCTGGGGTCTTGGATATGAGTAGATCCCAGATGTCCAGGGCATGTTTAGGTAGGGATCTTGCATTAAGACAGAGACAATTCAACGCCAGATGGTTATTTTCGGGGATTATGTGGTGGTCTGTTAGGGTTTGACTCATGCTAGACCAACGGCAGGCGAGGCAGGAGATGGGTCCATAGGATAAGCCTGGGCCAGTTTGGGTACACGGATGTGATTTCGTATCCGTATTGACTTTGTTAAAGGCTAATAGCTCGCTGCGTGGGTAACGAATTGGTATGGGCAGAGTTGGGTGGGACCAGTAGGGGGTGTAGCCCCTAGTCCCGGCCGGTCGCTGACAGGCGCAGACGGGCTTGCCTTTGGCGTGCCTTTGGCGCTCTGCCGGTGCGCCCGCTGCGCTTGTCCGCTGCGCGTCCTGCAAATGCACATCCTTGTAGTGGCGAAAAGGGGTGTGGCCTCCCGTTAGTGGGCGTGGCCTCTAGGTCATTGAGGCAGCTGTCTAATGGCGGCTGTACCTTTTTTCCAACCCGCGGCAGCGTTGTCAGGGGCTGCGCGGGGATGTTCCAGCAAGTCTGCAGAGGGGGGGTGCCCAGGGAGCAGAGTGATTACAGGTAAAATAGTTTGTGAAAATAGTGAAATTTTTAAAAGTAAGCAATTTCTCCCGGCTTCCGCCTCAGGAGTACGATCTCAAGTGCGCGCTAGTAGTTCAGAGCGCCTTAAGTAGCGGGAAAGGGGCGTGGCCTCCCGTTAGTGGGCGTGGCCTCTAGGTCATTAAGGCAGCTGTCTAATGGCGGCTGTACCTTTTTTCCAACCCGCGGCAGCGTTGTCAGGGGCTGCGTGGGGATGTTCCAGCAAGTCTGCAGAGGGGGGGAGGTGCCCAGGGAGCAGAGTGATTACAGGTAAAATAGTTTGTGACAATAGTGAAATTTTTAAAAGTAAGCAATTTCTCCCGGCTTCCGCTTCAGGAGTCCGATCTCAAGTGCGCGCTAGTAGTTCAGAGCGCCTTAAGTAGCGAGAAAGGGGCGTGGCCTCCCGTTAGTGGGCGTGGCCTCTAGGTCATCGAGGCAGCTGTCTAATGGCGGCTGTACCTTTTTTCCGACCCGTGGCAGCATTGTCAGGGGCTGCGCGGGGATGTTCGAGCAAGTCTGCAGAGGGGGGGAGGTGCCCAGGGAGCAGAGTGATTACAGGTAAAGTAGTTTGTGACAATAGTGAAGTTTTTAAAAGTAAGCTATTTCTCCCGCCTTCCGCCTCAGGAGTCCGATCTCAAGTGCGCGCTAGTAGTTCAGAGCGCCTTAAGTAGCGGGAAAGGGGCGTGGCCTCCCGTTAGTGGGCGTGGCCTCTAGGTCATCGAGGCAGCTGTCTAATGGCGGCTGTACCTTTTTTCCAACCCGCGGCAGCATTGTCAGGGGCTGCGCGGGGATGTTCCAGCAAGTCTGCAGAGGGGGGGAGGTGCCCAGGGAGCAGAATGATTACAGGTAAAATAGTTTGTGACATTAGTGACATTTTTAAAAGTAAGCAATTTCTCCCGGCTTCCGCCTCAGGAGTCAGATCTCAAGTGCGTGCTAGTAGTTCAGAGCGCCTTAAGTAGCGGGAAAGGGGCGTGGCCTCCCGTTAGTGGGCGTGGCCTCTAGGTCATCGAGGCAGCTGTCTAATGGCGGCTGTACCTTTTTTCCGACCCGCGGCAGCGTTGTCAGGGGCTGCGCGGGGATGTTCGAGCAAGTCTGCAGAGGGGGGGAGGTGCCCAAGGAGCAGAGTGATTACAGGTAAAATAGTTTGTGACAATAGTGACATTTTTAAAAGTAAGCAATTTCTCCCGGCTTCCGCCTCAGGAGTCCGATCTCAAGTGCGCGCTAGAAGTTCAGAGCGCCTTAAGTAGCAGGCAAGAGTGGAGGGAAGTGTAAGGCTCCCCTCCAACCCCTTCCTGTGGTAAGCACCCCTTTTGAGCAGGTGGGCATCAACATTGTGGGGCCACTGTAACCCAAGACAGCCTTAGGCAACAAGTTTCTCTTGATCTAGGTGAACCAAGCCACCAGGTACCAGGTACCTGGAAGCTGTCCCTCTCAGGACAATCACAGCCCCTGTGGTGGGCCGTGCATTGATGGGAATCTTTTCCCATGTGGGGTTCCCCAGAGAGGTGGTCTCCGACCAGGGTACCAACTTCATCTCAAAGTACATGAAGTCTTTGTTGGAGGAGTGTGGGGTAACTTACAAGTTCACCCCTCCTTACCATCATCAAGGAAATGGATTGGTTGAGAGATTCAACTGAACCCTGAAAGGCGTGGTTATGCGCCTTGCAGAGCCCATGAGACGGAAGTGGGACATCTTTCTGCCATGCCTGTGTGTACCCCAGAAGTCCTACGGGTTCAGTCCCTTTGAACTCTTGTACGGTCACCCTGTGAGAGGACCTCTGAGTCTGGTGAAGGAGGGTTGGAAAAAGTTCCCTGGTAAGACCCCCCCAAGATATGTTCACCATTTGCTGGCCTTCAGGAACCAGACTTAATGCTTCAAGAAACTCACTCAGGCGAATCTGAAAGCTAGCCAGGAAGAAAGTAAACGATGGTCTGACCAGAATGCCACTCTGGTAGAATATAAACCTGGACAGAAAGTGTGGGTGATGACACCAGTGGAGCCCTGTGCGCTGCAGGACAAGTGGACTGGTCCTTATGAGGTAGTGGAGTGCAAGAATGAGATAACCTATTGGGTTGACTTGCAGACTCCCAGGAACCCTTTGAGGGTCCTACATGTGAACTGCCTCAAGCCACACTTTGAGAGGTCTTATGTGACAATGCTCCTTTCTACAGATGATGGGATGAAGGAGGAGAGTGAACCTTTACCTGACCTCCTGTCAGCAAAGGAGCAGGATGGGTCAGTGGATGGGGTTAACCTCTCTCCTACCCTGACCCCAGAACAGTAGAGGGACTGTCGCCATGTGTTGGGTCAGTTCGCCTCCTTGTTCTCCCTGACACCAGGAGTCACCAATTGGTGCGTCCATGATGTGGACACTGGGGACAGTCTGCCTGTGAAGCAAAGATTTTACAGAGTAGCTGACAAGGTCAGGGCTAGCATCAAGGAAGAAGTTTCTAAGATGTTGGCGCTAGGGGTAATTGAGCACTCCAGCAGCCCCTGGGCTAGACCAGTGGTCTTAGTGCCAAAAGCGGCTTCAACTGGTGCCACCTCAAAACTTCGCTTCTGCGTGGACTACCGTGGCTCAATGCGGTCACCAAGACTGACGCACTCCCCATCCCCAGAGCTGATGAGCTCGTGGATTGGTTAGGCGCTGCCAGGTACCTCAGTAAGTTTGATTTACCATCTGAGTACTGGCAGATTGCCTTAACTGAGAGGGCCAAAGAGAGGTAAGCGTTTTCAACCGCAGAAGGGCACTACCAGTAAGTATGGGCAAAATGTGCGAATTTGCGGTACGCGTATTCGTGCGAAAGCAAATTCGCGGTCCGCATAATCCACGAATTTGTGCGCATTTTTTTATTTTTGTGTGTTCGCGGGGCGCTTTGCGTGTTCGTGGGTTTTTTTTCAGCGTGCCGACCGCGAAGTTACCCATGCGGTCGTACATTGGTGCCGCCATCTTGTTTTCAGTGTTCGCGTTGCGTATTTCCGTTTCCGGGCGCTAGTTGCATGCTCACGTTGGGCATTTCCTACGTGCGGGGCGCAATTACGTCATTGCGTCCAGTTTTGCGTGCTCGCGGGGGAAATATAGCGCGAACTTACCCGCGCGGTCCCAATGGGTGCGGCCATCTTGTTTTTCATTCATTGCTATGGTTCTGGGCATGATTTTTCTATCCTTCTTTAATCTTTGCAATCCTTTGTTTGTTTGAACTTTGTTTTGATCTTTTTTACTCATTATCAATCCCTCTCTTTTTCTACATCTATATTTTATGTTTTTTTCTTCTTTTGGTTACTTTAAAACTACTTTTTTTTAACTCTTTTCTTTTATTAACTTTTTCCCTATTCTCTTTCCTATTTATTTCCATTCCTGGCCAGGACCATGGCAAAGGGAGCCGGTAAGAACAAGGGGAAGGGTCCCGCACCCTGTAACCGGCTCCCTTGCGAGCAATTAAGGGGGAGGATGTATTGGCCCGGGAGATTTTCAGCACGGAGGAGGTGACCGCACTTATCTTTTATGTTCAGCGCCACCTCCCAAAGAACGTCGCAGCAGGAGGCAGGCCTGGTGCAGGGTATGGCCCCTGGGAGCGTTGCCACCTCTGGGATAAGGTGTGCCGGGCCATGTTTAGGGAGTCGGGGTTCAGCGCACCTACCATCAGGCGACGCACCGGTGGGCAGACCTCCTTGACCGGGAGCAGGACGTGCTCGACCTGCTAGGCATGGAGATCCCTGGGCTTGGTGAGTAGCTATTTAATAACTACTTTGTTTTCTTCTGCTCTGTGTTATTATATTGCTAATATATGTTTTTCCCGAAGAGCAAGAATGCTGCAGATTCGATTACATTGCAGGAAAATTAATGTTTATAGCTTCTGTGATTGCAGGTGCTCGCCTGCTCAGTGCCGTTGCTACTATGCCTACTTGCTTGCAACTTTGTGCTCATTTGGCCTGATTATGTATGAGTGTAGTACTTTACAGAACTGCGTAATGCTAGAGAGACTAGAGACTCAAGTCTAGTCCTTCCTTTGTACTCCTGCTGCCACTAAGAAGAAGAGATAGTGGTGGATTGATAGGTTGAGTATATTATGACTTGTTATTAGTATTAGGACATTTTTTAGTCGTCTGCAATCATGATGACGGACTGTGTCTGTCACGTCGCGTGCTGCTGAGTGCTGGTAGTCGTAGTAGAACCTTTTTGTTGTTGGTTTAGTTAGTGATTTACATAACTTTCCATGTAGACGGTCTGCGAATCCAGCAATACTGTACTATCCTCCTAGTTGACCAGATCAGATAGGTCAATACATATAGTGCAATTGTTGGTAATTTGTTTCCCCGAGATAATTTTAGATTGTGGTCAAAGAAATCAAATATTTCAAAAAAACAATCATCCATGTTTGTGTTTAGTTTATGATCATCAGCAACTCCCAGGGGCAAGAGGACAACAGGGATGCCAGCGGAACAAGTTGGGCAGGATCGGTCCTCCGAGCTCTCTTCTGCTGGCCCCAGTAAGTTGTTCTGTTGTACTGTTAATAAGAATTATACTTCCCTAACTTTTACATCACCTATTCATTCCAAACTGTTTCCTAATTCTATTTTTTACTAAATAGTCTTTGATCTTCTTGTAGACTGTTTCTACATTCTTATCCTGCCTCTACTATCACTCTCTGTGTATTACTATTTTCTATTATTATGATTCGGTCTGTGTAGGTAGCTAAGCTTGCCCAGTCTGCAAACGGTGTTAAATAAAACTCTGATCCAGCAATAGCTCTAGGCAGGGAGTGCAGTCCTCTGGGTTGCCCTTGCTGTCTATTCCAGTCTTCCTAATGTAAGTGCTTTGACAACTTCCAACAACAAAATGTCAATGTGTCCACCAAGAATAAGCTAGTAGTTGGCTTTTTTGATTTGATAGGAGCACATACCATACCGCTAGTGTTTCAGGGACTATTCTGCACATACAGTAGTATGGACAAGAGAAATAGGACATTGTTGATGATAGGTGCAGTTCGACTTTCCACATACCTCAGTCCAAACAGTTGAACCCCCAATCCCCTGACCGACTATCTAGTGTGTCTGACCAATGATTATACGACCCAGAAGAACAGAAGAAGACTAATGCCGAGTCCTGACCTATCAGAGTCACGGAAGCATGCCTGCAAAGTGCAGTAGAGCAAACCCTTCCGCTCACTCACTCGTGAACAAAAACCACACAGTATTTTTTAGTTTTAAAGTTTTATTTTCAAAAAAGAAATTAAAAAACTATTTCTTTATTTTTAAAAGCACAGTATTCCGAGTGAGCAAAGATGACATTAAAGTTTAATCACCCTTCCCTAGAATCAATATACTTCAACTTAACACATCTAATTATTAGAATAACTGTGCGGGAGCCCTCACCTTGTTTGAACTTCAAGTACTGGTGGTGATCAGGAGTAGGTGGTGAATTGAAAAGCTCTTGTTGGCAGAAGGGCAATGCAATCTTCTGTCTGTAATTAGAAAAATGGTGCACGTTAAAAAGCAAGCATTCATCAGTTGTGCCAAAAAGTGTAGCATGTAATGGCTAAGCATATAAAAGGTTAAACAAAAATCCCCAAAAACTTCACTTTTTTTCATTCCCAATAATTAAAAATTGGTTATGTATTAACATTTTCTCTCATTACGAGACGAAATAGGGGATGGTGTATGGCATCTAAAAATATGACATGTTTTTTCTAGGCGTCACAACATCGGATGCGGCACCAAACACTACCGGTGCCGGGGCCAGCAGCGTGGAGACGTCCACTCCAGGAGGTGATGCGGCGGCGCCACAAGTGCCACCAGGAGGAGCTGTGGTGGATGGCTCAGCAGCGGCAGACGGTGGTAAGTTATTATACTACTTACTTATTGACATTTTAGAGTAGGCTCGCAAAGGAGTGTATGATGTACTGTACAGTAGACAGTACACTAGTACAAGTACACTGTACTGTTAAGAACAGTTACTAATTTAGAAGTACATTTTTGCCAATCACGGAGAAGACAGTCACCCTTGACGTAGCAATAGCATTAGCGGCGGTAGTTCTCGAGTAAGCAATGGCCCCCTACTATTTGACTTCAACTCAGCCTGGAAACTTTTATCGTGAATCCAAGTCATATCAGATGAACTTGAGGGATGTGATGAATGAAAAGGGAAAGAAGGGTGAAAGGAAGGATGAGCGAGTCATAACATTTATGACCGTAAAAAATTATACGTGTTATTGAATGCAGGCAGAGGTGGCTGATAGGAAGGAATCAGATGCATGGCTGCTTGAAGCAAGGATGGTTGGAGGACAAAGAAAAGATGACTGCCTGTGTGAGTAAATCAGAAAATGCATGTGTGGTGTGCATTGCAATATATCATTTGGGTGAAACTCAAATGCAAGTCAAGACGGTGGTTTACCAAATAAAATTAATGAATAGACGTTTACTTTGGAAACCTGGATCGTATCTTCTTCCTCATAGATAGCAGAGGTGTATGTAGAGCAGACGCTCAGTCGATGAAGAGTGTTACTTTGAACAGCATGTTCGTGCCAGAGTAGCAAAGCAGAGGAAATCCAAATACTAGAAGTTGTGATTGTTCAGAAATACTCCCTTGACTAACAGTACAGTAGATTACTTTGCAAGCACAGCATATATTGTGTATGTATTGTATAGTTGACATTATATCAAGTCAAGTCCCTTCCTCCGGCAATTATGGGTACCACACTCACTCCCTATGTTAATAATTTTCTTTCAGCTGTGTCATCGGTATACTATCGCTGTTGTTCACTCAATCTATCAAAACCAAGCACCTAAAGTCATCCATCATATAAGCAAAGATCATGTGATCGGCAGGATATATGATCAGAAATCAATAATCTTCATTTTCCTATTGTAGTAGTCAAGGCCCGGGGGGGGGGGGGGCAGTGCGAAATATAAATTACATTGAGAAGTAGCCCTTGATGTAACCGAGTATGGCCAGTGCCACCCCTATAGAAAAGTAAGAGCTTCCCTATCCCCACCTGCATGTACTGCCTAAAGTAATGCGAGTCTGCGTCATCATGGCTTGTGTCTGTTTTTCTTGGGTGCAAGCTGACTGAGCAGGCATTATGCCGGCTACCACAAGTTCACGTACAAGAGAAAAAAAGAAGAAGACTGGTGTACTCTCTGACTATGTAGTGAGTCCATAGTGCTGCTAGTAAAATTCCTGAAACTCCCACTAATGTTGCAGGCCTACAAAGACGGCGGAAAGATACATGCCAAAATGTTATACTGTGCTTGCAAGTTGCTAGTGTTACTGTGAGACAACTTTCTGTTGAATTATTTTGTGGTAATGTTAAAGAGTATTGGTTACAGTATTTTACTTTCTTTCTTCATATTGATGCTCCACAAAAGCTCACCAGGAAGGAGATGACTTTCCGGGCCAGGGCCCGGTCGCTGGAGGCCATTTGTGCTGAATATCGGCGGCAGTGGGCTCGGGAGCAGGAGGAGGAGGCGGCAACAACTGCATCCTCCTCCAGGGCTCCCGGGTCCACCAGCCTCCAGTTGTACGGCGCCGTGGCCCGACAGCCTCCCGCCACAGCGCAGCAGCAAGTAAAACAGTAGCTGCCCCCCCAGAGCCTGGATGGCACGTCAGTGCCGCCTACGCAGCAGAGTGGACTCCCTGGAGCGCGTGGTAGAGAAGCTCCAGTGCCAGCTCCGGGACCTCCGCAAAGAGATGCGGGACCACCTGTCCACAGGACACCGCCGGAAGAAGTGACTGTCCCTTGCCTCTTTTTTAAAGACTGTGGGGGGGGTGGGAATTGGGCGTAGGGGATTCAAAGGGAGTTTTGAAGGACATTTGGACATTGGTTGGGGTTAGGGAGGGGGGTGAGTTGGGTCTTTTGAATACTGTATTTTTATTACGGAAAATATATTTATTTATTTTACATACTTAAACATAGTATACGCGTTCATATTATTTTGTGTGGTGGTGGGCGGGGGTTACTGTACATTTGGTTTCCTCAAACTTACCAGCATGATTTATCTAAACATCCAAAAATGTACAAAAGTGCCACTAACAGAGTTAGTGAATTCAATTGCCCTACTAGTACTTTAGTAGTACTACTGTCAGTCTCTCCTCTCCTCCGAACCCTAGCCAATTATTCTACCTCCCCAAAATGCTTATCTTACCTGTGATTCATGTTTGAGAAAAGGGCTAGGCACAGGGCTGGCTGCATGGAAAATGGCGATTAAGGTTGGGTATGGAATCCTGGACGGATGAAATGTCATCGTTGTGCTGGTAGTAGTGGTACACACTGGCAGTAGCAGCATGTGAAAAAAAAGGAAATGAAACATTGAGTGGCCTGAGCGTAGCATTAGAACAGTACGATAGATAGTACGGTAGAGAACAGTGCCATAAATTGTAGCCTAAGCAGTGCTAAAGTATTCTAAATATAAGTACTAGTTGCGTGGAGTATGGCTACAATTAGAAATAGTATTGAAGGCGAAGGACACAGCAGCATAAGCATTAAGCATTCGATTCATCACGTGTCGGAGGAGGATTTTGTTGATGATCAATCTACGATGGCGCCCATGAAATTCTGATTTGAATGATTTATCTGTTGCTTTGATCTTCTCCTCCCCAGCAAGTGTGTGGAATTATTGTTGTCATTTAGTCACACCTCAGTGAAAACCACACAGCCCGGGGGAAGGCGGTTAGGGTTTGAAAATTGGATGGGAATTGGGAGTTTTGGGAAAGTTTTATGGAGAGAGGAAAAAAAACACAGCACGGACAAACAATAAATGAAGATAAACAGATCTTTGGATACGAAGATATCCATAAATCTTTTAAGGAACATAAAGGAAGTGCATGCACTACTGCATGCATGAAGTTGTTTGCTAAATGGATGGTCAGGTTACTGAAAGCTAAGTAGTACTTTCTACAACTTACTAACTATGAAGAAACAATGTGACAGTACAGGGCTGCAGTAATTACGCAATTTCACTTGCCTATCTGCCCTCAGAGAGAATAAACACTTAGTACATTAAATTAGTTTTAAAAATCGCAAAGAAAAACGTATACAATGGCTGGAGGGATGAATTTGAAGCAGAGAGCAAACAAATGCACAGAGTCACACTCAAAGATGTTCAGAACAATAACATTATTTAAAAGATAAGGAGAAGTGAAGAGGATACTGTAACTGTATGTTGTAGTTGTCCAGTTGAATTTGGGAAGTTGCATGCATTTATTTATTTATTTATTTATTTTTTGCATTTATAATGCGCGCAGATACCCACAAAGGGTTTCCCGGCGCCAGGACTAAGAGACCAACATCCAGCCATTCCTCTTATTCACGGTACTCCTCCATTCCATCTGACGCTCCGTCGATCAATCTTGGTGACCAGACACACTGTCCACTGCCTGCCTGGCGGATGCGGAATTGCGGATCGCTAATGATAAGCCTGAGTTAATCGTTTTTCCCATCGCACAGGGTAAAAACCGGCCTGTAATTTTTGATGGAAAAACAGGAAGTGATATTAAAACACCACGGAGAAAAAAATATAAGGTACACTGTGTAGTGCAAAAATACCACTTTCAGTTTCAGAGGCGACAGTATGACATACAAGCATCATTTCTAAAGTGCGCACTCTGAGTCTCCTTTTCAAGGATAGTAATTAGCACACAGCAGGCCAGGGCCATGCAGACGGTCAAGGCAGTCACCACTGAGTGAAGCAACCTGATGTAGTATATCTCTTTGACACAGACAGACAAAGCAATTTTACATGAACTGCTGTCTGGACTCTGGCATAGCAACACTACACTGGCTCGACCACTCCATACCACGACTAGACAGACATGTAGTTCTGCTGTAGTAGTTGTTGTTGACTGGTTTACCTGTTTGCCACTCACAAATTGGCCATAGTTCTTCCGTAAACCGACGATGATAATCCATCCATCCCAGTGAGTGACTGTAAAGAAAAAAGATATATTATTTAACTTTGATCATCAACACTCATCATCATCATGGTATATTGGCAAACAGTGAGTCCAAGGACATTTTTCATATTGGAAAATGCAATGTAGTGGCCCCTGCAGTTGAAGTACAATTTGTAGGTAAAAAAAAAAGGTAAAAAAAAGCAGAGTAGACTTGAGTTACATTTAGTGTGTAAAAGATTAAATAATAACAGAAGAGATATGATTCATTTCATGCACAACAAACAAACAGCAATTGCTTTCATCAGAGCCAGACAGCCATTGCTGTCCACTGCATGCCATGCCATTGTCTCATTATTCATTACCTGTTCCACTTTTTGTCCGCATCTTGTTCTTAAAGGCCCACAGGGCAGAGTCTCCTGTCAATTTCAGAAGTAACTGTCAGCAATCAGCATGTAGTCAGTAATTCCAATCCCACTTGAGGGGACTCGTCTACGCAGCCAAAGTTTCTTGATTCTGCGTAATCCAGCCATCTGCCTTGAGGGAAATGGATAGGGGGAGTCTGGAGGAGGAGGATAGAGGAGCATGACTGAGTTATGAACTTGTGAACCTCAGGAATGCAGACAGCGGCACCTTCAAATCAATAAGGAAATAAGATGAAGACAGTGCTGCTGATGGATTTGTTGTGATTAGGTGATTAGAGTTTTGTTGTGGTAAAAGTTGCAAAACAAAGAAAGACACACAGGAATAAAAGTGAATAAGGATGGAAAAAAAGGAAGTCATTTTCAGGCGTGCATTCACGTATTTTGTAATCTGGTGGTATGAAGTACTGATTCATCTTGATCCTTGTTAACCTCTCCACATTTTTGGGCGGGAGGCGGGTCCTTTTTGAAGTTAGAATGGCACCAGCAGCACTGAAAACACGTTCAGAAGACACGCTTGCGAGTGGGCAAGACAAATAATTTAGAGCCAGGTTGGTGATCAGTGGCCATTGACCCCTTTTCCAATACCAATACAGCAATGAGTTCTGATTAACGAAGACCTCTGTTGGGTCATCCAGATAGGCCTGCACCATCCACTTAAGGTTCTCCACTTTGCGTACCATCTGTGGCCTTTGCATCACTGGAACAATGAGTTGATGAGTTAGCCAATCCGCTTCCGACAATATTATGGCTGGGCCTGGTGCAGGTGAGGATGATGATACAGTTGCTGGTGTCGGTAACGGCTGTGAGGGAAAGTGACTGCCTTTGGCCACAGATTCAGAAGTGGACCTTGACGCCGAATGGCCTGCTGATTCTGTAGTACTTCTGACGGTTCCTTCAATTTCCTGACACTCTTTTTCGAACCGAGTGGCTGACAGAGCTTGCCAATGTTTGTACTTTGAAACATCTGCTTCATTAAAAGGAATGAATGCTTTGCTGGCCACTGCCTTCTTGTACGGTGGATCCAGAATAGTGGCACAAATGTAATGTTGTTCTGTATGTATTTTTTTAAGCCTTCATTGTCAACTAGGCGGGTCAATAAGCTCACAACCAACCGATATGCGTCTTGCTTGTCAGTCTCACCTTTGAACGTTGAAGTCACTGCCTTCGGTTGGTGCTCTAGAATGCGCAACAGTGGGATAGCTTTGTCCAAAGTACAGTCCTCTCTGCTGACTTCGCGCGTGAAGACCTCAAAAGGATGAAGCATGTCTGTCAGGCTTTTAACTAGCTTCCATTCCTCCAACTCTTGCCTCATGTATTTCATAGTAGAACCCAGTGCATAGACATTCTCATTGATTACCAAGCACTGCTCAGACAGACGCTCAAGCATGTAGAAGGTTGAGTTCCAACGTGTTACCACCTCCTGGATGAGTCCTCTGACTGGCAGTCTACGGTCACGTTGCATGTTCCTCAGCTGCTTCCAGGCCTTAAAAGAATGGCTGAAATGTGTGCAGATTCTTCGGCAGGTGGTCAGTAACTTGCTGACTGTGTTTTCTTTTTTCAAGAAATCTTGACCAACAATGTTAATACTGTGCGCCAAACACGGCACTCTGAAATAGCCACCATCAGACATGGCCCTAACTATGGCCCTAACCTTGGCTTTCGACACAGATGCTACCGAGAGGATATATGCACTGATCAATGAGGATTTAACTCAAACTGCGTCTAGCAGAACAAGGGAGCAGTGCATCAAGCAACTCCTATACCTTTCAAGACGGCGTATTAATCAGAGACTACACGCCAACACCTTGATTAAGTACCACAAGGTACTCCGCATTCCCCGTGGCCTACGGATTGCTTTAAAACCGTCTCTATGCAAGAACTCTAAGACTTTCATTGAACGTTGGAATGCCATCCTCAATAAATGCAGTCTGGATCTTATTTTATTAATCGTGGAGGAACTGTCGGGCATTCTGAATGAGCTCACTCAAGAGATTACCATCATAGAAAGTGAACTAAAGGAATTAAGCACTGCCGAAGAATTGAAAGACACCCTAGATGAAATCAACGCACAAATTGATAAGCACACCAAAGAAATTAATGAGCGTAAGATACGCAAATTCCGTCGGGACACCTTGGATTACAAGCTAGGAGAGGTTTATACGTGGGCTGATGTCTACGCTCAACGTCGCAGGAACAAACCCTATAATCCTAACACAGACACCTCATCCTCCGGGAGTGATAATACCAACCGACCCCCAAGAAGAACCCCTACGGAGGCATCAAAATCGGCTCCTTCATCTAGCGGAACATCTCCAACTCAAAACACAGATCAAACTACCGCCGAGCCTTTTTTAGAGCAAGGCCCAGACAAAACCGCAGACCCAGACGGGGCAAGAGGGCAGGCAAAAAACAACGGAGAGAATCAACCAGCCACGAAGCCTTACAAGAAAACCAGGAAGAATCGTTAGTAATTAACATCTCAAAGGTCCACCTTACCGACCATGAAACCAAGATTCTACAAAAAGGCTTGTCTTTTGTTCCTACCAGCGATACAAATCTACTAGAATTAGATGTGAGCACATACAAACTCACGAGGAAGTTGCGACTAAAACATTTCTTTGAGAGAGTTCTCGAACCCACCGTCAATCCGAAACCGGATCAACTCATGGGCCTACGACCCCCCAGCACCTTCACACCTCCAATAAGCCACAAAAGCATAGACACATTTGAGACCCTAGTGAAACAGGACATTTCCATGATCAATTTCCACAAAAAGACTCACAAGAATATCACCAACAAAGATCTTGACACGCTTAAAAAGATCGCACAGAATCCAGCCATCAAGTGCTTGAAAGCTGACAAAGGAGGCGCCCTCGTCATCTTAGATACTGATCTATACAAACTGAGAACCAGAGAACATGTCATGGATCCGAATGTATACTTGCCCCTTGATGGCAACCCGACTAATGAGTACAAAATGGAACTTTCACGCATTGTGGAAACAGCCTATGTGGAAAGAACAATTGATGACAGAACCAAGAAATACCTGATCACCGAACATCCTCGGAGCCCATCTATTACTATGTTACCGAAGATACATAAGAATCTTAAGGATCCACCGTTCCGTCCAATTGTTTCAACTAGGGGTTCGATACACGAACCCACAGGCAAATTCATTGACCGTTACCTGCAACCCATGGTTCAAAAATTACCTAGCTACATTAAAGATACCACACAACTATTGAATAAACTCTCCACAATTGAATGTCTTGAGAACGAGAAACTCATCTTATGTACTGCGGACGTAAGAAGTCTATACACTTCCATCCCCCACGAGGGAGGAATCAACGCGGTGGAACAAGCATTGCTCTCATCGGACGTCAACGATTCACTGAAGCCATTCATCCTTGAACTTATGGTATATACTTTATACCATAGCTACTTTGAGTATGATGATACTTGGTTCCTACAAATGTCCGGAATGGCTATGGGAAATTGTGCGGCCCCCACCTACGCAAATCTATACATGGGTGATTTTGAATCCAATCACATCTACCAAAATAAAACATGGATGGACAATCTTAAACTTTATGTTCGTTACATTGACGATCTTCTGTTTGTCTGGAAGGACTCCCAAGCAAGCCTTGAACTTGCATTAACCGATCTCAACACCAAAGATGACCGTATCGACTTTACCTGGACCATCAACCATCAAGAGATCGCTTTCTTGGACGTTCATCAAAATCACCCCTCAGGGTGTACAGACAGACCTTTTCCGGAAGGCCACAGATCGCAATAATGCTCTACTGTTTAGCAGTTTTCATCGAGATTCCCTTAAACGACACTTGCCTTACAGCCAGATGTTGAGGGCAACCCGTATAGTCTCTGATCCAGAGATCAGGTTGAACCAAATGGTAAACATTGCATCCAGATTTCGTTGCAGAGGTTATCCAGAAACAATCCTTAAGGAAGCTATGGACCGTACATCCTCCACCTCCCGGACTGAAGCTCTCAAAAGTAAACCCAAAACTGAAGACCAGCGTATGGTATTAGTTTCTAGATATTCGACCTCCAGCAATAAGTACAAAAAAATCATTATGAAACATTGGCGCATTCTCGCATCAGAACCTGATTTCGGAAACCTCTTCCAAGATCCTCCGATCTTTGCGTACACCAGACCCATGAATTTCAAAGAAATTCTATCCAAGCAAACGACGGCAAGCACCTCAACCACCCACACTGGCACACGACCATGCCATCATTGCAGCAATTGCAATAACGTAATGAAAGGAAATATCATTTGCCATCCCATGAGAGGTTTTGACATCAAACTAAGTGTAGATGCAACTTGTGACTCTTCAAACCTGGTTTACCTGCTAAAATGCCCATGTGGCAAGGTCTACGTGGGCAAGACAAGCAGGAAAATTAAAACAAGATTAAACGAACACAAATCTAATATAAGGACTAAAAACACCAAGTCTAACATTGCCATCCACTTCAATGAAGCCAACCACAGTGTGGCTCAACTCAAGTACATGGTCCTAGAGATTGTTTCCAAAGTTGAAGGCAGAGACAATAATAAGACTTTACTGCAGAAGGAAACCGCCTGGATTTACAGATTACAATCTCAGAAACCGTGTGGTCTTAATGACCGGACAGAATTAAGCTGCTTTCTTTAAACGCCACGTGTGGGCACTTATTGATGCATAACCTGCGCTGCTATACGCTCATATCCTTCACTGTACTAACCCTCCATTCCATCATGGCCGTTTCATTCACTGGTTTAACACACCTAACTTCCGAAGTCCCTTTTCTCTTTCTACGATTCTCTAGTCACTCACTTAACTTCGCATTCACTCCGCGGAACCTCACCCCCGAGGAACCCGTTTCACGTTCCGAAACGTTTGCTATCCAAGTAAGTTTTCTGCTCTTTCACTTTTGGCCGTTTTATTTTTTATTTTTTATTAGTCATTATTCACCGTGCCGGCACCGATCCGATTGGTTTTCAGGATCGCCGTGTCAGTTTCAGGCATGCACTTTCGAGCCTACGGCTTAATTCTTTCACTATTTAATTTTTTGCACACGTCTTTACTTATGTGCCACGTTTGTCACTCACCCTTGAAGACCCCACTCGTTTTAAACCACTTGTCTCACGCCGTAATCTTTGTCCTCTTCACAAGTTGGCACGCACGTCTACAACCACATTCGTTAAACTCAACCCCAACTGGCATTTTCACTTCACCCTTTTATGATGGGACGCATGAGGTTTACACATCAAGTCACTTGCACCAATACCATTATGTTGCATCAGACGCTACTATGTATATATTGATTGGCATTTATTCTCTCTATTTTAGTGCTCCTTGAGAAAGGACACTTTTGTCCGAAATGCATCGGAGCCACCAGATAATGGATTAAACTTGATGGTTTATTTTCATATGAATGTAATATGAAACACTAACATGAAAGACTTTGATTAAAAAGAATCTTTTGAAACTCACCTCAAGAAAACTTTATTCTAAATTGGGAAACCCCCTGTGCTGTTGATCCACAACACACAGTTCCGCACAAGTGTGCCCACCGCAGGGATGCGCCTACACTCCTGTAGCGCACTTAACCCCTAACTATATTACTGCCATTATCCGTGGAAACATAACCAATCATGTGCTTTCTTGGATGCAGCCATTCATAGACCTTACTCTGAAACTCATCCAAAAGGTTTAGTGCAGTATGAGATTTCTCCATGGCAAACATGGCTACTGTTGTTTATTTCCGAGTAGCTTGAAAAACTGTCAGTGTCAACACCTGCATATAACTTGTCTCGAACCCCTGCAAAAGAGACCCAGTGTGCAGTGATGCACATGTAATCAAGGGCTTGGCAACTGGTCCACATGTCTGTTGTCAGGTGGATAGTGTGAACAGCACTCTTCTGCAAAGCTGCCCCAATCACCTCCAGCACATCTTGATGTAGTGCTGGAACCGCAACTCTGGCAAAATAGGACCGGCTAGGAACCTTCCATTTAGGGCAGACTGTTGCCACAAATTCTAGAAAACCCACCCCTTCCACGAAAGAAAAAGGGAGAAGGTCCAGCGCTAACATTTTAGCAAGCATTGCATTATAAAGATGTGCCGTTGGGTGGTTGCGTTTAAATGGCACATCCGACCAAAACATGCTTTTAATGGTGTTCTGGACCGTTTTCATACGCGATGATGATGATGATGCAGACTTTTTCAACCCAGTTAGGCTCATTGATGTACTTTTTCGCATTTGTGTCTCTCCCAGACTCTTAGTGTGCCTCATACATGTTGCCGGGGTAGAGGGTGTGGGCGCTACCACTGCAGTGCTGCTGCCAGGGGTACTGGGTGTACCAGAAAAAATGTCTGTCGCTTCTTCACTCCCCCCCCCCACACGATCAGCCCCTCGTCATCATCATCAGATGCAATATGAATGGATACATTTGGATTTGTTGTACTTTTGGCTTCCCGGATCTTCCTTAGGTGCGCCTCCCAAGTGATAGTGTGGTGTTTTTGGAGATGACCTCTCTGGCCTCCGGTACCATAGTTGGTACCAAGCTTACCCTGACTAACTACAGTTTTACAAATCGAACAAACGACCATGTTTTCCGCCTTTTTACTAACACTAAAGAAGTCCCAAACTGGGGACTGGAGATGTCTGCTGGTGGTGGAGGTGCTACTTTCAATGCCAGATGAAGTGGAGGATGGGCGTGGCTGAATTTGACTCTGTTGTGCACTTACAGCACCACTACTTGAGGTAATGGAGGTCGAGCTGAATGGCGGCCCCTGCCGGCCCTTCGGACGAGAAAATATGGAAGCTGTAGGTCGTGTTGATGTAGTAGTTAACTGCGTTGGTGGTGGTACCAGTGCCACGCCGCCCACATCCCGCTCAGCAGCAATTCTGAATAGGGTCAAAATGTCTGTCTGCTGCATGCCCACTGGGGCTGGAGTGACAACTGTGAAGACTGGGTCATCGTCAGACTGTTCATCAGCAGCAGAATACACCACTTCTTGATCGTCGTCATCACCCATAAGTGAAAGCCTTGCGGGAACCTTCCTTTTAGGCTTGGCTACCTTTGTCAGCTCATGGCGTGCCTCACTCTCAGACTGCATTGGTGGGTTCCAATCAACATTAAGATCATCAGAATGAAGGGGACTTGAAGAAGAACTTGTAGTAGCCCTCCTTGACCTTTTTCTTGCTGGGGATCTGGAAGACAATGGATCATCATCAGGAGGAGTGGCTTCCTCGGATGATCCCTCCGCTTGAATCTCGATTTCCTGATGTGCCCCTACTTCTAGAGGAACAAGCATTGTGGGCAGTTGTACCGCTCCATGTGCCTCTAGTTGCGCCTCTACATGCGCCTCTCCTTGAGCCTCTCCTTGCGCCTCTCCATGCGCCTCTCCTTGCGCCTCTACTTGCGCCTCTACTTGCGCCTCTACTTGCACCTCTACTTGCGCCTCTCTTTGCGCATGTACTTGCACTTGTACTAGTTGCACCTGTGGTTGTCGTTGCGGCTGTGGTTGTTGAACACTCGTCAGATGAGTTACACCCTGCGTTGATTGGATGCTACTTTCTTGCGATGAGCCAACATCACTGGTCGATGGTGATTGAGCTATTAAAGTGGCTGCCTCTGCAGCACTCATGGCCTTGGACCTAACTTGGCATGGTGGCACTGAGCCCAATGAAGCGGAGGTGCTGCTACCAGCTTGTTCCCCGGCGGACCCCGCTGCTGCAGGCGTAGTCTTTTTTTTCCTGAAAAAAGTGTCTGTGGGCACACCAGCATCCTTGGTAAGTGGCACCCCTTGCTTCTTCTGCTCCTTCTTACTGGCAGTGGCACTGGCAAACTTCTTGGTAGAGGAGCTACGGCCACCTTTCTTTGGGCCCATCTTCTTCAGATGTCAGAACAGCAGGCCGCGGTTGCACGAGTTGCAGAGTTGTCTGTGGCCACACGTGACGTCACGTGACGTTGTGCTGCACACACCGCTGCAGGACTTCTTCCTGGCACTGATGATGAACTATGACTGATGTGGTTCTCTTGTGCACCTAAAAGCAAAGGAAGCCAGAGAAACATCAGTTAAATAAATGGTGCAAATGTTGTGCTTCAATTAATATTTGTAACTAGGCATTTATTATTATTACAACACACCCAAAGACCCAAAATAAAAATTGCAATTCTAATCAAAAATGGATGTTTACATTAATAGAAGAGAGACCACACAGAGAGAGTTGTTTCATGCACCACTGAGTACCCCTGGGCATAATGGATAAAAGCAAGTCAAACTGGGTGCAGGCCTGAGCACACTGCCGGGCTTCAAATGGCCCCTTGACCCCAGCCACATGGCCAAGCCCTGCCTGTACCAGGCCTCAAAATGGCCCCCACCCACATGGCCAGGCCCCAACAACACACCAAAAAGTTGAAAAAAACACAAAAATCACCACAATCCAATGCCCTCCATGCCCTCAATGATGTTTAAATTCAAGACACCCCATAGAAAGACTTGGTCCATGCACCACTGAGTACCCCTGGGCATAATGGATGAAAGCAAGGCAAACTGGGTGCAGGCCTGAGCACACTGCCTGGCTTCAAAATGGCCCCTTGACCCCCACCCACATGGCCAGGCCCTGCCTGTACCAGGCCTCAAAATGGCCCCCACCCACATGCCCAGGCACCAACAACACCCCAAATAGTAAAAAAAACACACAAAAATCACCACAAACCAATGCCATCCATGCCCTCAATGATGTTTAAATTCAAGACACCACACAGAAAGACTTGGTCCATGCACCACGGAGTACCCCTGGGCATAATGGATGAAAGCAAGGCAAACTGGGTGCAGGCCTGAGCACACTGCCGGGCTTCAAAATGACCCTTGACCCCTATCCACATGGGCAGGTCCTGCCTGTACCAGGCCTCAAAATGGCCCCCACCCACATGGCCAGGCCCCAACAACACCCCAAAAAGTCGAAAAACACACAAAAATCACCACAATCCAATGCCATCAATGCCCTCAATGATGTTTAAATTCAAGATACCCCACAGAAAGACTTGGTCCATGCACCACTGAGTACCCCTGGGCATAATGGATGAAAGCAAGGCAAACTGGGTGCAGGCCTGAGCACACTGCCTGGCTTCAAAATGGCCCCTTGACCCCCACCCACATGGCCATACCCTGCCTTATCAGGCCTCAAAATGGCCCCCACCCACATGGCCAGGCCCCAACAACACCCCAAAAAGTCAGAAAACACACAAAAATCACCACAGTCCAATGCCATCCATGCCCTCAATGATGTTTAAATTCAAGACACCCCACAGAAAGACTTGGTCCATGCACCACTGAGTACCCCTGGGCCTATTGGCTAGTGTGGCTTTACAGGCACCCCAACATTTAAAAATAAATTCCACATTTAACAGTGAGCTAAAATTCCATGACATAAATGAGATTTAAGTTCAAAAAAACTCACAGAAACAGTTGTATCATGCACCCATGACTAACCCTGGGCCTACTGGATACTGTGGCTACCCACAATATATATTTTTTAAAGTTGTGAAAAAGTTTTAAAATTGTAGTTGCAGCAACTGCAATGCCCCAAACAAACAACACCAACTTACTTGTAAAATCTCAAATCCAAAAGTGATCCAAAGTCCAAAAATTCCTCAAATACAAATATCCAGCAGCAGCCACAAAAAGTAGTCCTTCCAGCTCCAGATCCCAATGAAAAGTGACCAGGACATGGACGGACAGGAAGTTTGAGACTCTGGGGCACTTCCTTCCTCCCACGTCCCCCAAAAATGGACTCCTTGCACAAAAAAGTGCAGCCAAATGTCAATCTGAGGAGTTATTCGGATAAAAATCATCATTTTCAGTAGGTTTATGCTGCCTGCGGTGGATTTCTTGTGCAGAATTGCAATTTTTGCAAGTTCGGGAAAGCGAGCTGTTCAAATCTCCCGCCGGAAATAAGCTGCGAGCCACATCTACGTGTTCGCAATTGTTTACTCCCGCGATGCGCGATCGCGGGCCCTTATGACGTACTCGCGTTGTCAAACAGTCGCTGTGCAAGATGGCGAACCGCGATGACGTACTCGCGGTCGAAAAACTCTTGCGCAATCACGCAGCAAGATCCAATATGGCACCGCGCACGCAAACCAGGAGGAAAAACAACTTGAAGAACTCAGAATCACGGTAAGTCAACGCCGCGCGCCTGAGATTGTATTTTTGAAGCGCGACCAAGCAAAAAAATCCGCCATCTTGGGAATTGCGGATTTTTGGACAAATTCACATGATTCGCGGACCGCAAAATTGCTAAAAATCAGCAAATTCCGCGAACGGAATGGATTTTCAGCCCATACTTAACTACCAGTTCTGTTATGCCCTTTGGATTGAAAAACGCCCTGCCACCTTCAAGAGACTGGTCAGCCGGGTACTGTCCAGACTTGAGGAATTCAGCACTGCTTACCTGGATGACATTGCTGTGTTCTTCTCCACTTGGGAGGAACATCTGCAACATCTCTGTGAAGTGTTGAAGGCGCTGCAAAATGCAGGCCTCACTATCAAGGACTGAAAGTGCCAGATAGGTCAAGGATCAGTGTTTTACTTAGGACACCAAGTAGGGAGTGGCCAGGTGGCGCCCCTACAGGTAAAAGACTATACCATTCTGGCTTGGTAACCCCCCAAGACCCAGACAGAGGTGAGAGCCTTCTTAGGTCTCACCGGGTATTACCGATGGTTTGTAAAGGGGTATGGAAACATTGTTGCCCCCTTGACAGAACTGACTTACAAGAAGCAGCCCAAGAAGGTGATCTGGACTGAAGTCTGCAAGGCCGGTTTTGATGCCCTGAAGGTTGCCATGTGCACAGCACCCGTGCTTAAGGCACCTGATTTCTCCAGAGAGTTTGTAGTACAGACAAACGCTTCAGAGCATGGTGTGGGAGCAATACTCTCACAATTAAACAACGAGGCTTGGACCAACCCATAGCTTTCATTAGTAGGAGGCTACTTCCCAGGGAACAGAGGTGGAGGGCAATTGAAAGGGAAGCTTTTACTGTGGTCTGGGCACTGAAAAAGCTAAGGCCCTACTTGTTTGGGACTCACTTCCGGGTTCAGACAGACCACAGGCCCCTCACATGGTTGATGCAGATGCGGGTTGAGAACCCAAAACTGTTGAGGTGGTCCCTCTCCCTACAGGGAATTGACTTTACGGTAGAACACCGCCCTGGCACAGAACACGCCAATGCTGATGGTCTGTCCAGGTTTTTACGCCTTTGTGAGAACTACCAAGGGAATGGATAGTTATTCCCACTTTTCAGCTGGAGGGGACACGTGTTAGACCTGGCATCCTTGGCGTGGTTTTTCCTGTCTTTTTGACTCTACCTCCTATCATTTTGATGATATGCTGGATTTCGTTTTTGCTGGTTTAGATGCTTTGGGCACTTTGCCACTGCAGATCAATGTTAAAGTGCAAGTGCTCCCTGTGTAAATTATTATGATGATTGGTTATCCATGATTGGCATATTTATCTTACCAGTAGTTCCCTAGTAAAGTGCACTAAGTGTGCCAGGGCTGGTAAGTCAAATGCTACTAGTGGGCCTTCAGTTCTGATTGTGCTACCCACCTAAGTAGCCCTAAAAAAATGTCTCAGGCCAGCCACTGCAGTGCCTGCACGCAGTTGCTAACTGCCATCCTGACCTGACAAGTGCACCCACTTGCCAGGCCCTACCTCTCCCTTCCTGTGCACATAGGACACCCCTAAAATTGGCTCATTGTACCCCCTGAAAGCGGTACAAAGGGGGTGGTGATGGACGGAGCATCCGAATCAATCAAACACTCACACCCGGTCAAAAGATCTGGGTTTAATCCATCACCGTTCTTTAGCCCACTCTGCCACCCCAGTTCAGACATGGCTATATGCAAATCAGTCTGACCCTGTGCCTCATGGGAACAGTACAGCCCGAACTGCCAAGCCATGTCTTCCCTAGACCGGAAAAAAGCTACAGAGGACCGGTTTCTGGCATTCCAGCCGTCTTCAGCCCGGCTTGCTTGAATCCAGTGGCAAAGTGAGCAAGGGACTCACGTCTGAGCATACCCTGCCACACTTATGGCAGCCAAAAGCGGTACAAAAGGGGGTGGTGATGGAGGGAGCATCCGAATCAATCAAACACTCACACCCAGTCAAAAGATCTGGGCTTAATCCATCACCGTTCTTTAGCCCACTCTGCCACCCCAGTTCAGACATGGCTATATAAAAATCAGTCTGACCCTGTCCCTCATGGGAACAGTACAGCCCGAACTGCCAAGCCATGTCTTCCCTGGACCGGAAACAAGCTACCGAGGACCAGTTTCTGGCATTCCAGGGGTCTTCAGCCCGGCTTGCTTGAATCCAGTGGCAAAGTGAGAAAGGGACTCACGTCTGAGCATACCCTGCCACACTTATGGCGGCCAAAAGCGGTACAAAAGGGGGTGGTGATGGACGGAGCATCCAAATCAATCAAACACTCACACCCAGTCAAAAGATCTGGGTTTAATCCATCACCCCTCTTTAGCCCACTCTGCCTCCCCAGACATGGCTATATGCAAATCAGTCTGACCCTGTGCCTCATGGGAACAGTACAACCCGAACTGCCAAGCCATGTCTTTCCTGGACCGGAAACAAGCTACCGAGGACCGGTTTCTGGCATTCCAGCCGTCTTCAGCCCGGCTTGCTTGAATCCAGTGGCAAAGTTAGCAAGGGACTCACGTCTGAGCAAACCCTGCCACACGTATGGCGGCCAAAAGCGGTACAAAAGGGGGTGGTGATGGACAGAGCATCCGAATCAATCAAACACTCACACCCAGTCAAAAGATCTGGGTTTAATCCATCACCGTTCTTTAGCCCACTCTGCCACCCCAGTTCAGACACGGCTATATGCAAATCAGTCTGACCCTGTGCCTCATGGGAACAGTACAGCCCGAACTGCCAAGCCATGTCTTCCCTGGACCGGAAACAAGCTACCTCGGACCGGTTTCTGGCATTCCAGCCGTCTTCAGCCCGGCTTGCTTGAATCCAGTGGCAAAGTGAGCAAGGGACTCACGTCTGAGCATACCCTGCCACACTTATGGCGGCCAAAAGCGGTAAAAAAGGGGGTGGTGATGGACGGAGCATCCGAATCAATCAAACACTCACACCCAGTCAAAAGATCTGGCTTTAATCCATCACCGTTCTTTAGCCCACTCTGCCACCCCAGTTCAGACATGGCTATATGCAAATCAGTCTGGCCCTGTGCCTCATGGGAA
Organism: Lissotriton helveticus; assembly: GCF_964261635.1. Lineage (NCBI taxonomy): Eukaryota > Metazoa > Chordata > Amphibia > Caudata > Salamandridae > Lissotriton > Lissotriton helveticus. The sequence goes on along the minus strand of NC_136061.1, from coordinate 1,560,734,548 downwards.
CAGTACAGCCCGAACTGCCAAGCCATGTCTTCCCTGGACCGGAAATAAGCTACCGAGGACCGGTTTCTGGCATTCCAGCCGTCTTCAGCCCGGCTTGCTTGAATCCAGTGGCAAAGTGAGCAAGGGACTCACGTCTGAGCATACCCTGCCACACTTATGGCGGCCAAAAGCGGTACAAAAGGGGGTGGTGATGGACGGAGCATCCGAATCAATCAAACACTCACACCCAGTCAAAAGATCTGGGTTTAATCCATCACCGTTCTTTAGCCCACTCTGCCACCCCAGTTCAGACATGGCTATATGCAAATCAGTCTGACCCTGTGCCTCATGGGAACAGTACAGCCCGAACTGCCAAGCCATGTCTTCCCTGGACCGGAAACAAGCTACCGAGGACCGGTTTCTGGCATTCCAGCCGTCTTCAGCCCGGCTTGCTTGAATCCAGTCGCAAAGTGAGCAAAGGACTCATGTCTGAGCATACCCTGCCACACTTATGGCGGCCAAAAGCGGTACAAAAGGGGGTGGTGATGGACGGAGCATCCGAATCAATCAAACACTCACACCCAGTCAAAAGATCTGGGTTTAATCCATCACCGTTCTTTAGCCCACTCTGCCACCCCAGTTCAGACATGGTTATATGCAAATCAGTCTGACCCTGTGCCTCATGGGAACAGTACAGCCCGAACTGCCAAGCCATGTCTTCCCTGGACCGGAAACAAGCTACCAGGGACCGGTTTCTGGCATTCCAGCCGTCTTCAGCCCGGCTTGCTTGAATCCAGTGGCAAAGTGTGCAAGGGACTCACGTCTGAGCATACCCTGCCACACTTATGGCGGCCAAAAGCGGTACAAAAGGGGGTTGTGATGGACGGAGCATCCGAATCAATCAAACACTCACACCCAGTCAAAAGATCTGGGTTTAATCCATCACCGTTCTTTAGCCCACTCTGCCACCCCAGTTCAGACATGGCTATATGTAAATCAGTCTGACCCTGTGCCTCATGGGAACAGTACAGCCCGAACTGCCAAGCCATGTCTTCCCTGGACCGGAAATAAGCTACAGAGGACCGGTTTCTGGCATTCCAGCCGTCTTCAGCCCGGCTTGCTTGAATCCAGTGGCAAAGTGAGCAAGGGACTCACGTCTGAGCATACCCTGCCACACTTATGGCGGCCAAAAGCGGTACAAGAGGGGGTGGTGATGGACGGAGCATCCGAATCAATCAAACACTCACACCCAGTCAAAAGATCTGGGTTTATTCCATCACCGTTCTTTAGCCCACTCTGCCACCCCAGTTCAGACATGGCTATATGCAAATCAGTCTGACCCTGTGCCTCATGGGAACAGTACAGCCCGAACTGCCAAGCCATGTCTTCCCTGGACCGGAAACAAGCTACCGAGGACCGGTTTCTGGCATTCCAGCCGTCTTCAGCCCGGCTTGCTTGAATCCAGTGGCAAAGTGAGCAAAGGACTCATGTCTAAGCATACCCTGCCACACTTATGGCGGCCAAAAGCGGTACAAAAGGGGGTGGTGATGGACGGAGCATCCGAATCAATCAAACACTCACACCCAGTCAAAAGATCTGGGTTTAATCCATCACCGTTCTTTAGCCCACTCTGCCACCCCAGTTCAGACATGGTTATATGCAAATCAGTCTGACCCTGTGCCTCATGGGAACAGTACAGCCCGAACTGCCAAGCCATGTCTTCCCTGGACCGGAAACAAGCTACCAGGGACAGGTTTCTGGCATTCCAGCCGTCTTCAGCCCGGCTTGCTTGAATCCAGTGGCAAAGTGTGCAAGGGACTCACGTCTGAGCATACCCTGCCACACTTATGGCGGCCAAAAGCGGTACAAAAGGGGGTGGTGATGGACGGAGCATCCGAATCAATCAAACACTCACACCCAGTCAAAAGATCTGGGTTTAATCCATCACCGTTCTTTAGCCCACTCTGCCACCCCAGTTCAGACATGGCTATATGTAAATCAGTCTGACCCTGTGCCTCATGGGAACAGTACAGCCCGAACTGCCAAGCCATGTCTTCCCTGGACCGGAAATAAGCTACAGAGGACCGGTTTCTGGCATTCCATCCGTCTTCAGCCCGGCTTGCTTGAATCCAGTGGCAAAGTGAGCAAGGGACTCACGTCTGAGCATACTCTGCCACACTTATGGCAGCCAAAAGTGGTACAAAAGGGGGTGGTGATGGACGGAGCATCTGAACTAATCAAACACTCACACCCAGTCAAAAGATCTGGGTTTAATCCATCACCGTTCTTTAGCCCACTCTGCCACCCCAGTTCAGATATGGCTATATGCAAATCAGTCTGACCCTGTGCCTCATGGGAACAGTACAGCCCGAACTGCCAAGCCATGTCTTCCCTGGACCGGAAACAAGCTACCGAGGACCGGTTTCTGGCATTCCAGCCGTCTTCAGCCCGGCTTGCTTGAATCCAGTGGCAAAGTGAGCAAGGGACTCACGTCTGAGCATACCCTGCCACACTTATGGCGGCCAAAAGCGGTACAAAAGGGGGTGGTGATGGACGGAGAATCCGAATCAATCAAACACTCACACCCAGTCAAAAGATCTGGGTTTAATCCATCACCGTTCTTTAGCCCACTCTGCCACCCCAGTTCAGACATGGCTATATGCAAATCAGTCTGACCCTGTGCCTCATGGGAACAGTACAGCCCGAACTGCCAAGCCATGTCTTCCCTGGACCGGAAACAAGCTACCGAGGACCAGTTTCTGGCATTCCAGCCGTCTTCAGCCCGGCTTGCTTGAATCCAGTGGCAAAGTTAGCAAGGGACTCACGTCTGAGCATACCCTGCCACACTTATGGCGGCCAAAAGCTGTACAAAAGGGGGTGGTGATGGATGGAGCATCCGAATCAATCAAAAACTCACACCCAGTCAAAAGATCTGGGTTTAATCCATCGCCGTTCTTTAGCCCACTCTGCCACCCCAGTTCAGACATGGATATATGCAAATCAGTCTGACCCTGTGCCTCATGGGAACAGTACAGCCTGAACTGGGGTGGCTGAGTGAACTAAAGAATGGTGATGGATTAAACCCAGATCAGTTGACTGGGGGTGAGTGTTTGATTTGTTCAAGCGCTCTGTCCATAATCCCCTTTTGTATCGCATTGTACCCCCTGGGCAGGGTGCAGTGTATGTGCAAGGTAGGACATGTACTGATAAGTGTACTATGTCCTGATAGTGAAATACTGCCAAATTTAGTTTTCCACTATTAAGAAGCCATCTTGCCCATAGGATAGAATGGGGACTGCTGTGTACCATTTGTATCTGCATATCTTCCCATTGGAGTGAGGTAGCCCATAGGACTCTGGTAGTCCTGAGCTCAGAATTTAATAACACATCTTTTAGTAAAGGTGGTTTTTAAATTCTGTGTTTGAAAATAGCACTTTTAAAAAGTGGCTATTTTCTTGTTCAACCTTCCTGTGTGTCTCTGCCTGGTTGTGGGTTAACTGTCTGGTTTGACAGTGACAGGGGATGGGGTGGCTCCTGGATTCTGGGTGAGTCGGCACTAGGCTGAATAGACCTATCTACATTTGGAGTGGTGGGAGGAGTAGCACCTTGGGCCTGAATTGGACTGTGCCTGGCTTCCACAATGCTGTCTCCACCTCCTGCGGTGCGTCTGAAGACCCTGGCCCACCTTCACAAAGGAAGAAGTTGTGCACTGGCAGAGTCCACCCGGGACTGGTTTGAACTGGGTCCAGGACCCATAACAAATGAAGAACAAATACTTTTGGGGTATAAAAATAAGAGCTAAAACCCCAGAAAAATTAGACTACTTCTACAATTAAGAGGAACTTCTGCCCAAAAAGATCAACTGAAAAAAGTGAGAAGTACTGCCCTTGCTGTGTGCTCTGGGGTTGGCCTGCAGTTGGCTGATTCTACTGAAGGCGAGGACAAGGGACTTTGCTGTGTGCTGTGTCCAGCAGCCAAGAGTCTCCAAGGGCCTGAGAAGAGCTGGCCTCCTGTTTCAGGAAAACTCAGGGATATAAAAGTTTTCCAAAACATCATCTGCTTAGCGCAGTGTGCGTGTGCTTTGCACCTAGTGTGTGTTTTACAAGGAGCTCATGTTTCCCGAGGGAGCTTTCTTTGTGACCTCCTCTGCTCGTGGTCGTGAGGAGTCCGAGAAACCCTGTGCCTGCTTTCACCTCCGCGGGCCCGTGATCTGCAAGAGTTCCGTGTCTGTTGGCAACCCCGCCAGCCCAGAGGCTAAAAGAGCCCTCAGCCTGTGTTTACCATCGCTGGTGCTCCATCGAGCTCTGTTCCCCCTACGCCATAGGGGTGCAGATTTCCACAGGTTTGATCTGTCTGCTGCCCCTCCCCCATGGAGCCGCGTACCCCCATACGTCACGGGGGAGGAGATATTGACAGTTCTGTATGTCTGCTGCATGGAGACAAAATCGCTCTGCTTACACACGCCAGCAATTATTTTCAATAAATTGAATTAATTTTGGTAACATGGCATATGCATGTTCAAAAGGAAATTATTTTTCACATATTTTCATAAACGTTGTGTTTTAAGTATTTAAATGTTGTCAAACAAGTTTTTGTTTTCAATATTTATTTTATAATATATAATTTATAATATAATATATATATAATATAATATATTATATAATATTATACAATATATAATATATATTATAATATATAATATATATATAAACATTTAATATATTTATAATATATAAGTTTTTGGCTGGCGTTGATGGGGAGTAGGTAGTATTTCGGCAGTGTGCGTGGACTAGGGTTTGGCTTGCAGGGATGGGGAGCAGATAGGATTTCCACTCCCCGTGGTTCTGTGTACCCCCTATGTCAAAAGGGAGCTTATACAGGCCGTTTCTAGCTTGCCAGTGTGCATGGACTATGGTTTGGCTTGCGATGATGGGGAGAAGGTAGTATTTCAGCTCCCCGTGCTTTTGTGTACCCCCTATGTCAAAAGGGAGCTTATACAGGCCAATGGTAGCTTGCCAGTGTGTGTTGACTAGGGTTTGGCTGGCGTTGATGGGGAGCAGATAGTATTTCTGCACCCCATGGTTTTGTGTACCCCCTAAGTCAAAAGGGAGCTTATACAGGCCTATTCTAGGTTTGTAGTGTGCGTTGACTAGGGTTTGGCTGGAGGTGATGGGGAGCAGATAATATTTCTGCTCCCCGTGGTTTTGTGTACCCCCTTATGTCAAAAGGGAGCTTATACAGGCCCATGCTAGCTTGCCAGTGTGCGTTGACTAGGGTTTGGCAGGCGCTGATGGGGAGCAGGTAGTATTTTTGCTCCCCGCGCTTTTGTGTACCCCCTATGTCAAAAGGGAGTTTATACAGGCTGATTCTAGCTTGGCTGGCGCTGATGGAGAGCAGGTAGTATTTCTGCTCCCCGTGGTTTTGTGTACCCCCCTAAGTCAAAAGGGAGCTTAAACAGGCCTATTCTAGTTTGCCAGTGTGCGTTGGCCAGGTTTTGGCTGGCGCTGATGGGGAGCAGGTAGATTTCTGCTCCCCGTGGTTTTGTGTATCCCCTAAGTCAAAAGGGAGCTTATACAGGCCGATGCTAGCTTGCCAGTGTGCGTTGACTAGGGCTTGGCTGGCGCTGATGGGGAGCAGATAGTATTTCTGCTCCCTGTGGTTTTGTGTACCCCCTAAGTCAAAAGGGAGCTTATACAGGCCTATTCTAGTTTGCCAGTGTGCGTTGACTAGGGTTTGGCTGGCGTTGATGGTGAGCAGATAATATTTCTGCTCCCTGTGGTTTTGTGTACCCCCTGTCAAAAGGGAGCTTATACAGGCCTATTCTAGTTTGCCAGTGTCCGTTGGCTAGGGTTTGGTTGGCGCTGATGGGGAGCAGGTTTTATTTCTGCTCCCCGTGGTTTTATGTACCCCCTAAGTCAAAAGAGAGCTTATACAGGCCTATTCTAGGTTTGTAGTGTGCGTTGACTAGGGTTTGGCTGGCGGTGATGGGGAGCAGATAGTATTTCTGCGCTCCCCGTGGTTTTGTGTATCCCCTAAGTCAAAAGGGAGCTTATACAGGCCTATTCTAGTTTGTCAGTGTGCATTGGCTACGGTTTGGCTGGCGGTGATGGGGAGCAGGTAGTATTTCTGCTCCCCGTGGTTGTGTGTACCCCTAAGTAAAAAGGTAGCTTAAACAGGCCTATTCTAGGTTTGCCAGTGTACGATGACTAGGGTTTGGCTGGCGCTGATGGGGAGCAGATAGTATTTCTGCTCCCTGTGGTTTTGTGTACCCCCTATGTCAAAAGGCAGCTTATACAGGCCTATTCTAGTTTGCCAGTGTGCGTTGACTAGGGTTTGGCTGGGGTTGATGGTGAGCAGATAGTATTTCTGCTCCCCGTGGTTTTGTGTACCGCCTGAGTCAAAATGGAGCTTATACAGGCCTATTCTAGTTTGCCAGTGTGCGTTTGCTAGGGTTTGGCTGGCGCTGATGGGGAGCAGGTAGTATTTCTGCTCCCCGTGGTTTTGTGTCCCCTCTAAGTCAAAAGGGAGCCTCTTAAAGGCCTATTCTAGTTTGCCAGTGTGCGTTGGCTAGGGTTTGGCTGTCGGTGATTGGGAGCAGATAGCATTTCTGCCTCCCGTGTTCTGTGTACCCCCTATGTCAAAAGGGAGCTTATACAGGACTATTTTAGTTTGCCAGTGTGCATTGGCTAGGGTTTGGCTGGTGGTGATGGGGAGCAGGTAGTATTTCTGCTCCCTGTGGTTTTGTGTACCCCCTAAGTCAAAAGGGAGCTTAAATAGGCCTCTTCTACATTCGCCAGTGTGCGTTGACTAGGGTTTGACCGGCGCTGATTGGGGAGCAGATAGTATTTCTGTTCCCTGTGGTTTTGTTTACCCCCAATGTCAAAAGGGAGCTTATACAGGCCCATGCTAGCTTGCCAGTGTGCGTTGACTAGGATTTGGCTGGCGCTGATGGGGAGCAGGTAGTATTACTGCTTACTGTGGTTTTGTGTACCCCCAAAGTCAAAAGGGAGCATATACAGGCCGATTCTTGCTTGCCAGTGTGCGTTGACTAGGGTTTTGCTGGCGCTGATGGGGAGCAGGTAGTACTACTGCTTCCTGTAGTTTTGTGTACCCCCTAAGTCAAAAGGGAGCTTATACAGGCCGATTCTTGCTTGCCAGTGTGCGTTGACTAGGGCTTGGCTGGCGCTGAGGGGGAGCAGACAGTATTTCTGCTTCCTGTGGTTTTGTGCACCCCCTCAGTCAAAAGGGAGCTTCTACAGGCCGATTCTTGCTTGGCAGTGTGCGTTGACTAAGGTTTGGCTGGCGCTGATGGGGAGCAGGTAGTATTTCTGCTTCCTGTGGTTTGTGTACTCCCTAAGTCAAAAGGGAGCTTATACAGGCCGATTCTTGCTTGCCAGTGTGCGTTGACTAGGGTTTGGCTGGTGCTGATGGGGAGCAGGTAGTATTTCTGCTCCCCACGGTTTTGTGTACCCCCTAAGTCAAAAGGGAGCTTATACATGCTGATTCTTGCTTGCCAGTGTGCGTTGACTAGGGTTTGGCTGGTGCTGATGGGGAGCAGGTAGTATTTCTGCTTCCTGTGGTTTTGTGTACCCCCTTATAACAAATGGGAGCTTATACAGGCAGATTCTTGCTTGCCAGTGTGCGTTGACTAGGGTTTGGCTGTGCTGATGGGGAGCAGGTAATATTTTTGTTCCCCGTGGTTTTGTATACCCCCTAAGTCAAAAGGGAGCTTATACAGGCCAATTCTTGCTTGCCAGTGTGCGTTGACTAGGGTGATACTGTTTGTGCATCCCCTTTGCAGCTCCTGAAACATTTGGACATATCATTTCTGCAGTTACTTTTCTGTGTTGGACAACAGAGTATTACCCCGGTGTGTTTGTAATCATGTACGATATATTTTTTACCTTTCCTGTTTTTTGAACACCGCTTTTTAGGTCGAGCTATTACATCCCGCAGGGATTATTAGCTCGAACATATAGTAGTTCAAACAATCTCTTGACCAAGCGAGGATTGTCCCCAATGCATGTGAGGTAATCAAGCGTGAGGCTTCGCCAGCGCGCGCTTGGCCTCACTTCTCACTCACACCCCCTCCTTCCCTCCCACTCCCTCGCTTGCTCCCCCGCTCCCCCACCAGGCTCTTTTATGTACTTGTCTGCTTCTCTATTGTCTTTCCTAACAATCCGAACTACTTTCAACATATTTTTAAGCATATTCTCCCATCTGCACCGCCCCCCCCTGCATACATGTGGGGCGCACAGTGTACAGTGCCATAAAAAAGTGCTCCCAAAGGAACAATGTGGCATATTAGTCTTGGGCACACACAAGCCCTTGGTAATTTGTGTTTGTAACAGACTTTCTCCACAAAGAGGGACAAAATATGCGCTGGCACTCGTCAGAGCCATATCTCCACCACCCTCTCTCCCGTTGTGTGTGCTAGCCCGAGCCGAGACAGCTCCCCAGGCTGGGGACCGTCTGATCGCAGCTGCACCAGAGTACTTCAAAGACCATTCAGTTGTTAACGAGGCTTCGCAGTGTTGTCACCCTTTTTTAGAGCCCCTGCATCTCCGTTCTGAGGGGAGCGGGGAGCCGCGTTTGTCTCGGCCCCTGGGGCCAACATTCTCAGGGCTCTTGTCAGGAGCAGTTACACCTATTTAATGCATATGGAAATTCCATTTACAAATGTTATATAGCGCAAACTTCACCAGAAGGTAGCTTTGGCAACTATTTAATTAAGGCATCACGTGCAATCTGGTGCTTAATATAAACCGGTGACTAACAGAACACAAGAATGTTTAAAAGCATTTCAAATGCTGCAGCAGCACGTTTCCTTTGATATTTGCAGCCAAAAGATTTATGTGCACACAGAGCCACTTTTTTTCATGGGAATTAAAACATGTATTTGAAATAAAGACGCGCGCCTCGCACGGTAAGAAAAAAATGCATTTACGGCTTCCTGCAGCCAAATACTGAAACATGATAATCGGGTCTAGGTTATTAATACGGTAGCCCTTTCGACCAAAATAGACTACAAATGTCCCTCGAGAACCCTTAATGAGCAACAGGACGCTTCCCGTACCTTCACTCAACCTTCGCTTTCCTTAAAGTTATTTCCCCTTTATCCTTTAGTAAATTTTTAAATCTGACCTATGCAATACTTAATTTGTGTAAATTCACTGGAAGGCTGCCTGCTCGTAGGAAGTTGTAAAAGTCACATACTTCACTATTCGTCGCTTCTCTCTGCCCCCTGCGTCACCCCGCCCCCCCCCCCAAGATGAAAGGAAGCAGGCATTTGTTTAGAGCTTGTAAATTCAGAACCAATTGGTCTGCGTCCCTGAATATGAAAGGGGCTCGATAAGATCTGCTTGTAGGCAGTCGTCTGGAGTGTGCTGCGTGTTAACACCTCAATGCAGTTCTACTGCAAGCTGTCGCAGTGGCTCAGATCAAACCCGGGAAAGCTAGATCAGAGGGATTTTAAAACAAAACAACAAAAACTCCCCAATCCACTTCGAGGGGCTCTCAAAGGCTCAATGGGCAGGTCTCTACCCTAATTTATAAAATAATTGGGTGACACAAAGTAAGGGGCTCTGGTTGTTACTGTGTCTTAACCTTGCAACACAGTAGGTAGGAACTTGGATTAACAAACCCAGCCTCCACCATCTATGGACCTTTCTGCCCGTTGTTGCCACCTTCTTTGCTATGCCTTATCAATCAAATCTCTTCTCTTGACCTGGTCCTCCTCCAGTGTCTTCTCCTCATAGTCCAAGCCTGTACAATTCACCTGCCCTTGCCCACTCAGTGCGTGATGGTTCCGCCACCAGACATTGATCTTTATACATCACCTTGTGCGTACCCACCCTCAAAACGCCTCCACTGGCCTTTGTACATGCAGACTTTGGTCCACCCTTTTCATAAATTCTTGCACTGTCATATGTACCCTCCTACCTCTGTTCTTCACCTCCTATTTTCTCCTTTCAAATTCTTTTGGAAACACCTTACCAACCCTTCAAGAGAAAAAGTAATAAGCCTGGGAAACCACTTTATATGCGAGCTCTGTATGCCATCCTAATACCCATTCATTAAATTACATGCTTGCTACCGTTCTGTAATGTGCTTCATTTGCATGGTCTATTCTTGTCTGCCTGTGTGCGGCACAACAATTTGAGGGACCATCTTCCTGCATAATTTTTAATAAAGCACTTGACAGAATGCATAGTGACACTGCTTTTAATTTTTGTAATTATTTATTGAGTTTTTTTAAAGTAATTTCCACAAGTACAAACTTTGTTCTTTTCTTGCCAAAATAAATATTACATACATTTTAGAGTGTACACCACAAATGCAGATATTACATTAAAAAAGTTGAAAGAATATTTCCAATGTTGATATTACAGTAAAGAAGTGGTAAGAACATTTCCAATGTCACTTCAAACACTAAGTTTTCAAAATAGTTTCAATGTATCATAAAATAATTTGTGGGCCCACAAATGTTGATATTACTTATTTTACAAATTCTTTACTGTTTCAGTGTAGCTCAAAATCCTAAAAATCAGGACCGTAAACACTGATTGAACAGTAAAGAAGTTGTAAATATTGTTTCAATGTTTCAGAATAACTCATTTCACTTCTCTGAGAACATGTTTCTTTACTACTGACAGATCTTACATATGGAAAATGTCACTTACACAGTAAGTATTTTTACTTGGCATGTAGTGCTGTAGATTCACATGGTTGCCATAATCCTGCCTTCTTGTTTTTGGATGTTTGCAAGTTGTTTATCTTTGAAGAACTCTATCTGGTCACTTGGTACTGTCTCCTCCTTCTGATGGTATTGTGCCAGGGACTCGACTCTATTGTTAACATTTTTGTAGTCAGATGTAGATAATGGAATTATTAAGAGTATAATATACTTGTACCTTTGTGTATGTGTGTATATATATATATATATATATATATATATATATATATATATATATATATATATATATATATATATATATATATACAATTCTACAGGTATATCGATGATATTTTCATCGTGTGGCAAGGTAGTAAAGAGAAAGCATTGGAATTCATTCAAAACATCAATCAAAATAATTTGAATCTCCACTTTACCCACCACATAGACAGTTCCAGTTTGGAATTTCTAGATGTTAAGCTATATGTAGCTGATGGAAGAATAGAGAGTACCCTGTTTAGAAAATCCACTGCAGGCAATGTCACGCTCCATGCCTCGAGTGCCCATCCCAGGCATCTGATTGCGAGCATCCCCTATGGGGAGCTATTACGCTTAAAAAGGATATGTAGCACGGAGGTTGAATTCAATACCTGTGCTGCAGAATCCATGCGACGCATGAAGGCAAGAGGATATTCTGATAAGATCTTGACATCAGCCCTGTCTAAAACCTCGCTAAGATCAAGAGCAAGTTTACTACCAGCCCCTACAGAGGAAGAACCTGTCCCGCATGATTTACCTGATTCACCAGCAATCTCCGGGTCACCTGGAATTGATCAATGTCCGAGACTAATCACAGCTTATAGTGAGAATGAACGTAAAATAAGATCTATCATTAATAAGAATTGGGCAATAGTTCTTACTGACCCCGTTCTTAGAATGAGTTTGCCATCCAACCCCACTATCACCTTCAGCAGAGCAAAAAACATGGGAGCAGTGTTAGATCCGACGAGTCCTGAAGTAAAAAGTAAACCCAATTGGTTGAAACCCAAAGATGGATTCTATAAATGCTCCACATGTCGTGCATGTAAGTTTGGAATAAACACAACAGAATACCATACTCCATTCAGTCCTACACCGCATAAGATATTGGGGAATTTCAACTGTAAAACTGAATTCGCAGTTTACGTTCTCACTTGTACCTGTGGGCTAAACTACATCGGTAGTACCAAGCTGCAGGTTCATGAGAGAATCCTTCAACATCTACGTGCCATCTTGCATAGTGATCCCAATTATCCAGTGGCACGCCACTTTAAACAAGTACATGGAAACAAATTATCTTGTCTAAAGTATTATGTGGTATCTTCCGTCCCTAAACCACGCAGAGGAGGGAATAGAGAGGCTTTGCTTAGGAGATTAGAAACTAAATTTATTCTTAACTTCGATAGCAAATGCCCAAATGGACTGAACAACACCGAAGACATGTACACGTGCCTGTAATATATGTATTCTGACTGTTTTTCCGAGCTGAGTGGGATATATCTCATATCCCAGAATTTGTTGCTGGTCTTGATGCAGATAACCCTATTTTTTCATTTTGTACATATTGATAATTCATGGTATAGATGGGAATATTTGGTAGTTTCCGATATATGATGTATGGGGACTGCCAATTCCTGATCTCACTTATTCACACTTTGGCTGAGACATTTGATCAGATGTAGGGCATCATTTGTATGAGAGAAGTATCCTCCTTAAATATGGTTGAAGATTATTAGAACTAACTCCCAAAAACAATTGGTTGCCATCTTGTTATACATCTTTTCTTTGTGTCATGTCCCAGCCTTAGTTTGGTTCCAAGATGCATTTTTGTCTTGCGATCATTTTATCTATGCACGTAACAACACACCCTTTGCACATGGTACATTGTACATCTGCTAGGAAAAAATTATAGATATTGCTGCTATGCTCTGCAATTGTTTTGCACATTCTTTTTAATCAGAGTCACGAATCAGCGAGTAATTACATGCATTTATGCAGGTATGTTAAATTGCACTATTGCACTTTATATGTATATATGGATTTATCCAGGAATTCTAATTTGCCAATTGGACTCTCTTTTTTGAAATTATATTGTGGTTTCAATCAAATGTTTTCATGACGCTAGCTTTATAACTAATTAATTTTCCGTTTTATTTAATTATATAGTCGGAAATGTTATAGTAGGTCATGATAATTTGTCCTGATGGTATAATGAATGAAATACATGAGCAATTTTACATCGACTGTTCTTTAATTCACGCAGTCTGTTTGCTATGTTTATCATTAACTTGCTGAACATGTGACCTGAGTGGGAAGGGCATATTATTTAAAAATGGCTTCAATCGTTTACAGCCTTTATGTGATCAAGGGCGCCTGAGCCCGAAACGCGTCATCTGTTGACTGCTGCTGAAAGGTTGAAATAAAACATCTTGCCTAACAAAGAAGTGGTTCGCTTCTCCTTCTACGCCGCCGAGGTTTTGGTGGAAGTGGATGGAGTTATATGCTTGTGATATATATATATATATATATATATATATATGTTAGTAAATGCAACAGGGAAACTTGCTTACTATACAGTGCAGGTCTGACATAGTAGTGACAGATGACTTTATATATGTCACTGATAAATTAAAGTCAGTGAAAGTTTGCATGTATTAAAATTTAGTTTCACTTATGGATCAACAGACCTAAAAGTTAATGCACTGAAACTCATTAAAAAACTTATGGCTGTATAGAAATAACCAGTCAAAGCACGCCTGGAAGCAATTGTTTCAAGCATAAAATTGTATGATTCTTCTTTTTGTTCACTCCAAACACACCAATGGATAGTTGATGATGTTGGTTTCTATAACATCTAAACATGTACATCCAACATGTACATCCTACTCTATTACACATCCTATACTGTTTTAAAAAATATATATTTCTAGGTAATTGATGAGTACCTTTCAAAAATGTGTATGTGCACACCAAACGTATTTAAATTGTCATCAATTACATACAGACCTAGCCATAAATAATAATTGTTTATCAATGTGTGTAAGCAAATCCTTTCACTGTAGTGTTTAGTAATCTCTGCAAGTGTTGGTCTGTATATTCCAGGGCAATTATCGCTCTCCTGTTTTTTGGGTAACTATTCATATCTCTTAAGTGACTTTTCTCTGTTACTGATTTTAAGGAATATTCAAAGTTACTGATTTATTACATTAATGTCGGAGTGTAAATTAGAGTTAGAGTGACGTTTTGAAGTCTTTTAAAAATGTAACGTCTTCACAGTTAATATTATTGAGTTTGAATTTTGATTGATTTGTCCTGTCTGTAAAGTGTTCTCATAAAGCATCCACCCATCCCAAAAACACTGTTTTCAAACACTGCAGAACTCTTTAACAGAATCTAAATATAAAAATGTTGTACATTAGTGCATGTGATAGTGGTGCAACTGTATGTATAGATTCAGAAAGAAAAATATAAAAATAGAGTTTAAGAAAGATAAGCTGTGCACCTTCTGAGAAGGAGAGTTAGTGCTTCTGAAAGATTGCAGGTGAACAAAGAGAAAAGGATGCATTTTGGAGCATAATTTTACTGGACCGTACCGTATTGCCATAATGCAAGGAAACTGTGTAAAATTATTCAATGCTATACAAACACTAGTTCAAAGATTTCAACCACAACACACTCTGCCAGCAAGAGTGTTCATGCAACTAACAGCAATGATGACATCATGCATTTTCCTCATCCCTCATGCAAAACTACAAATGCGCCCAATACAAGAATGTCTAGCACAACAGTGGACCCAGGCTCAAGGTCACTTAACAGATATGGTGTTGGTAGACTACCGCACCCATCGCTCTCTGCAGTGGTGGAACACAAAAAACCTTGCCAAAGGATGGTCGTTCCTCGAGCCACTTCCACAGCTAGTGCTAACAGATGCGTCGCTCACTGGCTGGGGAGCACATCTCAAAAACCATACCACTCAAGGGTTAGGGACCTCTCAGCAAAAACAATTCCACATCAACTACCTGTAATTGTTAGCAATCTCTCTGGTACTAGAATAGTTTCGACCACAACCCCTCAACAAAGTTGTCTTAATACGTACAGACAACATGACGGCAATGTATTACAGACAAAAACAGGAGGGGACACACTCTCTCCAGTTATCCCGTCTAGCACAGAGCATCTGGAGGTGGGCCATTCGGCGAAACATATAGCTCCTACCAGAACATCTACCAGGAGTACACAATCATTCATTCACATGTGGGGACAGCCAGAATTAGATCTGTTCACAACACACAAAAAGACAAAATGCAAAAACTTCGCATCCACCTATTCAGACCCATTGTCCAAAGGCAATGCGCTACGGATGAACTGGTCAGGAAAATTTGCTTACGCTTTTCCACCTCTCCCACTCATTTCATTACTAGTGAGGAAGCTCCAACAGCATTCCCTTACAATGATCCTAGTTGCTTCAACATGGGCAAGACAACCATGGTTCACAACTCTGTTGCAGCTATCAGTAGTACCACATCAAAAGCTGCACCACTCTCCAAAGTTTCTCACTCAGAACCATGGAGAGATAAGACACCCAGATCCCATCTCGCTCAACCTGGTGATCTTGCTCTTGAAATCATAGAGTTTAGATACCTCGATCTTCCACAAGAGTGTATGAACATTATTAAAGAAGCTAGACGCCCTACAACAAGAGCATGATATGCTGCAAAATGGAAAAGGTTAGTCATTTATTGATCCAACAATAAAATGTACCCAATAGATGTTTCCATTCTGAACATCATTTGTTATCTTTTACAGCTATAAAAATGTAACCTGGCGTATACATCAATAAGATTACATCTAGCTGCCATAGCAGCCTACTTACAGAACAGTCAACATCTGTCATTGTTAAGTTCCCCCAATAAAAGCTTTAATGGAAGGGAGATCCGGCAGTCGGCCCCGCACCGCTCGAGGTCCCGGTCCAGGAGGAGGATGGGGCACCGGTCGCTCCGAGAGTCGTCATCATTCATTGGGCTCCAAGTCCTCAGGTAAGAGGCGAGAGCGCTCTTCTGACTCCCTCCCGACGCTCGCACGACGCGGTCGGGTGTTCGGGCGACCCGGCCCACGCGGCGCCACCTCCAGCCCTATACCCACCGGTCTCTGGGCTAGATGCGACGTTGGAGGAGATTGAGGCCTTTCTCATGGCCATGCGGAACCTCACTTCTCTGTCGTGCTCCGTGCCAGCGCCTTCAGGCCCCGCGATCCCGACTGTAGGTCCTCGCGGGCCGGCGACTCCGGCGCCATCGACGACTGGAGGCTGACAAAAAACGTATGGCGGCAACAATAACAATAGTCGATGCCCAAGCAGACTAACTACAAAAGGAATCACCTTATGGCGGCAAAGCTGGACGAGCAAGAAGGGCGCTCCCGCCGAAATAATGTTCCAATAACAGGACTTACGGAGTCCGAGGGGGGACCCGCTATGGACATCTACGTTGAAGATCTCATAAAGGACAAGCTGGAACCTAAAGGGCTGTCAACCTTCTTTTCTGTGGAGCCGGCGCACAGAGTACCAAGAGGACGACCGAGGCCTGGAGCTCCTCCGCGGCCGGTACTGGCCCGCATATTTAATTTGAGACAGAGATGCCATTCTTCAAACGGCATGGGTGGCACTGCCTATCCAAGTGCAAAACTCTGTGATCTCTTTCTTTCCGGACTACACGGCGGCAGACGCTGCACGCCGCAGAAGCTTCTTTGAGGTTAAGAAAGCGCTGAGGTCCCATGAACTGCCATATTCGATGCTTTTTCCAGCAAAACTCAGAGTGGTGGCAGATAAAAAAACATGGTTTTTCGAAACGCCAGAAGAGGCACACAACTGGCTTGAGAGATGGCGGCCGGCGGAGAGTTCCGGTCAAGTGGGAAGGAGGCGAAGACAACTGGGCAAAGAAGGTGATCCCGAGGACATCGAAGAGGGAGAGGCGGAACGACTGAATAAGGACTCCGGGGAGCGGGATCCTCGCGTGCAAGGGAAGTACCCCCCTTTTTCTTTTCATATAAGGGGAATGTACCTAGTTAACTGTCAGGGCCAACCTCAAACTGCTGATCGTAACAGACTCATTGATGGCTCGGGACTCTGGTACTAGGGGGATGAACAGACTTCCTTGGACTTTCCCACCCCTGTACATACATGCAACCAAAGTTTCAGGGTTGGGGTTTTAAGCACTCTGCTAAGTTGGGGTGGTGGGCAGCTCTAGGTCCGCAAGGCAGGGAGGCAGGTTGGGAGGAGGGACTATGTTCATGTTGTTTGATTAATGAATATGTTATGGACAAGTATAGATATGGTTGTACAGTGTCACTACTCACAGAAACAAACATTAGCTCAAATATAGGGCGAGTCACTAGCATTTATAGATCTTCACAGTATGCCAATGGGAGACGAATCACAGCCTAACTCAAAGGGGGGCTCCGACGTCACAACACCATCCCTCTCTGTGCTGACATGGAATGTGCATGGACTGGGCGATAAAATTAAGCGATGCTTGGTTCTGCAATGCATAAAAAGAGGAGGCCCAGCAGTGGTACTAGTGCAAAAGACGCACCTTACAGGCACAGCTAGTAAAGCAATGGACAGATGGGGTTTTAGAATGGTGGCCCACTCCGAATTTACATCAGGCTCTAGAGGGGTTGGAATAATTGTGAAAAAGTAGTTCCCCCTAATTGTGAAAGAAGTTAAATCTGATGGTGCAGGACGATTTGCTGCTATTCATACACAGTGGAAAGGGAAACCCCTAAACATTGAATGGCAGCAAGAACCCTGAATGCAAGCTTTTCTAGTAATTTGAACGTAAGGATCTCCAAATTGAAAAAAAAAGTGACAGCAGGCTCTGCTGGCAGCGGGAGGATAGTGCGGGAGCAAGATCCAAAGAAAACAAAAGGCAACAGAGCACAGGACGAGCAGGCTTCAACGCAGAATACAAAGCACACTTTTCTGAACAAACAAACAAAGAGCTATTGGGACTGGGAGCAGGCTCCCAAGCTCGCTGGATTGATGGTGCGTCTCGGCAGTATGGAGCGTGCAGGCCCCAGAAGCACTTCGAGGCAGGTTCCTGGGTCTTGGCGGTCAGGCACTGCACCCATTGGTGAAGAGCGGTGTTGATCTGCATAAAGAGGATCGGAAACGAGGAGAACGGAAATCTCCATGGCCAAGTGGGGTCAGGGAGATCCTCGCTGGATCGTGGAGCAGATAGCAGATGCATAGGCCCAAAAGCTAGGATATGGAAAAGGATGTTACATTTGGTTAGAAAACATGCTGTATTAGACATTTGTTAAGGTTAGCCCTTTGATACCTGTCTTCATTGCTTGTAAATCTAATGTCAGAATTTCGCATAATAATGATTGTGTAATATTGTTTATTTCAACAATTTTTAATTTGTTTTCATGTCTTAATAAATACGGCCGGGGGGTCATGAAGGCCCCTGCCTTCCAAAGAAAACTCCTTGCATGTCTAATTACTCTAGGGGTTGAGATTGGTGTCCATAAGACAGGGAGGGGGTGGTCGGTAGTCCCTGACCATTTCTACCAAGAATCAATTCGCCACAAGCTTTAACTCTTGTATACTTCTTACTGATGCGATTTTATAAGATACTTATAAATTGTGGAAAAAGTTATTTTGGCTAGGAAATGTATGTAGTTGGAATATTTCAATTGGTGAAAAAGTGGGCTAACCCATCAGTATTTATCCTTTTTGGAACTAAGTCCTGGAAGTATAATTTTGACTTTGATATGCAAGTCAAATATCTGAAGTGTTGTCAAAAAGCGGCTGTTGGGCCACACAAATAAATATGATGATGTGTGTATATATATAAGTGGATGAGAAAGTCACCCAGCACAAAAAGGATAATGAAACACACCAAAATCTTGGCCCATTACTTAAAAAAAGGTACCCTTAAATAAATGACTGCTGTAGGGAGTGTGTACCAACATTTTTTAAGTAGCACTGTTACTACAACGGAGTGAATAAAGGGATGTCATATCCTACCAAAATGTACAACTTGTTAAAATGTCTGATTGTGGTTGTTGACTAATGTAACAATGTGCAAACAGGGTCAATGTCATGGGCATTATCAGGGTCAGCATCTATTCTTGGAATGTTGAGCTACTGATTCACATGTGCCCTCCCGCCAACCACTCCAACACCTATGGTTGTTTGATGTTATTAGTCATTGTACATACGCATTGACAACTCTGCATTACAATTACTTACACCATTCTCCTGTAATAGAAATAGAATCTAACAATGGTCGATGCCCAAGCAGACTAACTACAAAAGGAGTCACCTTACTTGCAACTCAAAAGAGTTCTTCAAAGACGTACAACTTATGATAATCCGGACAAAACACTAGATGGCAGGAGAATCCAGAGCATGTAAATCTACAGCCGACATGCGGAAACATCTAAACCAAAGAAAGTACTTTGCTTTTTTAAATACATTTGATACATTTGAAACCTTCATAAGGTAACAAGGAAGATGTGTCAATTTGAATACATTCCAGGTGGATCCATCTACAGCATTCTTGACATAGTGCCTTAGGGTTATCCAGAAAAAGGACTGATTTTTGATTGTTGCAGACCCCGCAGAAGTCTTCAACCGAATCTAAATGTAACATAGATGAACATTAGCGCATCTGAAGTGCAAATGTAAAAGCTTAAAAATAATAAAGGATATTATGGACATGTTTCAAACAATATTCGAATCAAGTGCATAGGACAGTCACAACTGTTCAAAACACTTTCAAATGGCAAGACAACAAACAGCATTTAAAGACTCAAATATAATTGCCATCTATTACTAAATTTAATACAATGAACAACAACCAGGCTCTGCTTTTTTGATAATTGGAGAAAAGAAAAATATCTACCAAATACAAACTTTAAGACTAAACTAGGGCATAACAATTTTCCAAACGTTAATCATGAAATGTTAAACTCAAACCTGACAACTCCATTAGCTTCATTGCAATGTAGAATCTATATTCCTTCAGAAACGTTGCATGGATTTCATTTCCCGGAACTGGACATTCACTTATGTACGATTCTGCAAACTGAACAGAGAGTTGAAAATGTATGTTATGCAAATAACCAAGGGGAACTAAAATGGACATAAAAAGAATTGTTATCGATATTATTTAGGTTGAAAATACTTTGTCCGAGGTCTCACACCAACCACGTTAGTCCCATCTTAGTGGTCATCCCCTTTTGTACCACTTTGTTCGCCATAAGTTGGCAGGGTATGCTCAGACGTGAGTCCCTTGCTCACTTTGCCACTGGATTCAAGCAAGCCGGGCTGAAGACGGCTGTAATGCCAGAAACCGGTCCTCAGAAGCTTGTTTCCGGTCCAGGGAATGCATGGCTTGGCAGTTCGGGCTGGACTGTTCCCATGAGGCACTGGGTCAAACTGATTTGCATATGGCCATGTCTGAACTGGGGTGGCAGACTGGGCTAAAGAACAGTGATGGATCAAACCCAGATCTGTTGACTGGGTGTGAGTGTTTGATTGGTTCAGATGCTCCGTCCATCACCACCCCCTTTTGTACCACTTTGTTCGCCATAAGTTGGCAGGGTATGCTCAGACGTGAGTCCCTTGCTCACTTTGCCACTGGATTCAAGCAAGCCGGGCTGAAGACGGCTGTAATGCCAGAAACCGGTCCTCTGAAGCTTGTTTCCAGTCCAGGGAACTCATGGCTCGGCAGTTCGGGCTGGACTGTTCCCATGAGGGACAGGGTCAGACTGATTTGCATATGGCCATGTCTGAACTTGGGTGGCAGAGTGGGCTAAAGAACGGTGATGGATTAAACCCAGAACTGTTGACTGGGTGTGAGTGTTTGATTGGTTCAGATGCTCCGTCCATCACCACCCCCTTTTGAACCATCTTAGTGGTCAGACAAAATCACAGGCAAATACCAATCACCTCCGACGGGCACTAGCAACTGTATCAGTTGTTGTTCACAAGAGTAATTTGCCTACAAGCCCTCTTTAGTATTTGCTACTATTTCAAAGAAGTAAACAATTTATTAACATAAATAAACGTATCTACAACAAATTTAAGATTATAATACCATTATGGAAGGATTACCAGCATGCAAAAAACACCACAATTGAGGCTGTCCTGTTGCCTGTTGCTTGGCGTTACATTCTACCACTAACTGCCATAGCTCACTTTCTGGACGCTTCATTGCCTGTAGGAAAGCCCTTTAGAGACATACGAACGGTTAGGTTAAATATTTGTTTGTAAAATAAAACAAAAAAAAATATTTAATACAATATACTACATAACATTCAATTTTAAAAAGCTCATATTGACAATGTAATATGTATGCAGTATTAAAAGTAGAACATATTTAATGGTAAGTTTTTGTAAACTGGTACCTCTAACTTTGTAAAACAATTTGGTAGGTTCCAACATTGGCAACCAGTGAATCGTACACTTTTAATTGTTTCGCAAAAGGTTTCAATTTCTGAAAAAGAAAGGACCTTAGGAAATTTAATATTGAGAATTTAACCTTTTAAACTAGAGTTGTCTGCTAGAAACATGTGACTAAAAAAAAAGTAATTAAAATTGATATATTGTTTTACAAAACACTTCAGCACTTACAACTATTACACAGTAATATTTTTCCAGAAGAACTTACAAAAGTGACAAAGGTCAAAAAATATTGCACTTACCAAAAGTATCCACTGAACGCCAGTATTGGTCGGACACAGGACAGTATCCATTTTCTCAAAAGGTACCTATACAGTACAAAATGTGCTCATGAAAAAAAGCAAGTCACATACAACATCCATACTCTTACACTTACAAAAATTCTAACATGTGATTGACAATTCAATGAAAATTCTAAAGGAACAACATTCACTTGAGTTTGAGTTTTAAATTATTTATACAGCGCGCGTACACCTGACGGTTCCATGGCGCTACAGTATGCTGAGTCCTAGAGAAGCAATAATCACGGGCGGGGGGCTAGTGAGAGATTATAAGGGGAAGGCTTTTGAGAATAAAAAGGTTTTTAAAGCCTTTCTGAAAGGCAAGTATTGGGTAGAGCTTCTGAGTTGGATGGGGAGGGAGTTCCAAAAAATGGGGGCAAGGATAGAAAATTTAGAGCCTCCCCTTTTTTTTCGACGAAAGCGGGGAGCAATCAGCAGGTGTTGAGAAGAGGAGCGAAGTTCCCTGGAAGGGGCATAGGGTGTGATCTCCGAAGAGATAAAAACAGGGGAGGGCCCTAGCTGGGCCTGGAAGGTGAGGCAGCCCACCTTGAATTGGGAGCCTTCGCGAATAGGGAGCCAATGCAAGGATTTTAGGAGGGGGGTGACGTGGTGGGATTTCGTAAGGTTGTAAACCAAGCGAGCCGCTTGGTTCTGGACCAACTGAAGTCATCGTACATTGTAAGCCGGCATGCCGTGATAGAGGGCATTGGCATAATCCAAGCGGGAGACGACCATGGCAAGTACGATGAGTTTCACGGCCGAGAAGGAGAAGAAGCGGGAAACCTTGCGAATAGTGCGGAGGGATAGAAAAGAGGAGCAAACCACCGAACTCACCTGGGAGTGCAGAGTGAGTTGGTCATTGATTTTAATGCCAAGGGTTTTGACAGAAGAAGAAGGGGGTGGGGGGCCAAGGGAAGAGGGCCAGAAGAGGGGGGACCAGGGACAAGTACACAAATTCATAGCATACAGACTGGTTACACTTTTAATACTTTCAAAAATTTTACTATAGTTGTATATGTCATCAAAATTAATTCAAACATTTTAATAATCATTACAACCACAAAAAATGAAAAGTTCTGTAAGACATTTTAATATTTACCCGGAAAGAATAGGAACGATAAGTGCCAAGAAATATAGAGGAAGCCACTATTGCAGAAATCTATAAAGTCTGAAGTCAAAATAAAAGAAATTAATTAACATTAACTCTTCTTGCCGTTGCTGGGTCTGTTCTGTCCCCCTCCCGCCGCCGCATCAACCATCTTCGCGGCCGCCGAGCGGAGGGGGGCACTTGGCAACAACAAACCACATCTCCCGCCTGCCCTAGCGGCGGGAATCCCGGCGGCAGAGCGCGCCAGGCGGTGCTTGAAAGAGGCGTCACCCCGGTGGAGCGGGTGATGCTGTTCTAACTCTCTGGGACCCTTACCTGCTGCACACGCTGTCGGCCACTCTTCTTGCCGTTGCTGGGTCTGTTCTGTCCCCCTCCCGCCGCCGCATCAACCATCTTCACGGCCGCCGAGCGGAGGGGGGCACTTGGCAACAACAAACCACACCTCCTGCCTGCCCTAGCGGCGGGAATCCCGGCGGCAGAGCGCGCCAGGCGGCGCTTGAAAGAGGCGTCACCCCCGTGTCGCGGGAGCGCACGGGAGCGCCCGGGGCGAAGCCCGGGCAAAGGGCGGGCCCTCTTAGGCCCTCAGAGGCCTGAGGAGACTGGACTGGGCCGGAACCCCTGGTTGTTGTGTACATCTTTCCGTTGATTCTGAGTAAGTCCTTTCATTTCCGTGATTTATAACTTTACAATGTCTACGACGGCGTTAAGTTCGGAGATTGTCATGTCAGAAAGACCTGGGGGCCCGTTAAATGGAACTCTGGATAACTATTTTATAAGAACTGCTGCTGAAGTTCCCAAAGAATTAACTCTAGAAGAGCGACGTATAGAACGTCGCCGTTCAATTGAAAATATGAAGAATAGGCCATTGATTGACTTAACTCCAGAAGTTTACTCTACCATCGAGGTGACCCTTAACGGCAACAATGATAATGTATCTTTGGATAGTGTGCCTATCTGGAGATTGCATGCCTACAACCAGTTCCTGCCATGATCAAGTCGTGAGTTGTACCTCACCCCATAACATCACAAGCTTATCCAGCGTAACCGAGGTGCCAATCACGCAAACACCTATGCCATGCAAAATTACACTAAACAAGACTAAGACAATTATGCCGCATAAAACCTATGGCCCACCCCCAACTAAAAGAAGACGCAAAAGGGTGGAACCAAATAAACAAAAGTTGAGCCATTCTGATTTCGGTAAAAAAGTAAAGCCTATTACTGTTAATGACCAATGCACAACAACTATTGCTGATAAAGAGGAAATAGTAACAGCACCTCCACCATTCTCAGTAACCACACATAAAGACAAGGAGGCTAGTATTGATAAAACATTGGCAGACATTGCGCCGCAAGTAGCGCACACTAGTGTTACATTGGATAGCATTGAATACATCATTAGGAGTTATACTCTAGCTATTGTCGAGAGATTAAAAAGGGTGGAGGAAAGACTTGGGAAAATAGAACTGGAACTGGGAAGAAAGGAAATTCCTACTAGGGCAGTAGTAAATAATGTTGCACAAACCATTCCAACGTCTACTGAAACCACCACATGTGCCCACAATCCCCCATCTAATCTGATAACAGCAGTACCTAAACCCTCTCAACATACAAACACAAATCAACACAAGCCATCTCCTATAAAGTTGATAAATAAATCCAACTCTATCCCCGTTATCCCAGCTAGTAAGTCATCTAGGGGTTTGGGAATTGCCCCTTCTTGGACAGCTAGAAACGAGGGGAGAAGCACTAGGCAGATGCGGGGGTCACTTAATAAGGGTCCACTAACTGAACTTCCAACGGAAGCAGTGCCTTTCGTGGTGGTTCTCACAGGGGTGCCAGAGCTGGAAGAGAATAAGCGGGAAGGATATGCCCAGCTGAAGAACAAAATTATGCACTGGCTGAGTATATACAGGCCAATTGCAAGTAACATCAACGGCGATATAGTACATGTTCGCCGTCTTCAGTGGTTGGGTGGGAGACCTAAGGATATTGAGGGAGATGTGGTGGTAGTTAATTTTAGAGACCAAAATGCTGTCCATTACATACTTAATTGGCCTCCAGGCAATGCCAATAACTGCATTACCCCCCGTCCTTTAACGTATTTTTACCCGAGATCTACAGTGTTCCCGCTTCAACATCCACATAGACAAGCCCACTCCAACAACTATTTTCCAATCGCACAGAATATATGGAACCTTTCACATGTGCACCCAGTACCAGCTCCTGATCTATATGGGTGAAATACTGTACCCCCCAGGTTCAATACAACTGCCCACAGGAGAATGGACCATCTAAAGCCCTTTACGCCACTAGAAACAACAAATAGGTACAATATATTAAATGGACTGGATGACTGCGATTGAAGTTCACAGAACAGTGGGGATGGGGGCGATGGAACACACATCTTTGGCCCGGATGGTACTGATGAGGAAGATGAGGCTGAGGGAGATCTCAGGGCTAATATTAAAACCGATGTAACATGTCCATCCGTGAGGGGGGTTAACATAGCCCCTTATATTTGGCCAGAACGTGGCACTCTAGTTTTACAAGACAAAGCGGTAAAATCATCACACGCTGACCTCCATAAAATAGAGACAGCCATGGTCTCGGGGCTCAATCTGTTTGACATCGAGGACTTGAACGCCCCAAACATCGACTTTATTAGAATGGGAGAAACAGCGATTGTCCAAACTAAATACAGTGTAGGTTTTGGTAATCAAATAATTAATCCAACAGGAAAAACAGAAGTAGTTGCCATGGGTTTAAATGACAATCCTCAGAGGCCCATAGGGTTTACTGATTCCCCGGGATCAATCATTATTCACAGGGAACCATGCCTACGGCGCACCCAGTCCCAAAGTGATCCATCCAACGTCCCGGGTGGACAGTTCTTAGTATCCTGGAACGTGGCAGGCCTTAGGAACAAGATGGCCTCCAGGGACTGGGCGAACTTTATTGAGAAATACATGATAATTACCATGCAGGAAACCTGGGCAGTTGAACCCCAAAACAAATTGGGGTATTTACATTTTGCGATAGCCGCAACCCATTCCAACAAGGGAAGGCCAATGGGGGGTCTGACAACATGGGTCAGGCAGGATGATAGAAACACAACAACTCAGTTATTAACTAATTCCACAGATACCTTAGTGGTAAAGTTAAAATCCCCTGCGTTTGGTGAATTAATAATTTTTTATGTTTATGCCAGGGGAAAGCCGGGGGGGAAATCATCAGAGACAGTTGAGGCACTGGGTCACTATGTGAGAACATGGAGGGGAAATGCTAACATTCTGATTTGTGGAGATTTTAATTGCTCCTTCGAGCCCTTGGACCAAAGTGACGTAGAACTCACCGAGGCAGAAGATATCTGCTGGCAGATCCCCCCACTCAATATCCCTCCAATAAAAAGATGGACTCAAGCAGCTCTTCAACTCAAGATTTTTAGTCTTGAGTGTGGGCTCAGAGCGGTAAATGGGAGAACACGAGGAGATAAGCAGGGTAATCCCACATTTAATAATAGTCTGAGTTCAAGCAGAATAGACTATATCCTAGTGAACTTGGAATTTTGGTGGTCCATATGTGACATGACCATCATCCAAAGAATAGAGAGTGATCACAATCCACTCAGCCTAGAGATACAGCTCCTTAAGGGCCAGGGAGAACCCGAAACAGATATAGCGGGTGACATTGTCCTGGCAAAGGACACACGACGGCTGAGATGGGCCGAGTGCTTGGGCAATTCTCATTCTATTACAGAAATGGACGCCCTGGTAATGGGCGCTACTGCAGCTTTGCAGGGTTACTCATCCAAGGATGATTACGAGACTAGGGTGACTTATATTCATACAACCCTTTTTTTGAAACTTGGTACATTTTTTAGTAAGTCAAGAAAAAATCCTTTGCGTAAAGGCAGACGGAAACCCGATTCTTGGTATGACAATAACTGTAGGATAGCATATAAATCCCTAGCGCTGGCGGTACGAACAAGTGATAGGGAGGCGATACAGGGCGCAAGGCAACACTATAAAAAGACACAACTAGAGGCAAAGAAAGCATGGGACAACAATTATTGGGAAGAATTATATGAGGCTAGTAAGTCCAGAGACATGACTGGCTTCTGGAACTTAGTGAGATGGGGTAAGGGGAATCAAAAACCGCAGCCCGCAAATTCTGTCCCTCCAGAGCGCTGGATATCACATTTCAAGTCCCAGTTTGCTAATACAAATAGCGCCCCTATAAATGCCATGGATTCCGTTAGTAATTGCATACCTACAACTACACTGGTCTTCAGTCGGAGAGACGTTGAATGTGCTCTCAACTCAATTCCAAGAGGAAGAGCCCCGGGCCCAGACAAGATTCCGGCAGATCTTTTCTTACATAGTAGAGAGGTTTGGGTCCCTTACATAGAACTGCTGGCAAATGCCATCGCAAGGGGCTCGACCTTGCCGGAACTATGGAGAGGAGGCGAAATAATACCAATTTTTAAAAAAGGGGACCGTGCCGATCCTGCGAATTACAGGCCAATCAGCCTAATAGCATGTATTCAAAAGGTTGTGGCCAGGATGGTACTTCTCAGGATTCAGAACTGGATAGAGGATTCGGGGGTCATGTCCATGCTTCAGGCTGGCTTCCGCCCCTTTACCAGTACAGTGGACCAAGTTTTTAGGTTTTCAGCAATTTACTGGAAATGGGTGATTCGACCTCGTGCCACGAGATAGGTTGTGGCGAGCGCTCCAAGAACAAGGCATGCCACATGAACTCCTCGCAGTACTGATCAAATTCCATGAAAATAATTACGCACAGGTCAGGTGGGGAAATCAGAGCCAAGTTACAGATAGATTTCCGACAGAAAGGGGTGTAAGACAAGGGTGCGTATTGGCACCAACTCTATTCACGCTATACATTAACCGGGTCATAGATTATTATAGGGATGCACATACAGACGGACCCAAACAAAATGGTATTCCAGTCCCCCTGCTAATGTTTGCAGATGACACCCTTTTAAGTTCTAAAACACAAGAAGGGTTCCAGAAAGCAATTGGGTGTTTTGAAAAATCCTGCAATGACTATGGCCTAGTCATTAACGTATCCAAGACGAAATTTATGGTAATGCACAGGCACAGGAAAATAAGGGGCAGAGTTTTTATGAATGGTGAATTGCTAGAACAGACAGACAGCTTTAGCTATCTGGGTATCACATTGGGATCCCGGCTAGAGTGGAAGCCACATATGTCTTACCTAACAACTAAGCATGCACAGCTGGCAGGTGTTTTATTGAGAGAGTTTAAGTCCTCAGCCACAAAACCAATAGCCCCAGTACTTAAAATATATGATACAAAAGTGAGATCTTCTATGTTATATGGGGCGGAATTGTGGGGGGTCTCTGATGTTACGGCTCTAAAAAATGCACAAAATAAATTCTTGCGATGCATAACGGGGCTCCCACAATCAACACCAATTGTACCTCTGTATATGGACTTGGGCTGTCGCAAAATACAGGACATATCCAGCTTCAGACCAATCGCTTATTGGAGGAGATTATGGGTCACGCCTGAACTCTCTCACTACGCTTCAGCGTTACTGGAGACACGAAATATGGACTCTGGGGGAAAAATAGTGTGGTTCAGAAAGGTTAAATCTTTATTTAAGGCCTTAGGGATGGGGGAATTGTGGGAAAAACCTGAGGAGAACACCTTCCCATCTAAACAAACTCTAAAAGATGCTTACTGGGCACACGTAACCCAAGAGGAGTTCCAGAAGCACACCGCTCCATCGCTTACCAGGATTTTCTTGGAGCAGAAACATATTCCTGTGTATGAGAGATATTGGGACCTAATTAAGCATGGGCGGATCTAGCGGATCTCGCGTACGCGAACTTGCGGATTTACGGATTCGCAATCCGTGAAAATACGCGAACTCGTGGATTTGCGGATTTTCCCGTTTTTTTGTGTTGGCGAGCGTTCGCGCCGATTTTGGGACAATTTCGCAATTGCGAACTTACTTTTCGGCTCGCAACGGCCGCGACTATGTTGTTTCTACGTCTGGTTTATCATCACAGGTTCACAGCACCCTCTGTTTCACCACTGCCACCCTCTGGGACACCCATGCCACCCTCTGGTACATCCTCACTGCCACCCATTAGGTTTGTTTATCACTGTAGATTATGGGGGTTGAAAAAAGCAAGCACACCTGCCCTTCTTCAACTGCCATCAATTAATTTGTGGGTCATTAATGTGTCAGTAATTTTGAAACTTCCAGTCTGGCTGGCACCTGCTTCCTTCCTTATCTGTAATTTGCTTTCTGTTGCAGTGAAATTTTTTTTCACAGGACCTTTATGGTCTACTTGTAGCTATTCTATGAGCCTGCTGTTTGGGTCATAGCAGGGTCATAGAATAGTTGCAAACTCTGGAGGGGCCCCTCAGGAAGCACTACCTTGAATGTTACTAATGTTAAGTTTGAACTTTTGCACCTGCTCATTGCTTTCAGTTTAGCAAAAATCGTTTTTTCTGCAATTTCGCGCGTTTTTTGGGGTGCGAATCCGTGCGAGATCGATTTCGGAAGCCGCGAATGCGTGCGAATACAAAAAAAATTTTTTGCGACGTGTATGTTCGCGTGATTTTGCGCGTGTTCGCGAGGCGCTTCTAGCTATACGTTTGCCAAGTTACCCTAGCGGTCGTACACGGGCGCGGCCATCTTGTTTGCGTGACGTAATTCCGTTTCCGGCCGCTATGTGTAATCTCGCAAAGTGTGCTGCTCGCTAGTACAATTTCGCGCGTGCTCGCGAGGAAAATCTCGCGCAAACTTACCCACGCGGTCGTGAACGGGCGCGGCCATCTTGTTTCTCATTCATCGCTATGGTTCTGTGCATGCTTTCTGTATCCTCTCTCAATCTCTGCCATCCTTTGCTTGTTTGAAGTTTATTTGATCTATTTTACTTATTATCTATCCCTCTATTTTTCTAGCTCTATATTTTTGTGTTTTCTGCTGCTTTTAGTTACTTTTAAACTACTTTTTTAAACTCTTTTCTTTTCTTCTTCACTATTCTATTTCTTCTTTATCATTTAACTGTATTTCTGCCCAGACCATGGTAAAGGGAGCCGGGAAGCACCCTGAGAAGGGGAAGGGTCCCGCACCCCGTGCCCGGCTCCCGTGCGGGCGTTTGAGGGGGGAGCAAGTGGTGCCACGGGAGATCTTTAGCACGGAGGAGGTGGCCGCACTCATCTTCCACGTCCAGCGCCGCCTCCCCAAGACGATCCTGGGAGGCGGCAAGATCGCAGCTGGCTATGGCATCCGGGAGCGCCGGAAGCGGTGGGAGAAGGTGTGCCGGGCCATGTATAAGCTCTCTGGGGTCCGGCGCACATATAACCAGGCCACCCACCGCTGGACAGATGTCATGGACCGGGAACGGGACTTGCTGGACGTGCTCGGCGTAGAGGTCCCCGGGCTTGGTGAGTAGTAGTAGCTATTCATCACTACTCTGTTTTATCCGGCTCTGTTATTTGCAAATCTTTGTTCTTTACCAAGAGCAATAATGCTGCCGATTACATTGTAGGTAAATTATATTTCAAAATCTTCTATGCATTTCAGGTGCACTGCTCTCCTTCTCAGTAGCCTTGCTTGCTACTATGCTTATTTGTTTTGTAAATTGTGTTCATTTCATTGGCCTGAGAAATTATGTATGAGTGTAGTGTAAAGATAAGAACTGCGTAATGCTAGACACTAAGGGTTATATTTTCAATTACCGGCGCATCCCTGCAAAGTAGCAGGGATGCGGCAGTAATTGTGTGCCATGCCACCACCACCCATTGGCCCAAAACGTCACAGAAGCCTTACGCATCTGTGCCGTAAAGGCAGCGCATTGCTGGAGTTGCGTGCCAACGATGGCGCAGCTCCAGCAATGCTCTGGGGTACCCTATCTCCCCAATGCTGCATCAAGCCGTACGTCGGCTTCAAGCGCGCAGGGTTTGAGTCATGCATCATTGTCCTAAAAGTGACTGATTGACATCTTGTAGATTTCCCTCAGCCACTTTTAGGATTCGTTCCTGCGCAGGTACGCCCTCCCTTGCGCCGGAACGCCCCCTGATGGCGCAGGGCTTTACAACGTGATGCATATATACGCCGCACCAACACCATGGCGAGTCTTTTGGTCTGCCGCTGCGTCACAAAAGTCATGCAACAATGGAGGAAAATGAGCCGCAAGGGACTTCTAAATCAGCCCCAACAGACTGAAGTCCAGTCCTTCCTTTAGACACATGGCTATAAGAAGAAATAGTGGCGGTGGTCGGTGGATTGATAGTTTGAGTATTCACTGATCTGCAAGCAGGATGGACTTTGTCTGTCACTTCGCGTGCTGCGGACTGCTGCCTGCCAGGCCTAGGCAAACCTCTTTAGTAGTCTGTTTATTGAGTTACATAGGAACTTTCTAAGTCAACGGTCCGCAAATCAGGCAATACGAATAACGTAGTATACCACATAAGATAGATCCCGTGGAATAGTTGTCTATCTATTTGCTATTTCTCCAAAATATTTTGTTATTGTTCTTTTGAAATGTTTGATTTGGTTGACAAATCTCATCCATGTTTTCTGGTCTTTCTTTCTTTCATGTTGTACATCAGCTCCCCCCAAGGGCAAGAGGACACAGGAGGAGGGTGCTGTTCAGGAGGATGCAGGCCAGGATCGGGCAGGCGAGGGCTCCTTTGCTGGCCCCAGTAAGTTTAAATTTTAATAAAGAGTATCTATTTTTTCCTAGCGTTCCTCATCGGATTTTTTCTAAATCGTCTTTGATCTTCTTGTAGACTGGATATAAATTCTTATCCTGGCTCGAATATGACTCCCTGTGGTATTACTAGATTATTCTTATTAGTCTGTCTGTGTAGCTAACTAAGATTGGACATTTGGCAATTCCATTGGACTCCCATTCTATTCAGCAATAGCTCTATGCACTGTCTCCTTACTGACTAGATAGTGTGGCAGAGTCATTTAGCTCCCGAAGTCACCGATGATTGATCCCCAATGATCTCTAGATTATCGTACGCAGGACAAGAGTACGGAGTCACAGTCAAGAAGTGTCAGAGGCACTCATGCTTGCAAAAATTCCAAAACCTTTAGCTCATCCACTCTAGTCTTGAGGACCAAAAACCACAGAGTCTATTTAAGTTTAAAAGCTTTATTAAAAGTAAACACATTTATTAAAATCTACTTTGTCATAAAACTATTTAACTGAAAACGGAAAAGTGCTTAGTGTTGACGATTAATTGGACACATTTCTTGTGGTCGAGCCGAGCTCTCACCTGGTTTGAACTTGATCCTGGTCATGTTCTTAGAAGTCAAGCTTCTGTCTGTTAGGAGAAAAAGTGGTGCGTGTTAAAAATAAAAAGCAAGCATTCATCAGTTGTGCATAAAAGTGCAGCAAGACAACAGCCTTCCCTTGAAAAAGGGACATTTTTACTTTAGAGTAGACAGTCACAAATTATTACATTGTATTCTGTTTTTTTAACATTTCTTTATTACTCCTAGACCAAATATTATATAGTAGTGAGTGGTGTATTATAACATTCTTAAATGTACTTTGTAGGTGGAACATCTGGTGACGGGGCCAGCGCGGAGGTGGCGGTGTTGGGCGAGGACTCGGAGGACTCTGGGGAGGAGGCGGTGCAAGAGCCGGCGGACGGTCCTGTGGGGGTTCGCACGGTGGTGGCGGGAACAGGTAAGCTATATATTCCTTACTTATTGAGATTGAAGACTGCATAGTGTGCTTTCTGCACGGGTGTATTACAAATCAACCAGGTAGTAGCCTCCTCGAAATGTACTTCGACTTAGCTGTGAAGTTTTTGGTGAGAAGAATCCCAATAAGTTCTTAGATGAACGTGATGGATGGGATGAACGAAAAGCGAAAGAAGGGTGTAAGTAAGTGGGACGCGAAATTGTATGATGGCTGGCAAAGAAGAACGATATGTGTTTGCTTGGCCCCCGAGGTGGCTGGGAAGGAAAGAATATGGTATGGTGCATGGCTGGGTCAATGATGAAGCAAGGATGGGTGGAAGGACAGCAGCCTGGGTGGGTGAAACAGAAACTGTATGTGTGCGTATACTTTGAATGAATGGATGCCTGGAGCATGGTATTCTCTGACTCTTAGATAGCACATGTGTATCTAGAGAGAGTAGATGGTCGCTGGATGAACTAAGTCTTACCTTGAAGAGCATGTACCACCGCACCCGCACGTCCGTTCCAGTGCAGGGAAGGCAAGGAAAAGAAATTGTAAATGTGTCCAATACTACCATGAATAGTAGCAGTACTTTGTATTGCAACTGCAAGCACAGCATATATCTGGTTATTACGGTGGACACTCCGTACCTCTCTTAATAACTTTAGTTTAGTTGTAGTACGTCATTCATGTGTGGGTGTATCACTGTTCACTCAATATTAAGCAAAGCACCTAAAGTCATCCCATATGTCATCAAATACGTCCCATGTGAAGTGATAGATAATCAAATTAGTTAGCTTCTTCATTTTCCTTTTCTAGTACTCATTTGCACTGTAGGGTGAAAGGTAAATTAATTAAGCAGTAGCCCTTGTAACAGAGTATTCTCAGTGCCACCCGTAATAGAAAAGTAATAGCTTCACCACCTGCATGTACTGAACCGGTACAGTAACGCAAGTCTGTCTCACTCATCATGGTGTGCAACTGTTTTTCTCGGGTGCAAGTTCACTGTGCTGCCATTCTGCCGGCTTGCATAAGATAACGTACCAATTTTCCGAAACAAGAGAGAAGAAGAAGAATAAGACTGGTGTACTGTCATAGTCGACTGTAATGGAAGTCCATAGTGGTCGTAGAATTTGTTCATTAAACTACCACTAATGTTAGAGCAAGGATGCAGAAGTGGGAGGTTACATAGATACTGTCCTCAATAGTTATGTACTGTGCTTTCAATTTGCTACTTGTACTGTGACCCAACTTTCGGCTCAATCACTTTGTGTTATTAATGCTAAGGAGCATTGGTTACAGACTATGTCTTTCTTTCTTCATATAGTTGCTCCTTCCAAATCAACATCACGGAGGGAGCAGGCTAGAATGGCCCGGCAACGGAGGCTGGATGCCACTGTCGCCGAATATCGGCGGCTGGTGGCCCTGGAGGAGGAGGAGGACACGCAGTCGACCGGTGCAACAACAACATCCTCGACTGGGACCGCTGCATCCTCCTCCGTGACCCCACGGGACGCCAGCATGCGCAGTGCTCCAGCGGGACCGAGCCGGGCTAACAAAGCCAACCGCCACCGCCAAGCAACAGAAAGACCAGCTGCCCCCCACAGGAGCTGCAAGGCACGCCAACGCCGCCTAGGAGTCCGAATGTCCTACCTGGAGCAGGAGGTCCAGAACTATAAGAACTTGGTGAAGGGCCTCCGCTCCGAGCTTGCCACCCTCCGCAAGGAGTATGATGCCCATGCCGCAAAATGCACCAGCACCCTCCAGTAGTGGAGTGTCCCTTGCCCTTTTTTTATAGACTTTTGGGGGGTGGGATTTGGGAGTTGGGATCGTTTTGGGACTTTTCAAAGACAATCGTTGGGGTTAGGGTGGGTCTTGAGGGAGATTATTTTGTTAGGGCTACATAAATATACATTTGTAAACTTTATCTGACCATACCTGTTTTTTACTGCTTTTCAGTCTGGTGGGTGGGGGACGGGGGTGTAACAGTAAGTTTGTTTTCCTGAACAGTCGTAGGACTTTAGTAGTACAACCGTCAATCTCTCGTCTAGTCCTAAATAATACTCCATTATACTACCTCCCACCAAACGCTTATCTTACCTGTAATTTGTGTTAGAAATTAGGGCTAGGCCCAGGGCTGGCTCCACGTGAAATGGGGATTAACGTTGGCAATCCTGGGCGGGTGAAATTTCCTCATTGCGGTGGTACTAGTGGTGTGACACAGTGGCAGTTGCATGCCTATGGAAAAAAAGAAAACGAAACCTTGTTTGTCCTTACTGTAGCATTACAACGGTTACGGTACGATCGAGAATATAGCAGGTGACAGTACACTAGAACAGTGCCATAATGTAGCCTAACAAATGGTAAAGTATTTGCTTGCAAGTATAACTAGTACTTGCGTTGAATTTATTTGACATTGGCTCCGACTACTAGAAGATATAGTACTGAAGCTGAGTAAGTCTAGAAGATATCCTCGTATTCCTTCACCAGCCTGTTGCTATGACCTTATCCTCCCCAGCAAGTGTGTGGAATTATTGATGTCATTTTAGTCAGACATCAAGCAAAACAACACAGCCCGGGGGAAGAGGGTTAGGGTTTGGAAAATGGATGGGAATGGTGGTTTCTTTTTGGGTAGGTTTTGTTGAGAGAAGAAAAAAAAAGCACAGCATGGACAAACAATAATTGAAGATAAAGAGAATCTTTGGGTACAAACTAAAGCTAAGCACATGCAGTCACACTCATAGAATAAAACAATGGATACTGTATCTGTATTGCGTATGTTGTTGGAGTTGTCCTGTTGAATTTGGTAAGTAAGTTGCATGCAGCAAACAATTCCTCTTATTGGCGGCACTCCTCCATTCCAGCTGACGCTTCGTCCATCAATGTTGGTGACCACTGACAGAAGACACCCTGTCCACTGCCTGCCTGGCGGATGTTGACTGAAACCCGGCCTGTAATTATTGAACGGAAAACAGGAAGTGCTATTACAATACCACTGATAAATAAATAAAAGGTATGTACGCTGTGTGGTGCAAAAAGTGACACTTTGATTTCCCTAATAGACAGTACAATATTTTTGAAATTGCGTGCTCTGTCTAAGTCACCATTTTAACGATAAATAAGTATGGCCAAAATATTATAGCGGATCTTTCCCCTCAAGGTAGGTGTACTGTAAACTGTGTTTTAGAACAAAATTTGACCTTCCCAGCAATGCTCCCACCAAGACCCTTACTAAAGCCAGTCGCAAAAATGTAGAAGACCCCCAATCAGATCTCCAAAAACGATGCCTAGCAGAAAAATGGTGACAAAACGTACTTTGAAAGTAACAGTAGGCCCAAATACAGACCGTGGATTGTATTCAAACCACTTGCAAGCAAGCAAAAGTATCCATAGCCAGCATCGCTCCAACAGTGTTCTAAAACCCCAGAACTGCGTTGCAATAGAACCCCCCGAAACACATGCAATCCTGCTGCTAGGGCTAACCCTAACGAACCCTAACTTACAAAAAGTGCCAAAACTGGTGTTTCCTTAAGGATTTTGTCCAAAACACTTCTATCCGGTATTAGACCTTCCCAGGAATGCCCCAGGCAAGACCCGCCAACCCACCCGCAAAAAACCACCCGACAACACCCCCAAACTGCGAAAAAGATAAATCTCATACTTACAATATCTCTCGGCCTTCGGTCCAAACGCGGCGCTGTGCAGCTAGGTCATCATCATCAATCATCATAACTCCTGTTTTCCACCACGGATTTCCTGAAAAGCAAATGCAATCAAGATTAGACTGTCGCAGCAGTGCTTCGACAGAGACCCCGGCCGCAACCCACCCACGAACAGCAGGAAGCCCCCCAAAACGCTACATTGAACAAGATGTCAGAAGAAATAGCAAAAAAAAAGGCTGTTCCTTAAGGATTTTGTCCAAAACACTTCTATCCGGTATTAGACCTTCCCAGGAATGCCCCAGGCAAGACCCGCCAACCCACCCGCAAAAAACCACCCGACAACACCCCCAAACAGCAAAAAAGCTAAATCTCATACTTACAATATCTCTCGGCCTTCGGTCCAAACGCGGCGCTGTGCAGCTAGGTCATCATCAATCATCATAACTCCTGTTTTCCACCACGGATTTCCTGAAAAGCAAATGCAATCAAGATTAGACTGTCACAGCAGTGCTTCGACAGAGACCCCGGCCGCAACCCACCCACGAACAGCAGGAAGCCCCCCAAAACGCTACATTGAGCAAGATGTCAGAAGAAATAGCAAAAAAAAGGCTGTTCCTTAAGGATTTTGTCCAAAACACTTCTATCCGGTATTAGACCTTCCCAGGAATGCCCCAGGCAAGACCCGCCAACCCACCCGCAAAAAACCACCCGACAACACCCCCAAACTGCGTAAAAGCTAAATCTCATACTTACAATATCTCTCGGCCTTCGGTCCAAACGCGGCGCTGTGCAGCTAGGTCATCATCATCAATCATCATAACTCCTGTTTTCCACCACGGATTTCCTGAAAAGCAAATGCAATCAAGATTAGACTGTCGCAGCAGTGCTTCGACAGAGACCCCGGCCGCAACCCACCCACGAACAGCAGGAAGCCCCCCAAAACGCTACATTGAGCAAGATGTCAGAAGAAATAGCAAAAAAAAGGCTGTTCCTTAAGGATTTTGTCCAAAACACTTCTATCCGGTATTAGAACTTCCCAGGAATGCCCCAGGCAAGACCCGCCAACCCACCCGCAAAAAACCACCCGACAACACCCCCAAACAGCGAAAAAGCTAAATCTCATACTTACAATATCTCTCGGCCTTCGGTCCAAACGCGGCGCTGTGCAGCTAGGTCATCATCATCAATCATCACTCCTGTTTTCCACCACGGATTTCCTGAAAAGCAAATGCAATCAAGATTAGACTGTCGCAGCAGTGCTCCCAGACACCAAAAATCACCCACAAACACCCGGAACTCCGCCAAAGAGCACCTCAAAGGCAAGCAAGTCAGCAAAAACGGCAGGAAATTTCCACCTCATATTTGGTCCAAAACACTTTTGTCCATTATTAGAGCTTCACAGCAATGGGCCCAAATCCGTCAACTCACCCGCAAAGAAGTACAACACCCCCACAAGTGCTGAGTCTTTCTTCATTGGGCGTAATCCAGCACTCTGCTTTGAGGGAAATCGCAGTCTGGAGGAGGAGGATAGAGGAGCATGTTCTTCAGAACTTGTGAACCTGAGGAATGTAGACTGCGGCACCTTCAAATCAATAAGCAAACAAGTGAAGACAGTTCTGCTGATGGTCTTGTTTTTGGGATTAGGTGATTAAAGTTTGAATTAAATTAACTGTGCAAAACAAAGAAAGAGAGACACACAGGAATAAAAGTGAATAAGGACGAAAAAGAAAGTTCTTGATTCATTGTCTCATTTTCAGGGCTCGGTGTCAGGGAATAAGAAGAAGATTTCGTCATCATACTCTGCGAATTCAGGCAGGATGAGGTCAGTGCCACCGAACAGAGAACAAATCCCCTCATCTACGTTGCCGTCCTCCTCGTCTTCATGCGGCGTGCTTTCTCGTACTTTGTAATCTGGTGGTATGAGGTGCTGATTCATCTTGATCATTGTCAGCCGCTCCACATTTTTGGGCGAGAGGCGGCTCCGTTTGGGAGTTACAATGCCACCAGCAGCACTGAAAACACGTTCAGAAGACACACTTGCGAGTGGGCAAGACAAATAGTTTATAGCCAGGTTGGAGAGCTGTGGCCACAATTGTTTTTTGCCATGCCAATACTGCAATGGCTCATCATTAAGAAAGACCTCTGTTGAGTCATTCATATAGTCCTGCACCATCGACTCAAGGTCATCAACGGTTCCTCCACTTTGCTTACTTTTTGCTGTGCCTTTGACATTTTTTCGAGAACCATACCCAAGCAAACTTAGCCAATCCTCCTCAGCAGCCACTGTTAGTGTTGTGTGTGGTGCAGATGATCCAGTTGCCGGTGTCTTTAACGGCTGAGAGGTCACTTGTGCCCCAGCCACAGGTGCAGAAGTGGATTCTTGTGACTGGGGATGGCCTGCTGATGCTGATGCTGATGTACTGTCTTCTCCTTCAATAACCTGCCGTTCTTTTTCAAACCTCTTGGCTGACCAGGCTAACCAATGTTTGTACTTTTGAACATCTGCATCAGCAAAAGGAAAGAATGCTTCGCCTGCCAGCGCCTTTTTGTAGCGTGGATCCAGAATAGTAGCACAAATGTAATGCTGATCTGACTTCATCTTTTGAAGACGTTCATCACCACGTAGGCGCTCTAATAATTTCTCAGACAAAATAAAATGGTCTTTTTTTTGTACATCTTTTTCAAACTCAGAAGACACCGCCATCAGTTGGTGCTCCAGCATGCACAACAATGGGATAGCTTTTCCCAAATTACAGTCCTCCTGGCTGACTGCACGCGTGAAGAACTCAAAAGGACGAAGCATGTCTGTCAGGCTTTTAACTATGTCCCATTGCGCCGCACCCATCCGCAGGTCCTCCTTCTGAGTTGTACCTTCTGTTAAGAAATAGTGATCGAGTACCGTATACTGCTCATACAGACGCTCAAGCATGTAGAAGGTTGAGTTCCAACGTGTTGCCACCTCCTGGATGAGTGCTTTCACTGGTATTCGACTTTGAAGTAGCAGCCTCCTCAGATGCTTCCGGGCCTTAAAAGAATGGCTGAAATGGTTGCACATTTTGCGGCAGGTGGCCAATACCGCGAACGCTGCACTGTCTCTATCACTCAAGAATTTTTGAACGACCAGGTTGATACAGTGCGCCAAACACGGCACTCTAACATAGTTACCCAGCGACATGGCCTTAACTACATTGGCGCCATTATCCGTGGAAACATAACCAATCTTGCGTTTTATTGGAGATAGCATTTTCAAGACCTTTTTGTCAAACTCTTCCAAAATGTTTTCTGCTGTGTGACTTTTCTCCAAGCCAAACATGGCTAGTGTTGCATGTTTCCGAGCAGCTTTGAAAACTTTGTCCGGGTCAACACCTGCGTTTAGCTTTGCTTTAACACCTGAAAAAGAGACCCAGTGTGCAGTGATGCACATGTAATCAGCGCTTGCGCCACTGGTCCACATGTCTGTTGTCAGATGTATTGTGTGAACAGCACTCTTCTGCAAAGCTGCCCCAATCGCCTCCAGCACATCTTCATGTAGTGCTGGAACCGCAACTCTGGCAAAATAGAACCGGCTAGGAACCTTCTATTTAGGGCAGAGCGTTGCCACTAATTCTAGAAAACCTACCGCTTCTACAAAAGAAAAAGGGAGAAGGTCCACAGCTAGCATTTTAGCCAGCTTAGTGTTATACAGACGCGTCAGTGGGTGGTTGCGTTCATATGGCACGTCTGAAGTAAGCATTGTTCTAATGTTGCCCTGGACCAAGCATTTACGGGCTGATAATGACTTCGTTGACCCAATTTTGCTCGCTGGTGAACTTTTGTGCGTTGGTGTCTCACTCGCTCCAACACTCTTAGTGTGCCTCACATTGGGTGTGCTGCTGACAGGGGTACTGGGTGTAAGGGAAGTGTTTGACACGTCTTCTTCCTCCTCGTCATCATCAGATGCAACATCAACGTTTCCTTGAATTCGGCCTTTCTTGATCGCATCTAGGTGCGCAAACCATTGGACAGTGTGCTGTCTCCTAAGATGACCTCTCTGGCCTCCGGTACCATAGTTGGTACCTGGCTTACCACGACTAACTGCAACCTTACAAAGGGTACAAATGGCAAACTTTGGATTTTTTTGACAAACAGTAAAGAAGTCCCAAACTGGGGACTTGTAGTGTCTGTGGGACCTGGAGGAGGCGGCGATACTGGTGGTGGTGGTCATGAAGCTAATGCCAGATGAAGTGGAGGATCTGGATTGCCCAACTTTTGTACGTTGTGCACTTTCACCGCCACTAATTAAGGTCGAGGTGGATGGAGGTCTCTTCTTGCCAGAAAGAAATATGGAAGCGGGACGAGTTGGTGTACTACTTAACTCCAATGATTGTGGTGTTTCCACTGCCTCCTCATCGACAACATCATCATCATCACGCTCAGCAGCTCTTCGGGCTAGGGTCAAAATGTCTGTTTGCTGCATGCCCGCTGGGGCTGCAGTGACCTTTATGATGACTGGGTCGTCGTTGGCAGAGTCTTCATCAGCAGCAGTATCCGCCACTTCTTGTTGAGCCTCATCACACTCCATAACTCTGAGACTTTGGACGAGCTTCCTTTTACGCTTAACTACCTTTGTCGGATCATGGTGTGCCTCACTCTCAGACGGCAGTGGTGCTGGTTCCCAAGTTTGATCCGTATCATCAGAAGGAGGTGTGCTTGAAGAAGATGTAGACACCACCCTTGATCTCTTCCTTGCTAGGGGTGTGGAAGACAATGAAGGATCATCAGGAGGAGTGGCTTCCTCAAATGATACCTCGCCTTGATTGTCGATTTCCTGATGTGCCCCTACTTCGGGAGGAACAACTATTGTGGGCACTTGTTGTGACCCTCCATGCACCTCTGCTTGCGCATCTCCTTGCGCTGCCTCTCCTTCCACATGTACTTGGGCTTGTACTTGCACATGTGATTGTTGTTGCGGCTGTGGTTGTTCAACACTCGTCAGATGAGCTACAACAACCTGTGTTGATTGAGGGACATTGCTGCTGCTTTCTTGCGATGAGCCAACATCACTGGTCGATGGTGATTCAAGAACTATACTGGCTGCCTCTGCAGCACTCAAGGGCTTGGACTTAAGTTGGCGTGGTGGTGGTGGTGGCACTGAGCCCAATGGAGCGGGGGTGCTGCTGCCAGCTTGGTCCCCAGCAGATCCCGCTGCTGCTGCAGGCATACTTTTTTTTTTACTCCCAAAAAAAGCGGCGGGCGGCACACCAGTCTCCTTGGTAACTTGCTTCTTCTGCTCCTTACTGGCACCTTTCTTGCTAGAGGAGCTACGGGTAACTTTTTTTGGGGCCATCTTCTTCAGAGCAGGTCAGAACAGCAGGCAGCAGTTGCACGAGTTGCAGAGTTGTCTGTGTCCAGACGTGACGTCGCGTGACGTTATGCTGCACACACACACCGCTGCAGGACTTCTTCCTGGCACTGGTGGTTCTCTTGAGTCTTGTGCACCTAAAAGCAATGGAAGACAGAGGAACATCAGTTCAGTTATGCACCCCAAAAAATCGACAAAACACAGAAAAATGAGCACAATCCCATGCCATCCATGATGTTTACATTGAAGACACCCCACAGAAAGACTAGGGACATGCAAGTATGCAACACTCACTACCCCTGGGCATAATGGATGAAAAGTAGGCAAAATAAGTGCAGGCCTCAGACACTGCCTCTCTTCAAAATGGCCCCTTACACCCCAAGCACATGTTGCCTGTACCAGCCAGCACTCAAGATGGCCACCACCACCACCCACATGGCCAGTCCACATCAACAGTACACCCCAAAAAGCACAGAAAAACCGCCAAGAATCACCACAAACCAATGCATCCAGGATGTTTACATTAAAGAGAGTGAGACCACACTACAGGCACACTCAGTCCATGCACCACTACTACCCCTTGGCAAAAGGCCCCACCAGCAGCCCCAAAAAAACGACAAAAAACAATAAAATCAGCACAATCCCAGCCCATCCATGGCCTCAATGGTGTTTAAATTCAAGAAGACACCCCTCAGAAACACTAGGCCCATGCAACACTCACTACCCCTGGGCATAATGGATGAAAAGTAGGCAAAATAAGTGCAGGCCTCAGACACTGCCTCTCCTCAAAATGGCCCCTTACACCCCAAGCACATGTTGCCTGTACCAGCCAGCACTCAAGATGGCCACCACCACCACCCACATGGCCAGTCCACATCAACAGTACACCCCCAAAAAACAGAAAAACAGCCAGAAATCACCACAATCCAATGCCATCCATGATGTTTACATTAAAGAGAGTGAGACAGACCACACTACAGGCACACTCAGTCCATGCACCACTACCCCTGGGCAAAGGGCCCCACCAGCAGCCCCAAAAAAACGACAAAAAACAATAAAATCAGCACAATCCCAGCCCGTCCATGGCCTCAATGGTGTTTAAATTCAAGAAGACACCCCTCAGAAACACTAGGCCCATGCAACACTCACTACCCCTGGGCATAATGGATGAAAAGTAGGCAAAATAAGTGCAGGCCTCAGACACTGCCTCTCCTCAAAATGGCCCCTTACACCCCAAGCACATGTTGCCTGTACCAGCCAGCACTCAAGATGGCCACCACCACCACCCACATGGCCAGTCCACATCAACAGTACACCCCCAAAAAACAGAAAAACAGCCAGAAATCACCACAATCCAATGCCATCCATGATGTTTACATTAAAGAGAGTGAGACAGACCACACTACAGGCACACTCAGTCCATGCACCACTACCCCTGGGCAAAGGGCCCCACCAGCAGCCCCAAAAAAACGACAAAAAACAATAAAATCAGCACAATCCCAGCCCATCCATGGCCTCAATGGTGTTTAAATTCAAGAAGACACCCCTCAGAAACACTAGGCCCATGCAACACTCACTACCCCTGGGCATAATGGATGAAAAGTAGGCAAAATAAGTGCAGGCCTAAGACACTGCCTCTCCTCAAAATGGCCCCTTACACCCCAAGCACATGTTGCCTGTACCAGCCAGCACTCAAGATGGCCACCACCACCACCCACATGGCCAGTCCACATCAACAGTACACCCCCAAAAAACAGAAAAACAGCCAGAAATCACCACAATCCAATGCCATCCATGATGTTTACATTAAAGAGAGTGAGACCACACTACAGGCACACTCAGTCCATGCACCACTACCCCTGGGCAAAGGGCCCCACCAGCAGCCTCAAAAAAACGACAAAAAACAATAAAATCAGCACAATCCCAGCCCATCCATGGCCTCAATGGTGTTTAAATTCAAGAAGACACCCCTCAGAAACACTAGGCCCATGCAACACTCACTACCCCTGGGCATAATGGATGAAAAGTAGGCAAAATAAGTGCAGGCCTCAGACACTGCCTCTCCTCAAAATGGCCCCTTACACCCCAAGCACATGTTGCCTGTACCAGCCAGCACTCAAGATGGCCACCACCACCACCCACATGGCCAGTCCACATCAACAGTACACCCCCAAAAAACAGAAAAACAGCCAGAAATCACCACAATCCAATGCCATCCATGATGTTTACATTAAAGAGAGTGAGACCACACCACAGGCACACTCAGTCCATGCACCACCACCCCTGGGCAAAAGGCCACACCAGCAGCCCCCAAAAAACAATAAAATAAGCACAATCCCAGCCCATCCATGGCCTCAATCATGTTTAAATTCAAGAAGACACCCCACAGAAAGACTAGGCCCATGCAACACTCACCACCCCTGGGCAAAGGGCCACACCAGCAGGCCCAAAAAAACGACAAAAATCAGCACAATCCCAGCCCATCCATGGCCTCAATGGTGTTTAAATTCAACAAAACAGTTGTATCATGCACCCCTAACCAACCCTGGTCCTACTGGATACTGTGGCTACCCACAATATAATTTATTTAATGTTCTGAAAAAGTTCCAAAATTGTACGTGCAGCAACTGTAATGCCCCAAACAAACTTACTTCTGAAAGTTGATTTCTAATCCAAAAGTGATCCAACGACAGTCAAAAAGGCCTCAAATCCAAATATCCAGCAGCACCCACAAAAAGTAATCCTTCCAGCTCCAGATCCAAATGAAAGTGACCAGGAGATGGACAAAGCACTGGGAGGAGCCTGCTGGACAGGAACAGGAAGTTGGAGACTGTGGGGCACTTCCTTCCTCCCCCCCCCCCAAAAATGGACTCCTTGCAAAAAAAAGGCCATGCAAATGTCAACCTGAGGAGTGATTCTGATAAAAATCATAATTTTCTGAAGGTTTATCCTGTTCGCTGGTGATTTTCTTGTGCAGAATTGCAAAATCTCTATTTCGCGAGTGCGAGATTGTTCCTTTCCGCCGCAACTACGTGTTCGCAATTGCGAACTCTCGCGAGGTGTGCTGTGCAAGGTGGCAAGCCGCGATTACGTATTCGCGGGCGCCAAACTCCCGCGGGATCACGCAGCAAGATCCAAAATGGCGCGGCACTCGCAAAGAAAAACAACTCGGCAAATGCTAAATGACGGAAAGTGAACGCCGTGCACCACGCCGCGCGCCGCAACCAAGCAAAAAATCCGCCGCGAGCGGATTCACGGATTTTCGACAAATTCGCGAGAGTTCGCGGATTGCGAATTTGCCGAAAATCAGAAAAATCCGCGATCGGAGCGGATTTTACGCCCATGCTTAGACCTAATCACTATACCATATGACAGTGTCGTGTATTTCTATAGGTTCTGAATCGATCCCCCTATTCCTGGCCCTATTCTGGTTAAACTAACTAGCTAGTTAACTAACAGTCAGCCCATGAGGCAAGACAAGCCCCCATGATGCAGATACCGTTATCTGACGCAGTCACACTACGGCACAGGAACGTGTTATCTGATTAGGTCATAACGCTTGAGATCTAATTAGACAAGCGACATTCCTCCAGCCCCTGATAAGGCATACG
Source organism: Lissotriton helveticus (assembly GCF_964261635.1). NCBI lineage: Eukaryota > Metazoa > Chordata > Amphibia > Caudata > Salamandridae > Lissotriton > Lissotriton helveticus. The sequence goes on along the minus strand of NC_136061.1, from coordinate 1,560,689,678 downwards.
ACGTTCTCATAACAAATCAAACCTATGACAACCTGGATAATCCGTGCGGCCATTGTTTTGATTTCACAGAGAACTTTTGCAAAAGAATGTGCTAACGAGCAAGTCGTATGACATCTTTATTGACGTACCTATGTCCATCCTTACGTCAATCCCGGCACCTTTAAGGTATAAATATTGCCGACCTTGCCCTATGCAAACACACGCGTGGTGACAAGACGGAGCAGCCATACTTGCCGAAGCCGAGAGCAGAAGCAGACCCCGCAGGCAGCAGCCCCGCCTTCCTGACGCGCTGAGAGACGCGCTGCTATCTCAAGCCGAGAGACCCAGCACCGGCGCTTCCGGGTAGCCCTCGCAGGCAGCCTGGAATATCGAGAGCAGAGAAAGAGATACCATTCCTCATTCATCCTAAATTCCAGGTACAGAACTGAATAACCCCTCCTAGAGAATTCTTAGTTTATTCACTTGGCAAAAACAAACTTAACTTAAACTGTAACTTTCTATTCCCGCCCACGCATTAGACTTAGGTCAGGTACACGGGGTAGGCGTATTTAGAAACACCAGTTGAGTGCGTTTAGTCAAATGTATATGTGTATGTAAATATATTTTAAACATTTTAAAACATCATATGGCTCAGAAACCATATCAATGTTTTTACAGTATTATTTTGTACTATTGCTTTTAACGTATGCACTTTACTTAACTATAAGTATTGCAATAATATCGATCCATTTCTCTTGTACGAGAAAAGAGACTGATCAATAAATAACATCTTTTATTGAACACGCCCGTCTCCTCCTTTTCTCTACATTCTGATGAGACTAAGAATGCACGTACTGACTGAGTAAAATAATTGCCTTGTGCTCACACGACTCTGGAGATTGACTCTTGATTAGGGGAGAGCAAAGTTGTCATGTTCTATGGTTGTCAGAAACTAAATCCCTTCTTGTCTAATCAGGGGAGTTAATCCTTCCTTGAACATTCGAGAAAGTTTCTAGCGAACTCTGAGCTTAGCTGGCAAACCCAAAAATTAAGTCTAGTAACGACAGTAATAGACCTAGTTAACGTCTGGCCTAGGCCTTTACTGCTGTAGGTACTATTCCAATGCGCAGAGCCTATTGGGAAAATAGGAGCTACACTACATGGCGCCCAACGCGTTTGGAAAGGGCGATAAAACTAACGTAAGACATTTAGAGTAACTCAGTCGTGCTTTCTCACTCAGACCCCTTTTCCCAAATACTCCAAAGACGTCTGGAGTGGGTGAAAGGTTATAATATCCTCCAAAACCCCGCAGGAGGGAACTCCTATGTATGGTTCTTGGTCTAGTCAACGTTGAAGGATAAAACAGTTCCAGAATATTGTGCATCTAATCTCTGTTTCCATAAAGAAACCTGATCTGCAAACAAACATAATACCATCCTGTCTGTAAAATGACAGAGAGTGATGATGAAAGAGAGGCAATTAGATTAGCCACTGAAATAGCAGATGCTGATGCTACCATGCAAGCGGCAGACCCGGATATAATACTCATCCAGGTCGCCAAAAGGAGATCTATAACCTTAAAACTTATAGAAAATGGACTGACACCTAGAGGTGGCACAGTCATATTCGTAATTGAGGCACACGAATATCGGCAGACAGAGGTATACTATACATGGATAAATTTTCCAGCAGCTAATGCTGTAACAAAGTACTTCCATTATTACAAAGTAGAGGAACCTCCTAATGAGTACACTCCTTTCGAGGAGGTGGAAGTACCACTCAAATTCCAAGAGCATTTGCTCTTATTTGATGGCGCCCTAAAACATAATAATCACATTACAAGGCTCGGTCCTTTAGGAAGACCAGGAGCAACGTGGCCGGTCTTAGCCGGATACACACCACATCCAGACATCGACGAGATGCCTGCCCCACAGCTGTTAATACAGCTGAAACAATTACTAAAAATTCACAGACAATTAGTTCAGTATGTAATGCGGACTTCAACAATTCAGCCAGCGATTAAACTTCCACAGCTGACCCCTCACCAGGGGAACACAAATAAAATTACACCACAGAACATCGAATCCTGCCTAGGTAAAGTTCCAGCTAAACGGGAACAAATACCATTCTGGTTGGCACAGAAAATAACCCAAATAGAGGCGGTGTTTCCTGACACCACCCCATTAGAAAAACACAGGATTCTGACTATATGTCTCCCAATGGGAATCGCACCACACATTGAGGACTGTGACACTTGGGGTACAGTCTTTGCTTCCATCTACACAAAAACGCACGGTGTCCCATCCATTTCGGTGATACCAGATGTGCTAAAACAAATTCAAGATGAATACGGTCCAGAACCTGCTTTAACTCTTGGTATGAAATTACTGAAAGACTTCAAGCAGGTCTCGGCTATATTACTAGCCAATATAAAAGGTGAAGCAGCAAACGTGGCGATCCGCCAGAGGTTAAAAGAGACAGATATAGCAAACCAACCAGCTGAAATTGCCAGAATCATAGAAAAATCCTATGAAGAACTAGGCAGAGATAGTCTAGGTGGAATACCAGTAAAACCGCAACTGACTACTAGTCCAGAAAAAATATTTTTTAATAATAATAACTCACCAAAAAAGAACTGGGATGGAAACAAACAATCCAATCCTAAAGAAAAGAAATTCCAGTCCAGAAGAAGGTCTCCTAGGCGAAGGGAGAAATCTCCGAACCAGAGACACAGGTCACCTCAGAGTGACCCTTCTGGGAATAGATACAACCTTAGAAATAGGGATAATATTAAAAAACCTGATAGATATCAAGACATTGATACACGTCCCTCTCAATCTTTTCAGACTTCCTCGCAGAAATCGGAAAGAAGAGGACGATCAGAAGAGCACGCCAAGTCCAAAGACAAGGAACCTGCTCAACTGAAAAAGAAATTACAATTTCCAAAAAAGAAGGTAGCCAGCATCAAGGTAGTTAACAATGCCGAGAATACTGAGGACACAACTGAAAAACGGCGAATGGGCCCAGACAATGCTAGACAGCGCAGCAGAGGTGAGCATAGCTCGCAAAGTCCTGATGAATCATCTGGAGACAGTGGACACGAATGAATATCTTCAAGTGGAAACTGCAGATACCAGAGTTAGCAAGCCCCACAAGATATACGAGATAACATTACGTATAGAGGGAGATAAGACTAGGAAAATAAGGGGACTATTTTGGGATAACCTCTCCAAGGGTTATGACATCCTTCTAGCTGAAAAAGACTGGCCACCAGAGTTTGTCAGGGAGTGCCCACATGGCGAAGAAGTAATTATGCCTGCCTTCTCGAATCAAATAGCGATTCATAAAAAATACACACTTGCTAGAAAGTGGGCAGTGGCCTTAGCACCTGCTTTATATAAAAATCATGTAGGATGGGATGAGGATTCTCCTCCTCACAAAATCCAGTTAAAATCACAACCTACTGCACAAAGGCAGTACCCAATTAAGCAAGAAGCTAAAAAACAAGTAAATGAAATACTAGATCAGCTAGAATACCAGGGGGTGATTGAAACTTGCACCTCACAAATGAACAATCCTTTGTTTCCGGTCTCCAAACCAGACAATTCGTACCGTCTAGTTTTGGATTACCGACACCTTAACACATGTTGCAAAACCTTTGCAGTGCAAAACTCACACAGTGCTGCACTAATGAATAACATAGTGCGCAAAAAATACAAAACAACCTTGGACATCTCCAATGGATTCTTTTGTCAAAACATAGCACCAGAGAGCAGATATTTAACTGCATTCTCAGTAAATGGCACTCAAAAACAATTCTGTCGGTTAGCCCAGGGGTACAAGAACAGCCCGGGGGTATTCTCAGCGAGAGTAACAGAATTACTACAACAATATGATGATGAAGCATTATCTTATGTCGATGACATTTACTTAACAGACGATGACTTGGAGACTCACTTGAAAAGAGTGAACACCATAATACTTGGTTTCGCTGCAGAGGGTTACAAATTCAACTTTAAAAAATCCAGAATTGCCCATCTGAAAATCCAGTACGGAGGATTTGAATTATCAAGTATTGCCTGGTTGACAGTCTTTTAAAAACTAGAAAAATTGGAAAATTTAAAATATGAAAAGACGTATCCTCTGCCAATCGACATTCTGCCTCTACGACATTACGCCTGTGTGATCTATACAGACGGACATGCTCAACCTCCCGTTTGGGGAGAACAAGCATACAACCCCACATGTGGGATTACAAAAGAAGTGTGGCGCGGAGGTAAACTAAGACCTCTATTAACAAAATCACACTCAGTAGAAACTAATTCAGAAAAACAAACTGAAATAATAGCATTGAAAATGGCGCTGGATAATGCGGATCGCGAATTCCCGACACTTATAGTGTCAGATTCATATTACTGCGTCAAATCATATAACAGCGATTTGCAGACCTGGATTCAGAACGGTTACAAAGATGACACAGATGCACCAATAAAACAGAGACTGCTCTGGGAACAAGTAGCTCTTTTGAAAAAAGAACTACCAAAGACTCACGTGACACACTCACTGAGTCATCAACGTGATGGCGTTCACGTTGTAGGGAATTCATTGGCTGAAACAGCCGCAGCGGCAGCCAGTAAACCGGCTCCCGTGGATCGAAAAAAGCGTACATTAAAATACATTGACGGCGAAACATTACTGGCAGTAAAAACGTCATCAAAAGGCGACTGCTCAGCGTTACCGATCAACTATCCACTCAATTACACATACATCATAGATGCAAACTCCGTTCCATTTGCTCGAATCCCTGGAGTGGGGGATAGAGTGATTCCAAACATGGACAGGAGACACTTGTTAATCGCAGATGCACACATGGGCGAGGGTCACAGACACCTTAAATTAAAAGATTCTCTGGAAGAATTACAATCACGGTACTGGTGGCCAGGCATGAGCCTGCACTACACCATGTTTGTAAAAAACTGCCCAAACTGCAACAGAGATCGCAGTGGGGAGAGAAGCAGTTTAATACCTCGTCGTATCAAGGCAGATAACATTACCACTAAAAAGAATGGCTTGCGATTAACATATACAGGCTAGTTCCACTTATAATGTAGATCCACAGCACTCGGCTGACGTCCGGACTGTTATACAAGATTTGCGAGTCTAAATGGCATATACGCTAAGAGCATGCTACGTTCGACCATTTCTTTCACTCAGGCAATCCAGCCTGGGGGGGAAACATGGCCAAATGAGCACAGCCCAGCGGGAATCTTCTCACTTCCTTCCTGAGGGTATGGGATGGTGTAAAGAAAAAACCAAGGCAGAAAGCAATCTATAATGGAAAGGATATTAGGTTCGGGAGCTGGGTGGGTCAAACATTTAATAAGTGTCCAACGTAGTCTAAATAACCTGCCAAGAAATTCTCTGAAGGGATTCAGTCCGTACGAATTATTATTCGGAACTAGGATGTTGATCTCTGACCTTGATAGTCAGACTTCAGTGGTAACAGAAAAAAGCTTTGATGTCAAAGACCGTTTGGCTATTTTGCAGGACTTAAACAAAACAAGAAAAGACCTGAGCAACATACAGTTGAAACAACAGCCAACGACCACTGAAGAATCACCACCTGTCCCAGCAAGACCTGTCTGGATTCCAAAAGTCGGGGATCTAGTCAGGGAGAAGATCGCGGTAAAGAAGGAATTTGGGCCTTCTTACAGAAAAGCAGTTCCTGTCTTGTCTGTCAACGGGACAAGATCAGTTGTACTACCGCCACTTGCTGGAAAAAAGGAGAACCGAGTTGTATCCATCGACCTGGTAAAACCACAACATGTGGCCAATAACAAACAGTAGGCCAAGTGGACTCCCAATAAGTAGCAGAACACCAAGGTTTGCTACCAGTACAGAGGTTCTAACAAAGAGGCTCATCACATTCGAAACGCCTACAGAAGAACAACAAGGACTATGCAACAATGCAATAGAACTAAGACCTCTGAAAACCCAAATAAAGACATTTAGCAGAGACACACCAATCTATACTGAAGTACCAAGTGAAAATGCAAAAAACAAAAATCCTAAACCAATTGGAACAATTGAGAGAACTGCATCTGGTTACTTCATCAACTTTGATGATTCCTCTGACGGCTTCAGTGAACAAAAGACACAGCCATCATCAAAATCCTTTAAAGACAAAGCGAAGGAACTTTTGAAACAACTGAAAGAAACATATCTGGTTTCTCCATGGATTGAATTTTGGGTGGGTTTTGGTGCATTTATCCTCATACTTTGGCTCATCATGGTATTTACTTTGGGACGCTTCATTGAGGGAAAGTATGCTAAAATGGACACAGCAAGTCAGAACATCAACTTGATCCTCAAACCACACACATCTTCACACGTCGAGAAAAGAGAACTTTCTTCAGAACTTTCTTCAGCCAACTTCACAGCAATTCCGATACCTGGTGGGGTAGCCTGGGACAACACTGACTATGAAATTTATGGTCCGGTCGAGATCCTGAAATATCCACACCAAATCAAGATCTCCTTGAGTGACTTTGCAAAACCAAACTCATTTGCTGATGATTGGGACTTTGAAAGTATTAACAATATGATGTCTGACTTAGTAATGTCTGCTAAATTTACAAAACATGATTATTTGCAGGGTTCTACAAATTATGACAGCATGTACTGCTATAACCATTATGGTAACCATTTCTTGCATAAATCTGCACAACCTAGAAATGTTTTAAATTATAATCAATGGGAACATTGTGCTACACCTCCAAAAGGGAGCTCAAGAACTGTGTATGGCAAATATTCATATTTTTCAGGTTTTAACACAAGTAATGCTGAAACATTTTATTACAAATTGTCAAACAAGACAGGGACCAAAACCATGATAACCAACACAAAATTGATTTATTCTGATTCATTCTTTGAAAAAATGAATACTTTCGGATTCGATTATTGGGACAAAAATGTTGATTTGAAAAGTGTTTGGGGTACAAAAGAATGGCAAGGACAGGGTTTAGAAGCTTAGTTTAGAGCCTGCATGATCCCAGAACAAATGATATTTTTAAATGACACTGTTCAACAAACAACCTGTCTTGGCTTAGCCAAAATCAAAGATTTAAATAACCTGTCTATTCCAAAGCCAACAATGTTTAGCAATAACTCTGATACAGATGAAGAAATAGACATAAACCATATACTTAACCAAAACAGAACACATCCTGATTGGAAACAATGGTTGATCTGGCCCACAGACACAAATCACTGTCAAGATAGATTCCTGAATAAAACACAGGGTTTCAAAATGACCAGGCCAGACCCAAGATATCCCCAAAGACATCACCCAGGGATAATAACAACCTACAGTGTGGGCAAATTATGCCTCCAATGGCTACAGACTTCCACACTGACTGAAATTAAGCAACACCTAACTTTACTTACTGATGGTGCTGACTTGCGTGATTTCATACTGGGACCACGCAAACAGCGTCAAAAGCGTTTCATAGCAGCCTCTGTATATGCAGCATACAATGAGGCCTGGAAGGTTACTCAAATTGAGACAGCAGAAAGAATACGGGAAATTGACCGTATTAATTTGGAAAAATCACTTTCTGTAGTGGACAATGGGTTAATGACTCTGTCCTCCAGAATTTTTTCATTGGACAGCATTGTGTCTTCAGCAATCGATATACTATCGCAAGACTTACTGTTATTACAACATGGTCAGTCACAATTGCGTTCTATTGTACAGCTTGGCTGGACGTTACAAAATCTGCGTTCAGGCTATGTGCCTTGGCGTTTAATCAACACAACGTCACTATTCCAAATCTTTAACCTTACTGATAGACAAATCGGTATGGCGCAGAAGGGTGCTGATTATACAATCTTGAGCATTGAAAAACTAGAAAGATTACCAATGACAATGTCAGAACGACCTGTCAGTGAATGGATAATCCACGGAATAATAAATATTCCAATCTCAACCTTCAGGTTTCAATACTGCCAAAAATATATACAGGCTGGCATGTACGAGAAATTGGGCAAGGGGTACCTTAAAACAACATGGAACCTGCCCTATTCACATGCATGTGTCAGTAATAAAGGACAGAAAGTGTTTCTTAGTGGCAACAATTGTGCTATGTCACTAAGCGGCACGCTTCTGTGTAACGGTATTAGTTTGCACGGAGCCTGTGAAGGGAATTCATACAACCTTTCATGTCACCAGCAAGGCGCACCTGCAACTGAAATAGAACCATTCTTTCAAAGACTCTATAATGGGAGTTACATTCTTATTGTAGACCGCAGATGTTGCAGTCTCATGCCCGGGACTCCTTATCTAGTAACTACTACAGCGAAGGTCAAGTGCTGTGGACGTTCTTTGTTCCCCAGCTCCTTTCCAGACAAGGAGGCGAGGGCATGGCCCGGTTTGAAAATTACTTCTATTCGAATAGACACTTTAAGCAGAATGAAAACAGTGCTTCTTCAGACGCCTACAAGGCTCACGTCATCAAAAGAAACGTATGATCTACAAGTCGCAAGGACGACTGCAGAGATACATACATTATTATCAACCAATTCCCCCGTACATTTCGCGGAAATCCTGAGCGAAATCTTAAATATTTCTGATACCAATGGGATCTCAGGGGTATTTAAGACAGTATTTTCTATGGCATTAACACCATTCAAAGCCATACTGGGTATTTTTCCAGACTTCGTCCATTCGATTTTTGGCGGACTTCCCCTGATCCTGGGACTAATTGCAGGAATCCTATTCCTAGTCCTTATTTTTCGTTATGGCAACCCATGTCACAGATCAAACTCTGACGACAATGGAAGAAACGATCCTAGCCATTGGATACCGGGACCGGATATCAAAAATCCTGGGACTCTCCCGGCTTAGAGACCTGAACATGACTTGGTTTCTATCTTTTCGACCAATGTGGCAAAGGTGTGTTTTACCTGTACTAAGGTGTCTGCTATGCGGAGAAGAATGCGTGTTAGACACCTGTCTGACGCTACAATCGGATGCACCGGTGGATGCAGATACATTGCTGGTCCCTACCAAGGTTCACGCACTGTGCTGCCCTCAAAGGCTGCCAATCCTGATGACGGCATTCCTGGAATCTTCACCACTGCGATTGAAGGGTAGTGAAGTTCAAGATGAAAGCAGCATCGAACAGGTACGACCTTCTGTCAGCAATGCAAATCAGAATGTCAATGCAGACAATCATGCGCACGAATGCATGGTTACCCCAATTTCCGACTTAGAGGAACTTTCCCATGAAGCTGTTGACAGTTTTTTCGAAAGCCTGAATGATATGATGTTCTCTCCGGAACAGAAATAGAGACTTTTGAGTAAACTCGCACACGGCGTTCCCTGAATTCGGCCTTCAACTTTAAAAATAAAGTCACATGAACAATTACAATCCAGTTCACGGACAGCGATTTTTTCAGCAAGCCCCTAAAATATTTTTCTATATATTTTTTCCCGGGACACTGATCTTCTGCTTAAAGTAAGAAACTATTCCTAGAGAACTAAGATTTCTATTTTTAGATACTTTATATAGACTTTAGCTGCCCGCTGGTATGTTCACAAATATTTTATTATGTGATGAAATGGTTTCGACTTTTTTTCTGTATAGCTAGATTAAGAGCCATTTCATGTGTATTTCTCATATACCAACAAGCAATAATGCATAAAATGCGTGTTTACTTTTGCATTTAATTCATAGCTTAAGTGCATACAATATATATGACTGCAATTTTTCAGTATATTTGAAAATTTCAAAATGCATTTATGTATTTTGGGGTGGTAAGGTATACACTATACTCTATAGTATGTTGTACTATGTTATACTATGCATAGATTAGTAGATATGACCATAGTTAGCGTGGAGTGGGTGTCGTGTATTTCTATAGGTTCTGAATCGATCCCCCTATTCCTGGCCCTATTCTGGTTAAACTAACTAGCTAGTTAACTAACAGTCAGCCCATGAGGCAAGACAAGCCCCCATGATGCAGATACCGTTATCTGACGCAGTCACACTACGGCACAGGAACGTGTTATCTGATTAGGTCATAACGCTTGAGATCTAATTAGACAAGCGACATTCCTCCAGCCCCTGATAAGGCATACGACGTTCTCATAACAAATCAAACCTATGACAACCTGGATAATCCGTGCGGCCATTGTTTTGATTTCACAGAGAACTTTTGCAAAAGAATGTGCTAACGAGCAAGTCGTATGACATCTTTATTGACGTACCTATGTCCATCCTTACGTCAATCCCGGCACCTTTAAGGTATAAATATTGCCGACCTTGCCCTATGCAAACACACGCGTGGTGACAAGACGGAGCAGCCATACTTGCCGAAGCCGAGAGCAGAAGCAGACCCCGCAGGCAGCAGCCCCGCCTTCCTGACGCGCTGAGAGACGCGCTGCTATCTCAAGCCGAGAGACCCAGCACCGGCGCTTCCGGGTAGCCCTCGCAGGCAGCCTGGAATATCGAGAGCAGAGAAAGAGATACCATTCCTCATTCATCCTAAATTCCAGGTACAGAACTGAATAACCCCTCCTAGAGAATTCTTAGTTTATTCACTTGGCAAAAACAAACTTAACTTAAACTGTAACTTTCTATTCCCGCCCACGCATTAGACTTAGGTCAGGTACACGGGGTAGGCGTATTTAGAAACACCAGTTGAGTGCGTTTAGTCAAATGTATATGTGTATGTAAATATATTTTAAACATTTTAAAACATCATATGGCTCAGAAACCATATCAATGTTTTTACAGTATTATTTTGTACTATTGCTTTTAACGTATGCACTTTACTTAACTATAAGTATTGCAATAATATCGATCCATTTCTCTTGTACGAGAAAAGAGACTGATCAATAAATAACATCTTTTATTGAACACGCCCGTCTCCTCCTTTTCTCTACATTCTGATGAGACTAAGAATGCACGTACTGACTGAGTAAAATAATTGCCTTGTGCTCACACGACTCTGGAGATTGACTCTTGATTAGGGGAGAGCAAAGTTGTCATGTTCTATGGTTGTCAGAAACTAAATCCCTTCTTGTCTAATCAGGGGAGTTAATCCTTCCTTGAACATTCGAGAAAGTTTCTAGCGAACTCTGAGCTTAGCTGGCAAACCCAAAAATTAAGTCTAGTAACGACAGTAGTAGACCTAGTTAACGTCTGGCCTAGGCCTTTACTGCTGTAGGTACTATTCCAATGCGCAGAGCCTATTGGGAAAATAGGAGCTACACTACAACAGGAAACTGTTCCATCAGTTCAGGGCAGGAACCCTTCCAATTAATACATTCATTAGCAAATGGCCGAGCAACATAGATGATCATATGTGCCCTTTTTGTTTAGTACACCTTGAAAGCATAGCCCATGTGTTGTTTGTCTGCTCAGTGTACAAAGCTCCGTGCCATAAATGGATAAGGCCGATCTGTATACAAAAGGGTATTCAGAGTGGGACTGTAGCACTCAGAATTCTCAAAACCGATTGTTCTGAAAGTATGGTGGTTGTGCTTGCTAAATTTTTAAAGTGGATGTGGCTAATACGAAGGGACAAGCTGAAAGTATTGCAGCCTCCACAAATTTAGTCTGGTATTTATGCAGGAAAACAAATGGAATCAATTTTAATGATTTTATCAAACACATTATTTATTTTTTAATCAGTCGTGATGGAACACCCTTTATGTGGATAATATCAATTGGATGATTAAATGATGTATTTCCCTGTAAAACATTTAAAATGGATGTAATAATGATGAAATGTTGATTTTAATATGTCTATGTATGTCTTTTATGACTAAAAGTCGAAATAAAGACTTATTTGATTTGATTTGATTTGATTTGATTAACAAACATTTCATACAGATTTACTGTTTTTGGTTGGTCTGTTAGTTATTGATGGCAATATACGTACATTTGGTCTTGAGATACATAGTCTGGAAAGATACGCATCGATTACCTTTAAAAAAATTATGAAAACACCTGAGCTTTACTAGAGGAACCACCATGTACATAATACACCATTAGACATACTATACTAACTATAGATTTTATGTAAACCAACCTCATCAACTATCCATTGGTCCTCTTGCAATGAACAAAAAGAAGAATCGTACAATTTGAACCTCGACACTATTGCTTCCAACCGTCCTATCACAGGTTTCTTCCATACATCCAAAACTTGTATCATGGATTTAGATGGAGGACATCAGGGGGATGGAAGCGGGGCTGGAAATGGAAGCCATGCTGGAGATGATGGAAGCCGTGCTGGAGATGATGGAAGCCGTGCTGGAGATGATGGAAGCCGTGATGGGCATTTATCACTGGTCATGTTTCCTGCAAAATGATTTTTTAAAGTGGTCAGCATCAATAATTTTATAGACAAAACAGACTATGCGAACATCCAACTCCAAACATTACTGAAACAAGAGTAGATATTCATAACTCCTGAGCGTAAAATACTGGTCTTTATAGAACATCATGTTAAGAACAACTAACTTTTCACCTATTAAAGAGACAATTGCACACGCATATGGATCATCATGACAAAACACATCAAAATATTAGGCCATTACTTAAAAAAAAGGTAGCCTTCAATAAATTACCTTTCACGCTCAACTTATAAGGCCTCAACATGTCCAGATTATAAGTTCTACGTAATGCCATGTTGCTAGCATTGAGTAACTTTACACGCTTCCCTTGCATTTCAGCTATATGGTACGATCCAGAAAAGTTATGCTCCAAAATGCCTCCTTTTCTTGTTGATCTCCTACTATTTTTCAAAAGCACTAACTCTCCTTCGCTGAACATGTACGGCTTATATTCTGGCAAAATCTCTTTTAAAACTTTTCTCTTTCTGCTTTTCCTGGGCAAGCTCAATATTCTGCTTTGTCTGCTTCTGCAACTCTGCTGCTCTAATTTTCCTTACTGCAAGAAGTCCTGCATATTCGCTTTCTGTTGGTAGTACAAACTCAAGCTAATAAAGGAAACATAAAAATCAATCAATGATTTTTTCTGGTTTAAAATTAAAAAATTTCAAGAAAGCTAATTTTGATAAATGAGATACAAAATACATACTTTGGGGCATATTATCAAGTAAGGGCGTTACATTATCGCCGCTTTTTTCGGCAGGAAACTGTCGATAAAGCGGCGATAATGGGCTTGATAATATGCTCTATGAATCCCAATCGAAGCCCATGTTAGATGTGAAGACATCTAACATGGGCTTTGATTGAAATTCATAGAGCATATTATCAAGCCCATTATCGCCGCTTTATCAGCAGTTTCCTGCTGATAAAAGTGGCGATAATGTAACGCCCTTACTTGATAATATGCCCCTTTGTTTCTAAAGATAACAAATATCCAGCCAGGACATGTATGTCGAAGTAGATCAATTTGCAGATTAAAATATACTGGGAGTACTCTAAATATCATACCAGATCATCCGCCATCTCACTAGGAAATCTTGCTTCTCGGCCGTACATAAGCTGAAACTGAGAAAATTTTGTGCTGGTATGCGGCTTCGATTGTAAAGCAAACAATGCATGGTCCAAATAAAGAGCCCAGTCAGTCTGATGCTCATTCACGTACTTAGACAACGTGCTATAAAATTACAAAAGATTAACATGTAGCATGACTGATACTAGCAGCTCATTAAACACATTTCTTTCCCCTTACAATTGCACTGCAGCAAAACATAACCGTCAGACCACATTAGAGAAAGAAGTAAGATGCAAAAACACCACCATGACAGTAACCTCTCAAGTAGTTACAAAGTCATTAATAAAAACTTGCATTACCTTTTAATGCTAGCATTTGTACGCTCATCTAACCCATTTGTCTGTGGATGATAGGCTGCACTTACAGAACGTACTATTTGTAACAGCTTAGATAACTCCGAATTAACCTGAAAACAAACATTATCAATATATTATGAAATGTGGGTGAAATATACTTTAGAAGTGTTAATGATTAAAAAAATACTCTATACATAGATTAAAATAGGGCAAGTAAATTATACAATATCATTGCATTATAAAAATGTTACGGCGAGATGGGTCACTCACTTCATTCACAAACTCCCGGCCTTGATCTGATAGGACCCTTTTCGGACTGCCATGGCGTAGGTACATTTCCAACAGTCTTGAAGCTACCTCAGCTGCAATCTTGGATTTTAAAGGGAATGCCTCAACCCATTTAGAAAAATAATCTGTTGCTGTCAGAATATATTTGTATCCTGTAGGAGTTGTAGGTTCAGCGACCATAAAATAATTAGTATCTCATTGGATTTAAATCCTCCTCTTTCAGATCAATGGTCCCTGGAGGGTAATTTGGTTAATTTTGGAGCCCATAGTGGAAGATGTTTCTGGAACTCTAAAGCCATCAAGGGCATTAGGCACCTTTTAGACATTGCAGTTGATGATGTGTCTAACTGGAAGGGTTCTGAACTAATTTGCTTCTCTAACTTCCTGAATAGGATATTATTGGTTGCTAAAAAACCATCAAAGAAATCCAATATTAAAAAACTTCCTATTTCTCAGAAGTTACTTAATGTAGAAATAAACAAACTTACAAGAGAACAGTATTTGAGGTACAGCCCTTTAAGATATCAGAGACTGGCGTTACTAAAAAGAAGGAGGACAAAACTAAAAATTAAGCAAAAAAAGGAAAATGAGGATTCGGTATGGATCAAACTGCGGGAGGCGGTCGTTAATGGCCAATCTAGGATATTCTGGTCTCTGATCGGGGAAGGTTGTGGTCATAGATGTAGACCCTTACCTGTCCCGATTGGAGAACAGAAATGGGTAAAATACATTCTGAACCTGTATGCTGGAAATGATAAGGTAATAGTCCCCAACAGGGAAAAAGAGAACAACTCCAGCCTTTTTCCTCCCTCGGAAAAAACTATCGAATTGGCCATTAAAGGTATGCGCTTATCCGGTGCAATGGGCCCCGACGAGCTCCCCATTTCTGTACTAAAACAGAATAGTGACATCTGGAGTAAGATTCTTTTTCCAGTGTTTAGTTTTTGTTTTCTACATTCTGTAATCCTTCCCTCCTGGAAGGGTAGTATATTGATACCCTTGTATAAGAAGGGCGATAGAAATGTACCCCAAAACTATCGACAGATTGCCCTCCTTGATGCGGCCGGCAAAGTTTTTTCTAAATGCCTTCTGCAATTAATTAATAAGTGGGTTGATGAGAATAATACATTGCCTCTCGAGCAGACGGGGTTCCGAAAAAGGCATGGCACCTTAGATAACCTGACCGCACTACATGTCTTATCGGAGAAATACATCAAACTCCGAGGAGGGAGATTATACGCAGCGTTCATAGATTTCTCCACAGCTTTTGATAAGGTGGATCGCCCTTTGCTGTGGAGAAAGCTATCAATCCAGGGCATGCCTCCCGAGCTTCTAAACTTGGTCCGGGAGCTTCACTCCGACACATGGTGCAGAATACTTATGGGAGGTGAAAGGGGTCTTTCTCAAGCTATCCCATCTGCCAATGGGTTAAAACAAGGGGGCCTGTTGGCCCCACTATTGTTCTCACTTTATCTATCTGACCTTCCTCAATCTCTTAGCTTAAGTGATGGCATTGCCCCGTCTTTGGGGGGCAAACCGATAGTATGTCTGCTATATGCAGACGATATACTAATCTTGGATTTGACCCCCACGGGATTGAATAATCGGTTACAAGCGCTCCACGTATTTGCAGAATCCCATCACTTAAGGATAAATGTAACCAAGAGTAAAGTCATGTGCATGGCTGGAAGAAAAAAGCAAAAATATGGGAACTTTTTTTGGAATATAGGGGGCCTTTGATTGGAAGTTGTCCAATCCTATACTTTTTTGGGGAAAATAGTTTCCAGTTCATTAAGCGAGAAAGCCCATATAACCAATAACATTCGGAAGGCCATGTCCCATGAGAGGGGTCTTAATACCCTCTATAGATCTACTGGCCAGAGGCATTTTGCCTATCTATTGGAGGTTTTTAGAGCTAAAATTTCAGCTACCTTATTATATGGCATAGAATTACTTGAAGTGGGGAGTTGGGGCTTTTTAAACACCACAGAGGGAAAAATCCTACGGAAACTGTGTACGGTCAATACTATGTGCACTATTGCAGCTTTTAGACTGGAATTTGGTTTACCCAGTGCATGGGTCCAGGGCCTTGCTGGGGTAGTACGCTGGGTTTTTAGTTTGGCCAAGGGTGAATCGGATACCTTAAGATACCTGATCCGAAAAGAACTTCTTGGTCCCCTAAACGAACATTCTATTATTGTAAAGAATTTTAGATCAGCAGTTAAACTCCTGAAATTAGATGAATTGACTCTTTTTTCTTTATCTACTTACCAGCTAAAACTGACCCTAAAACTGGCCTCCTGGAATCTAAGCTTTGACTTGGATAAAGAGGCCCTTACCGCCAAAAGGGGTCCGTCTCCTCTTATTGACCATTACCAAATTTTGTTTCATGGAATATCCCCCACGGTGTGGTTCGTTTTATGTTTCTCTTGAGACAGGACCTTCTCCCTCTAAATATGCTGTTATCAAAATGGTATGGCTCTTCAGTAAAGTGTAATTTTTGCAACAAATACAATCAAGATGTTAAACACGTGCTATATGTTTGCCGGGCCTTAAAAAATTATCGTTTAAAATGGTTGAGACCTACTTGTCTAAAACTAAATATTCTTTCCTCTTCTGCTTTTCTCGATGCCATTTATAATCCGCCAAATGAGAGGTTCTGCTGTATAATTTTTAACTTTTTTAAAAGCTTTTTGAATTTATACTAGATGTGTTCTTTTGTAACTTGTTCATAATGATTTAAATGTTGATGTTGGAAAATTTTATGTGGACCTCTGTCTAGAGTTCCAAAACATAAATAAATAAAAACTTGAAACTTGAGTTGTAGGTAAAGGTCCCATCAAATCCACTCCTACAAGCTCCCAAACTTCTTCCACCTGTTAATAAACACAATCACAAGTATAAAAGTTACGAGCTCGCAAACCTGAATGTCGCAATCACAATCAGCTAATGAGCTGCAAATTAATAAAACCAAAGTAAATAAATTTACAACATACTTTGATTGGTTTTAATTCTGGGCAAATCTTGAGGCTGGTTGTTCCTTTTGGCAAAGATCACACTCTTTGATCTACAAGTCGAAAAATACAAATCTCTCAAGGACAATTTATAAACATGTCTCAAAGTACACAAACTCAAAAGCTTTCCACTTTGTATCTCAAGTGCAAATGGAGTACATGTAAAAAACATACCCTATAAAGTACATGATTGAAACACTGTACATTCCATATTCAAACAAAATCAAGACTTTGAAAACGGAAGAAATATCCCACATAAAGATCATAGGATGGGACAACAGACACGATCAAAACAATATGAAGACACTTGTATTGAGAGAGAAATAAATCACAAATATATGGGTTCAAATTAATTTACTACAAGACTATCACAATGGAGAATAGCTTTTTAATAACTATTTAAAGAAGCAAGATAAATTGTAACTCACCCATTCTTCAATTTGAACTGTCATATTTGGCCAAAAAAACAGGAGGCAATGCATTTTTGCATTTTATTGATACCGGAATGCCCACCAATAAGAGACGAATGAAATTCATGAACATTTTTGTGTGCAGATTCAGCACCAATGACAACTTCAGTCTTCTTATCTTTACAGGTGTAGAACAAACACCCATCTATTAACAAAAAAGAGAAAAAAGGAAGCAAAACAGTTTCGCTAACTATGCAGGTGTCATGACCCTACAGTCCATAATTAACATTGCTGACACTGTAAACAGTTATGTACTCTCCTAGTACATAACTACCTTCATTCCTTTTAGAAAACCCACCCCTTTCCCGTGCACCTGCACCTCTTGATTGAACTTGTGTAGTGTATATTGTTTAAACATTCTTCACTGTTAAATGGCAGTTCTGCATTTCAGGGTAAGGAAGTGAAGGTCTAATAATGTTATGTCGTTTTAATCCTGTTATTCTTATATACGAGTGATTATCTATGCATTCTGTGAGTATTTAGAGAATAAATCAGTGAAGTGTCATGCTTCTTACGCTCAGCAAGGAAATGACCATCTGCTTTCCTCGCCGTGATGAAGCCGATGACTGTTGGCGGCGAAGACGTGCGTGTGCACGTTTCTCCTGGGTGCGGCCGGTATTTAAACCGCACCCAGGCTTCTGGAACTCGCTTTGCCTTCTGACTCTCAAGAAAGCATCAGCGCGAGTTCCAGACTCCGGAATTTCCAGCCCTCGGTGATCAGCGCTTCTCAAGGGAACGTCGCCTGGAGCAGTAAATCATCTTGACCTTCAAAACGAAAAGGAAAAAAACGTTTAAGCTAAGTGATTTCTAAAGCAGCATTTGCAAGGCGCCCAACGCAAGAAAGAAACATTTACAGATTCCATTGTTTAGTTTGAGAGGAAGAAAGAACTTGTTTTCATTCCTCTGTTTTGTGACTTTTGAGAAATTCAGGACTTTAGATAACTTAATTCACAAGAAGATAATTGTGAGATAGGTTTGCACAGATTGTGTTTTTTCCTTTACATTTTTATTTCTTAGGTTTAAAGATACTCAGGAAATCCCAGAACCCACCTGTACACAATACTTTGGAGTAGATATTCATGTACGTTTAGGTTATAGGAAAAGGGGGTCAAGAGGAAAGAGAACATTTTAATACAAGAACTATTCTAATAGATGTTGTTTATTTACAGAACTTCAAATCACCGTTATTCCAACTTCATCTAACAAGACGATTCAAGACTCCATTCCCCGACAAGACAAGAAATACAACGCAAAACTCCATTCCCTGACAAGACAAGAAATACTGGACGAAGGACAGAACCAGATTGATCGCAGGTAGGATTCAGTTCGATTTTTATCTCGTTAAGAAAGAAAGAGGGAAGGGCAGTCTTAATAGGAATTCTTTAGGCTAGGATTGTTTAGTAAAGTCTATACACTTTGTTGTTTCGCAGGTTGACAGCAAAACGTCCGAATCTCCAACTTACGTCCAGTACCGGCCCTCCTCCCGAAGTTCTAGTTATTACTTAGCTGTTAAATTCTAGTCAGCAAGTTTTAGTTAGGGTTTTGGGAAGTTGGTCCCTTGCGTCTCTGCGAAATCTCCTACGTTGTCAACAAGAATCCATTTCCACTTAAGGTAAGGAACAACGTATCTTGGTCTTGACAGAAGGCAAAGCCCAAGAAGAACATTTCGCCCAGACGTAATGGACCAAGTTACCTTGCAGGATATAGCAGCAGTTTTAAAAGACATAAGAAATGAAAATGTTTCCCTAAGAAACGACATGACTGCGTTACAAGCAGCTCTTAGGCAGAATCCCGTCACCTTTCAGGGCTCATCTTCTGATTCTGGAGTGCAAACTCAGATTCAAGTGGTTACCCCTATGCCTACTACGTTAGCTCAACCAGAACGTTTTTATGGAGATTGCAATAAGTTCTCCATCTTTTTGCAACAATGTCATTTACATTTTTTAGCCAAGAAGACAGCCTTTCCAGATGACTCATCCAAAGTAGCCTTTATGTTATCTTACTTTGGAGGTGATGCAGCTCTATGGTCAATTCCTTTGGTAGAAAAGGATGATCCGATTTTGTATAATTTCCGGAATTTTGAACGTGCATTGAAAAAGATTTTTGCTAAACATGTTTTTGTGCAGTCTGCGGACAACGAATTATTGAGTTTAAGACAAGGGTCTTCTGATCTACTCCATTACATTTCCCATTTCAATCGATTGGTACTTGAGGCTAATTGGCCGTATGACAAAAGAATTTCTATTTTCTACAGAGGTCTACGGGAAGATTTGAAGGACATGGTTACCCAAATTTTAGAACCCCCGGACGACATCAATGCATTCATTGATCTAGTGGTAAAGTTGAATCACCGTCTAGGTGAAAGGAAAGGCGAAAAGGGAAGGAGTGATCATAAACTCTTGTTTGTAAAAGATAAAAATAGGACAATAAAAGAAGTTGGCTCTAAACTAGATCCTGTGGAACCTATGCAAATTGGAACGGTTCGAGGTCCACTCTCAAAAGATGAGAAAGAAAAAAGGCGAAAATTAAATCAATGTCTATATTGTGGTAAGACAGGACATTTTGTAAGAGACTGTCCAATCAAACCAAATAAATTTAAGCCAAAATCTTCAGATTTAGCTTTAACACAGGAGTCGTCGGAAAACTAGAAAACTCGATGAAAGAAGAGGTCGGTTCATCGAGTGTAATTTCCAGTTTGGCCTCTACTGTTCCACCTTTGGGATGTAAGCATTTTGGTATTTTAGTTGAGTTAAGAAATTTATCTCCTTCTTCTCCAATCAAAAAGGTTGAGGCAGTCATAGACTCTGGAGCTACGGGAAACTTTATTGATACACAGTTTTTCTCGCAGTTAGGCTTTAAATCCATCCTAAAAGATCATCCTGAGATAGTTAGAGCAGTAGATGGCAAGGAGTTGACTTCTGGACCGATAAACCAACAATCTGAGATTCTTGACATGAACAGTTCCCCAATTCACAGTGAAAAGATCCAATTTGACATTATTGACGCCCCTCAATTCAGGATGATTTTAGGAATCCCTTGGTTGATCAAACATAACCCGAGTATAGATTGGGTGTCGCAGACTTTAACTTTTCATTCATCCCATTGTAGTAAAGAATGCTTTCTCCTAGAAAGGTCTGAAGATGTTATCCAAGGTTTTAATTTTCCTTCAGATTCATCCTGTGTTTTGGTAATTGAAGGGGTACCACCTGTTTACTCTGATCTTCAAGACGTGTTTGATAAGAAAAAGGCAAATACTCTTCCTCCTCACAGAGATTTTGATTGCAGAATCGATCTCGTCCCTGGAGCAACTCTCCCTTGTAGCAGGATATATGCGTTAACGGAAAAAGAGAATGCTCATCTTAGAGAGTATCTAGATGAATATCTAGCAAATGGTTTTATTCGTCATTCCAAGTCTCCTGTCTCTTCAGCTCTCTTTTTTATTCCGAAAAAGGGAGGTGAATTGCGTATGTGTATAGACTATAGAGCTTTAAATAACGTGACCATTAAGAACAGATATCGTCTGCCTCTGATTCCCACTCTGTTAGACCAGATCAAAAAGGCAACCATTTATACAAAATTGGATTTGCGTACGGGTTCATTTGGTACGGGTTCGAAAAGGCGACGAGTGGAAGACAGCATTCCGCACAAAATTCGGACTTTTTGAGTACCAAGTTATGCCATTTGGACTTTGCAATGCCCCTGCTGCTTTCCATTTTTTTATAAATGAAGTTCTGCATGAGTTCATTGATGTATGCTGTGTTGTTTATATTGATGACATACTTATTTTTTCCAATTCTGAAGAGGAACATGTGCAGCAGATTCGAGCTATTCTTCAAAAATTGCTTTCTAATTCTTTATTTGTCAAATTGGAAAAAAGTTTATTTCACACTACTAAAGTTGAGTTCTTAGGGTATG
This sequence comes from Lissotriton helveticus, assembly GCF_964261635.1. Classification (NCBI taxonomy): domain Eukaryota; kingdom Metazoa; phylum Chordata; class Amphibia; order Caudata; family Salamandridae; genus Lissotriton; species Lissotriton helveticus. The sequence continues at coordinate 1,560,668,181 of NC_136061.1, read as the reverse complement.
TTATCAGTCCGAAGGGAATTGAAATGGATCCAAAGAAGGTCGAAGCGGTTAGAATCTTGGCCCAGCCCTTCTTCAGTAAAACAGGTTCAAAGTTTTTTGGGTTTCGCGAATTTCTACCGCCGGTTTATTCATGACTTTTCTAAAACTATCACTCCCATCACTAAATTGTTAAGAAAAGGAGTAAAATTTGTTTGGACAGATCTTGCTGAAGAAGCTTTTCAAACTGTCAAGAAAAAATTTACTTCAGCCCCTATTCTTTGTCATCCAGACCCCAGTCAGCCTTTTATAGTAGAAGCAGATGCTTCTCAGTCTGCTATTGGCGGCATATTATCTCAAAGACATCATGATACTGGACAGATGCACCCAATTGCATATTTTTCTAGAAAGTTATCTGAAGCTGAATTGAATTATGCAATTGCAGATAAAGAACTCCTGGCAATAAAAGCAGTTTTTGAAGAATGGCGTCATTACCTGTTAGGAGCTAGACATCCAGTAACGATATATACGGACCATAGAAATCTTCAAGCATTGAGATCTGTAAAAGCTCAATCTGCAAGACAGTTGAGGTGGGCAATGTTTTTTAACGATTATAATTTTTTCATCACCTACCGACCAGGAAAAGAAAATTTGAAGGCTGACGCCTTGTCTAGAATGGGAGAAAGTTTTGTTGATTCTCCTTCTGAAGTAAATCCGGTAATACCTATGTCACGATTTCAAGCCAGTATAACTGTATGTGATGTTATTTCAGAAATCAAAAAAGAATTAGCAAAGAAGGAATTCAAGATATGGAAGAAATCACATCCTTATCTAAAGGAAAAGGATGATTTGATCTTCATGCAAAATCTCATTTTTGTACCAACTGATGCTATAAAAGACAAAATCCTTCATTTCCATCATG